>NC_057344.1:30586287-30889318 GCF_016509475.1 Prionailurus bengalensis | reverse complement strand
AATGGAGATTCCAACTAGTTTCTATAGTTAGATTTAGTTATTTTGCAGTAATGGTGGAATTGGAGGACCCTCACTCAAAATCATTGCTCAGTCTAGGCATGGATTACGCAATTTTAAGCAAGCAGGGGCAAGGAGCAGGGAGGAAATCAGATTTTAATGGGGCTTCAGAGAGTAGGGATAATCTGCAACAGGGTTCTCAACTATTTCTGGCATCACAAGTGTGCACATGATGTACCAGGAAATTAATATTATAAATATAATTAAAAAATAAAGGACATAAATTGGCATTTCTTAGCATAGCCCTTGATAGGAAATACCTGGGAAATTTACTACAAATTCAAATCTGTGAGTGACACCTGTTGAATCAGAGCTCTAATCCCTTAGCGAAAAGGCAGACATTAGGAGAGCTGATTGGTGATGTAAGTAGAGCAATGGTTCTCGAAATGTAGTTCTCAGACCAACAGCATGAGCACCGCCAGGGAACTTACTGGATATACAAATTCTTGAGTCCTACCCTAGACCTACTGATCAGAAATGGATTGGGCCCAGCAAGCTGTGTTTAACAAGACTTCCTGGTGATTCTGCTATGTGTAAAGTTTGGGAACCACTGGAAAAGAGAGTTCTCTATGGGCCTATAATGACACAAAGTAGCTGTTGAGCCCGAAATATGTGGGAGTGGGGCTCTGAGGTCTGTATTTTTAGTGTGTTTCCCTGGTGATTCTGCTGTATACTTGCTTGAGAGCAATTGCTCTAGAAGAACAAAAGTTTTCTTTTCTTTTTGTCTTTTGCCAAGGTACTTCCTGTTATCTCCAAGCTAAGAACAAGATTATTCTTCTAGTTACTAAAAGCCCACCTACTTGGGCGAAGGGCAGGGTAGAAACATCGTTCTGTATGTCCTTTAGAATCTTGGTGTAGATACATGTAAATGTGCATGCGTGTATGTAAATATTTAAAGTAATGATCAACCTCTGCCCAAGAGACTATTACTGTACTATGTCTAAAAATTAACCAATTCCCCCTTCATTTTAATGCACTGCCTGAAATTTTACAAATTAGAGATGTATTTAGATTAATAAGCATTTTTTTAAAAATTCAGAGATGAAAGTAAAAGATTTCACAAAAATAGAAAAACAAACCCTAAAATGTGTATAGAACCACAAAAGACTCTGAATAGACAAAGCATTCTTGAGAAAGAAGAACAAAGCTGGAGGCTTCATATTCCTTGATTTCAAACTACATTACAAAGCTATAGTAACTAAAGCAGTAAGGTATTGGCTTAAAAAAATAGACACATAGATCAGTGGAATAGAATAGAGAGCCCAGAAATAATTCCACGCATATATGGCCAATTAACTTACAACAAAGGAGTCAAGAACACACAATTGGGAAAGGATAGTCTCTTCAATAAATAGTGTTGGGAAAACTGGACAGTCACCTGCAAAGGAATGGGACTCGACCCCTATCTTCCTCCATACACAAAATTTACCCTGAGTAGATTAAATACGTGACTGTAAGACCTGAAGCCATAAAACTCCTAGAAGAAAACAAAGGTACTAATTTCCTTGACACAGGTTTCAGCGATGATTTTTTGAATCTGACATCAAAAGCAAAAGCAACAAAAGCAAAAATAAACAAACAAGTGGGACTACATCAAACTATAAAGCTTCTGCCCAGCAAAGGAGACCAACAAAATGAAAAGGTAACTTACTGAATGGGAGAAAATATTTGCAAATCATATTCCAGTGAGAGAGTAATATCCAAAATATATAAATAATTCATACAACTCAATAGCAAAATCCAAAACAATCCGATTAAAAGTTGGGCAGAATGAGGTGCCTAGGTGTCTCAGTGGGCTGAGTGTCCGATTCTTGATTTCAGCTCAGGTCATGATCCCGGGGGCATGGGATCAAGCCCCACCTTGAGTGTGCTGAGTGTGGAGCCTGCTTAAGTTTCCCTCTCTCTCTCCCTCTGTCCCTCTCCCCCACTCGTATGTGCTCTCTCTTTCTCTAAAAAAAAAAAAAAGAAAACAATTGGGCAAAACATCTGAATGGACATTTTCCAAAGAAGTCATACATATGGCCAACAGGTACATCAAAAGGTACTCAGCATCACTAATCATCAGGAAAGTGCACATCAAAACCACAATGAGATATCACTTCACACCTGTCAGAATGGCTGGTATCAAAAATATAAGAAATAAGAAATGTTGGCAAGGATGCGGAGAAAAGGAACACTTGAGCATTGTTGGTGGGAATGTAGATTGGTGCAACCGCTGTGGAAAACAGTATAGAAGTTCCTCAAAAAATTAAAAACAGAATTACCATATGATCCAGCAACTCTACTTCTGGATATTTATTCAAAGAAAATGAAAACACTAACTTGAAAAGATATATGCATACTCATGGTCATCACAGCATTATTTACATTATTATCCATATTCTAAGATATGGAAACAACCTAAGTGTCCACTGATGGATGAATGAATCAAGAAATTGTGACATACAGACATACACACACACATACACACATATACACCACATACATATATAATAATAGTATTTGGCCATAAAAAGAATGAAGTTTTGCCATTTGTGACAACATGGATGAAACTTGAGAACATTATGCTAAGTGAAATAGGTCGGACAGAGAAAAACAAATACCATATGATCTCTCTTATAAGTGGAGCAAGCTCATGGGAACAGAGAACAGATTTGTGGTTGCCAGAGGCAGGGTAGGAGGGGTGGGAGAAATGGGTGAACTGTTTTTGTTTTTGTTTAAATAAATTACATTTTTTAAAAGGAAAGTATATGTATAAATTGGTGTTAATATTAGAAGAACTTTTAGAGATCACCAATCTTGTATATTTCTTGTTATGATGGTACCTGTTTCGTATTTTAGTACCTTTTCTCCAAATGACATTCATACATGCAAATAAATTTCTCCTGGATGCCAAGGTAGGCACTGCCCACTACCCCTTGCAATTCTATGCAGGAAGGTGTAGAAATTGTCTACCACGATGAGCCAATTCTACCATATATCAGCTCCATCAGAGTATCGTTGGAAGCCAATAGGCCTTTGTTATAGCTCTTTGGCTTGAATAAATAGTCCTATTTCAGGGGGCTAATTTCTTAAGAACCTCAGGGGACAGTATTACCATCTCTTTAAGTGAGGGTATAGCATGTCTCTCAGATATCATTTGGTGTATTTTGACCGAACAAGCCATTTTCCTCATAATCACCTGAGATACCAGGTATAATCATCATGGCTGGTCACCACCCAGACTGCCAGCAAGGTTAAACTCGCTTTCCAATGCACCCTGTTCATTTCCAAGAAGGGGAAGAGAGCATTCTGCCTCCCTGTAGAAATGACACGATATTCACCTCAAGCATGAAAATTATGGAGCTTCTGGCAAGTTCTGAGGTTCAGATTTGGTCTGGTAGGGCTAGACATTTACATAAACCAAGGTCATGGCTGCTGCTAGAGCAAGCATGAAAATTATGGAGCTTCTGGCAAGTTCTGAGGTTCAGATTTGGTCTGGTAGGCCCAGACATTTACATAAACCAAGGTCATGGCTGCTGCTAGAGCAGCCTCTGTTGGGTGAGGCACAGACTACTTCCGATGAATTGTGCTTGAAAAACATGATAGAGTCTACTGCTGTTTTTCACTCTCCATGTTTCCCCCACTCTTTGTGCTCTTCTGCCTCAAACTAGGTCCTCTTTCTTACCAAGATCCATGCTTCCCACCGAACCTCAGAATCCTGCCACCAGCACTAGCTCTGTCCCTGTCAGCCTGCTTCAGGAGACCTGTCTCCTACCTTGTTCAATCACATCTTTCTCAGGCAATCCAGATTGGTCATCCAGGGGCAGATGTTTTCTTACCAGGATGCAGTGGAAGTACAGCCATGTGAGTTTAGTAACTGATGCTTGGTTCCGTGAAAAGCTTTTATGCTCCCTTTTTGTGCTCTAAACAAAGCCCTATATAAATAAGTACACCTTAATCATTTTGGATTGCTACCTTCTCTTGCTGCTTCCCCATTTTCTAGTCTAGTGCCTCTTGATGAACAGCTTTTAAGGAAGTTGATGCTTTTAGGTACCCACAGGCTTATAGAGAGCAATCAGAGTGTTGGGTAGAAAGCAACCTTCCAGAAGTAGAAACTCAGAAAGAGTAATGCTCTTCAGGTTGCGCTGTTCTCGTATACTTTCCTACGATTATGAATCTGATCCGACGTGACCTCATGGGCAGAGAGATCCTTATCTGTTTGGATATTATGTTAAATCATTCCTTGAACAAACATTGAAGTTTACATAGCATTCTCTTTGGGAAAATCCCAAGGAATGTGAGTTTGGAAGCCCCAAAACATGACATTGAGTATAGGAAATGTAACTTCTTGAGATTAGATAAAATGTTAGTGATTTTGCTGTGAGACTCACTCTCCAGAATAATCAAAGATGGCTAGAAACTACTGGTGATTTATTCCCCACTGTTATGCTCTAAATAGGCTTGGTAACTAATTTCAAGAAAAACAGAAGAAACATATCTGTTTCTGAAGCTGAAGGTCTTGTTCACTTCTGACTTGACCTGCTTTATTTACCCGGACCCAGACAACACCAACACCAGTTACACTGAAAGGGATCCTAGTCTCCTGGGCAGGGCTTATTGCAGTGGCCTTGGGATCTGAGCCTGCCATTCTTGGCTCCTTTCAATCAAATTAATTGTACTCTGCAGGAATGGGAGTTAACAGTCAACAAATTATTTTCTGAGAAGTTGTGGGGACATTACATTGAGATCTTGCATGCCTTGCAGAGGTGCTGAGACTATGACAGCTTAAAGCTGTTGGAATAGGATCATATCAGGCTATTCCATATGGGCCTGGCCTTCTTTCTCATGTAATTGGACCTCATCAAACATGTCAAGCAGCTACAGTTGGACGGCTGATGTTCTCTCCTGGAAATGGGTGGTTCTAAAGGTGACTCCCCTCAGGAAAATCTCTCCCCTGAGAATTTTGTCCCCTTTAAATGCACATGGCTTTTCCATCCAAATGACAGGGAAACCACATAAAAATCCATCCACCATGGGTATTGGTACAGTGATTCCTCATTCTTTCAAGCTTATCTCCCTTCACTCTACTGTTTGCCCATCCTCTTGCCCATAGCTCTTCTGGATTCTCCTCTCATTTTGACTTTAAATCTTGGTTTCTACTTTTCATGTGGCTGCTTGATTTTGGTACCTCTCTGCTTGTTGTTTCTGTTGTTGTTTTCCCCCAAATATTCTAAATTGGAAATTGATTCCCTCAAGACTTCAAAACTTTTCTCATCTGTTCCATGTGCTGAAACTATGGACAAGAAGCTCCCTAATCTCTTCTCATTTGCCTGCAGGGAGGTTGGGTTGATTAGTGTTTTTATTTTTAGTCCCTTAGAATGCACAGGGCATATCCATGAGTATGGCCCCGGGGAATCATATGTCATCTGATGGCTCTAAAATTCCTCTGACTTTATCACTCCCATTTTCTGACTGTTTTGCTACCCCTTGCTCATTGGCTTTCTGGTTCTCTCTGATTATTTTGGCTTTGTGTCTTGGCTCTACCATCTTCTTTCTTTAAAAAAACAAAACAAAAAAACCTGCAACCTAGGACTTTGCGCACTTAAAAAAAATATATGTGCCAGCTCTGAGAGTGGTCATCTTTGAGATTATTCCACCTTGGCTGTGGGCCTCACTCAGCACTAGCTTTTCCTAGCTTCACTGGTTACATGCATGTTGGGCCATGTTGAGAGTACAGTAGTGTTGATCCCTTTTCTGTAAGTTCAGCTTTCAAGTAATTGAAGGCAATGATCTCCCTGCCCGTAGGCTAACCAATTGTAGCTCATGTGACCTTAGCATTTAGTCTCTTTACCAAAAGATTTATCAAAAGGTTGAGACCTCCTCTGCTGGATACACTCCAGTTCATTCATACCCTTCATGGCATGTGGTTCTCAGAACAAAACAAATCAGCATGATATTGAGGGTACCATCATACCCTTTGTTCCATGAACTAACGTATTCCTTTAACAGAGCCTAAGTTCATACTTGAAATTTTGGCATCTCTCTCACAATGCTAATATTAATGTTTAATACTTGGTTAGTGAAAATCCAGATCCTGTCTATACTGTTCAGACATACCTTATCCTTCCTATAACTGGACACTTCTCATCCTTTGAAATTCTTCTAAAGTCTTCATTCTGAAATAAATAAGTAAGTAAGTAAATAAATAAATAAATAAATAAGCAACCTACTACCAAGTACAATACAATGCTTTTCAGACTATGCTCCAGTTGAACCTGGAATTGTCCAGACTATGCTTCTAAAATTAATTCATGTGCTTGCTTATCAATTCACAGAAAAAATTAATTGATAGACTTTTCTCAAGATGTAACATATTTTTTTAACACATTTGCATCTTCTGCTACCTGTCTAATAGTGCTCCACAGTGCAAGTAAAATTGTTAAATTAGCTTTTTTAAAAAAAAAATTTCTAGCTACTTTCCCCTTAAAACGAATTCAAGAAGCTGTCATTTTAATGTATTAGGCATCCCTCCCCTTTCCATGTAGTTCACACATCTGATCAAAATGGTACCATTTGTTATTAATTAAACTGTTGAAAAGACCTCCCCAATGCAAACAAAACGCATTAACTTGTACTCTTTTGGTAAGGTCATTCAGTGAGTGGGAGTTTGCCCTCAGACTCTCTCTAGACATTTCTATTTCTTCTACAAGGATATCATGAGACCTTGTGCAAGGCTTTCTTGCAATTCAGATTCATCTGAAGCATTTATTTCACCAACTAATCTAGTCTGTGTGTGTGTGTGTGTGTGTGTGTGTGTGTGTGTGAGAGAGAGAGAGAGAGAGAGAGAGAGAGCGAGAGAGAGAGAGAGGGAGAGAGAGAGAGAGAGAGAGAGAGAGAGAAATCAGTTGGGCATGATTTGTTCTTGATGGGTCCCGTGGGATCTTCTAGTATTCTCCACATCCCCTTGTATGTGCTCACAACTCAACCTGTTAATATTCTACCCCAGAAATTTGCCTCGATTTCATGTCAAGCTCACTAGTCCATAAATGACAAGCTCCATCTGCATCTGTTTTTAGATAAGCAGGAACATATTTATCCAGTCTCCGTAATTCCACAAAGTACTACAAATTCTTAAGGAACACACACCACAATATGTGTTTTTTACACTCAGGGAACCAGACCACTTCAAAGATGCCAGGTGCTGCTTTATTATACCTTACCCATCTATCAATATTTATCCTACCCTTTCCAGAATAAAAATCAAGCTTGCTGATGACGTAGTCTAATGTAAAATCCACATTGAGCTCCTTTCTATCTTACCATCATCTGTTAATACTACATCAGTAGACCAGGCAGCTGATAAATAAATTTCTTGTTAACCTATTTACTTTTAATATAACAAAAAACGTTTGTTTGCTCTCTTAGCATGCTCGACATTTTTCAGCTCTTTGAAAGTTTTCAGTATTTTAACATCATTTTTAGAGATTCAAACCAATTCCTTCTCTCTTTTTCCTCTGTATGATATCTCCCGCTGACCCTTCTCTTTTGCCCTTGCCTCCTGAAATGTGACTTTCTAGTGACTTCACTATTGAAGGACATTGGTCTCTTTAGCTCTGCCCTCTCTTTGTTTCTTATTGGGATCACTTGTAATTTTTTTTTTTAACGTTTATTTATTTTTGAGACAGAGAGAGACAGAGCATGAACGGGGGAGGGGCAGAGAGAGAGAGAGACACAGAATCGGAAGCAGGCTCCAGGCTCTGAGCCATCAGCCCAGAGCCCGACGCGGGGCTTGAACTCACAGACCGCGAGATCGTGACCTGGCTGAAGTCGGACGCTTAACCGACTGAGCCACCCAGGCGCCCCGGATCACTTGTAATTTTATTACCAGAATACAACTTAAAAAAAATCTGCCCTCTCTTATGAATCATCTTCATGCTTTCTATATCAGGTATGAATTATGGTGGAAGAAGTTGCTTAGAACTTTCTTCTTCATTCAGCTTGTTTTCCCACATGCATGGGAAGGAGGTTGGTTAGGAAGCACATATTCTTCCACACACAAAAATTTTATTGTATTATTTTTTTATTATTGATTTTTTAAAATGTTTATTTATTTTTGAGAGAGAGACAGAGCATGAGCGGGGGAAGGGCAGAGAGCAAGGGAGACACAGAATCCGAAGCAGGCTCCAGGCTCTGAGCTGTCAGCACAGAGCCTGATGCAGAGCTCAGACTCACAAACTGCAAGCTCATGACTTGAGCTGAAGTTGGATGCTTAACCGACTGAGCCACCCAAGTGCACCCCACACAAAAATTTTTTAAAAAATAGTAGTCATGGGGCGGAAAAGGCCTCCCATAAATTGATTAATTGATTAAAAATAACTAAGTTTGGTTTTAAGGAAAGTCTTTTGAAAACATCAGATTTCAGTAGCCACCTGATCCCATGATGTTAGTCCCTGGCCTGTCCCAACCTGCTGCCATAGTAACAGCCTGCTCCCTCCTGACTACCTTGTCTCAAGAACATCCTGTTTCTTCTGATTCCCACTCCAGTTCCTTATTAGGACTGCAGCCAATTCCTGAAATACCTTTATGCAATTCTTGAAATTTCCTTTCTGAACTGGACCTACCTCTCAACACCTCTCACACTGACCCCAAGGATTTGCTTTGTTTACGAGTCAGACATGCATGTGACAGAACTGTTGGTGGCCCACAGTCCTGCTCCCTGCCCCATCACAGTCTTTATATATTGACATCAATCTAGATTTGTCTGTAGTTTACTATGATCAAAGATGGTGAATGTTCGTTCCTATATTAGCCTGCTTCAGGCTTTTTAATGAGTTCTCAGAATATGCATGCAGAAAGAGGGAACATTTTCTCTTCTCTGAAATCAATATAAAATCAATTTTGGAAAGAATTTTAAAAGAAATCCATGACTATATTCAGATTCTAAACATTAGACAGAATTTATAATTTCAAACTGAAAAACATTTTGAAATGTTTAGTGTATACTTGGCTACATGAAAAAGAATGTAGTAAAATAATACAAAATTCCTTGTTCAATTGATAAAAGATTAAATATAAGGTTTGGGTGAAATTTTGGTCTTCTTGCTGAAAATGTCTATCAGCAAGATGGAGTGCCAAGTCTCATTTAAATGTCCCAGAAATTATACTTATATTTAAAATTTTCAAAACAACCCATTATTTCCATTTTAGAGGGGAGGAAAGTGTAGTTGGGGGAAGTAATTGGAATGAAGTTTTTCAGCTAGGAACTTCCAGAACTAGAAAGTAGGTGACCAGCTATCCCAGTCTGCTGAGATTGCCCTGGATTTAGCACCAAAATCCTGGGTCCTGAGAAAGCCCTCCCTTGGTTCCATGCAGACCAGGGCAGTTGGGTCACCCTACTAGTGAGGCCAAATTTGTAAACTTCTGAAGCCTGGGTTTTTTTTCCTTTAATTGCCCAGATTTTATTGGCTCTTTTGAGTTCTGCAATATTCACTTCAGTTGAATTTTAAAATATTGATAATCATCTGCTGTTAACAGAAACAGGGGCTTCAAGGTCTACCAGTGAATTTTAAGACCTCTTACTTTTGACATACCAGGACTTTTTCATAGCTCATTACTTTCTTCTTTGTCCAGCCTCTATACTGACACAGCTTGCTTTCTTGGTAAGAGCTTGCTTGAATTTAACTCACAAATACAGCAAAAGCATTGCATCCTGAAAAGAGGCAAAATTCATAGTGTTAATTCTCATTTCTAAATTTCCAAGTATCTTAGCAGCATTTCTTTGGTGAAATCAGGGTTTGATTAGAGGAATTTTTTTTTTTTGTTATAAAAGAAATAAATCATGAGAATGTAATGTACTGCACGATGACTATAGTCAATGATACTGTATTGTGTATTTGAAAATTCCTAAGAGGTAGATATTTAAAGTTCTCATCACAAGAAAAAAAAACTTTGTAACTATGTATGGTGACAGAAGTTAACTGGAGGATTTAAAAAATTTCTCAGTGTGCGTTTTGACATTTCATTTCATTAACTCAACATGAAAGGCAGGAAGAAGCTTTTCCTAATTAGATTCATAAATCGTAAACCAGAATTAGTATCACTACAAAATCTTAATGAATTCCGAAGAAAATGCCGCATTTCCAAGTACAAGATAAGAATTTTCCATTTCAATGAGGGGAAAAAAAAAGTTAAGGGGGTGTGACGGTCACGTGCAGAAAGCAGCTTGGGGCTCCTGTTAAATCTTCCCAGCTCATTGTAGCCCGTAGTGAGTGCCTCCATCTTTGCTTGGCATGGGGACGTTCAGATTTAGTAACACCAGCTGTTATTTGATTCGGTGTCAGGCTCCGCATCATACGCTGGAGCCTCCTAGCTGGGTTTACCCCTCCAAAATGCCACCATGTCCTGTGTTTGCTGCTCAAACCCCACAGCATGCCACAAGAATCAGGACCATCGCAGAGGGTAATTAAAAAGATGATTTCTTGGGCGCCCGGGTGGCTCGATCGGCTTAGCGTCCCACTTTGGCTCAGGTCATGATCTCAGGGTTTGTGGGTTTGAGCCCCGCGGTGGACTCTGTGCCCACAGCTCAGAGCCTGGAGCCTGCTTCGGATTCTGTCTGTCTGTCTCTCTCTCTCTCAAAAATAAATCAACATAAAAAACAAGATTATTTCTTGTGCAGAATAACTTCATAGCTCCGCCTCTCTCCCACCTGCGGTTGCTTCCAGGAGGTTGCAGGAGTCGGGCATCTCTGGGAAGAACGTTTTAAAGATAATGTTTAAAGAATGTTTGAGGACGTTGAGTTCTCAGTACGTCCTTACCGGATGCTTGTGTTTGCTGGGAACTGGACTAGAGCCGTGAACAAACGCAGCGGTCCCCCCTCGTGGAGGGTTTTAGCTTGGTTTTGCTTTGCACGGTTTCCGTTCCCAGGATGGGCCAACCTCCCTCCAGAAGCAGATGCCCCTCCTTTTGACGCAGTAGCGTCATAACGTCAAGAGCCGCGGAAGGCTACGTCACAGTGGTTACGTCA
The DNA here is from genome assembly GCF_016509475.1 of Prionailurus bengalensis. NCBI lineage: Eukaryota > Metazoa > Chordata > Mammalia > Carnivora > Felidae > Prionailurus > Prionailurus bengalensis. The sequence goes on along the minus strand of NC_057344.1, from coordinate 30,878,256 downwards.
CAGTGCCTAAGTCACAGTGCCTACCGCGTTCAGGTCGCTTCCTCTCATCGTGGGGGCATTTTATCATCTGACGACAAACACCACGGCAACAAGTAGGGTGAGTGCCGCATAGGACGTTATTTTGAGAGAGACCACATTCATATAACTTTTATTCTAGAGCATCATTGTAATTGTTCTATTTTGTTATTAGTTACTGTTAATACCTGACTGTGCCTAACTTATAAATTAAGCTTCGCTGGGCACCTGGGTGGCTCAGTGGGTTGAGCGTCCGACTTCAGCTCGGGTCATGGTCTCGCGGTCTGTGGGTTCGAGCCCTGTGCTGACAGCTCAGAGTCTGGAGCCTGCTCCCGATTCTGTGTCTCCCTCTCTCTGCCCCTCCCCCACTCGTGATCTCTCTCAAAAATAAATAAACTTTTAAAAGGAAAAAAAAAAGAAGGCTGTAGTGTTTTGGGAAACTATAGGCAACACAAGACAAGATCAGAAAAGAGGGCTGGCAGTGATAAGAGATTGGAAAAGGGGTTAAGTGGTTTTCTGGTGCCCGGACCAGCTCTAGCCAGCCTTGAGCAGACGCTGGGTGTGAGATCACAGGGAAGACTGCTGTCCTGGGCAGTCCTCTCTTCGGTGGGCACTGCACACAGCATGTTCCGTACATCTGTCAGCTGCCCAGGATTTGTTCCTTCCCCCACTGAACTGAGAAATGAGTTTTAGGGTCAGATTCCCCAGGCAAAAATTCATTAATCTCGTCCAGTGGCTGATTACAGTTTTTTCAGTCTTCATCCCCCTGAGCAAGAATACCTACGGTTTGTTCAGCTGTCACTCTCTATTCTTCTGCCCTAACATGCTCCCAGCATGGGTTTCTCGATCCTTTGTCTTAGTGCCTTGTCTGAAGTTACATTAACTGCATGGGCATTCTGCAAAGCCTGGAGCCAGGAGTTCGTCTCCCAGGAAGGTTCCTCTCACAGACTTCACATTAGGGAAGCCAAGATAAGGGCTTGGTGCATGAATGACAATGATACATTGCCTTTTTCCCTTACCTGAGAGGACAGAGCCACTGGGATAGAGATGGGGAGCGTAGTGATAAACTATTAAGCTTTTTGAGATATTTTGAAGATATTTTGAAGAATATTTTGAGATATTTTGAAGAAACATGTGCAATGTGCATTAATTTGCATCCTACTGGTACTGAATGCTTATTTATTTATTTTGAAAGAGAGAGGAAGGGAAGACAGAGGGAGGGAGAGAGAGAGAGACAGAGAGAGAGAGAGAGAAAGAGAGAGAGAATCCCAAGCAGGCTCTGAGCTGCCATTGTAGAGCCCCACATAGGGCTCGATCTCATGAACTGTGCGCTGAGATCAAGAGTTGGATGCTTAACCAACTGAGCCACCCGGGCACCCCTGAATGCTTTTCACGTAGGCATTCTCTGTGTACATTTCAAGAAGGTGACAGAAACAGTTAAAAGTTGACCCCACTACCTTCTTGAACTATGACAGGAATGCAAATCCCACATTCACAAGTTTTGTCCACAGGGTTATGTTAATCCGTTCAGATGATCTAAGGACATCGATTTCCCATTACTCCTATAAAACAATGTCACATTAACTGGGCTCATCAGAAGGGAGGGAGTCTGACCGTATTTCTATTTGGGTGTCTGAGTTACCAAGGGAGACAACACCACCATCAGAATGCAAAATGCTTCCAATCTTGAAACATTTAAAAATAAAGCAAGGACATATGGAAGCAACCGCAGGACTTGTGCTCAGACTCCGAATCGGTGCAGAGCATGGGGTGTCCGGAGTTAGGCGCCTCCTGCAGCCTCTGCCCGGCTACCCTCTGTTCTCCACTGCAGTGATTCCCGTTGAAGGCAAGGAGAGGTGAGAGGACTCTCCTCTCCTCTCCTCTCCTCTCCTCTCCTCTCCTCTCCTCTCCTCTCCTCTCCTCTCCTAGTAGGATGGCAAAGGCTGAACATCTTATCATTTAGACATAGAATAGCTGTAATTAAACAATAAAAAAAAAATAGTTGAATCCCACTATTCTAACCCAACAATTGCTTTTCTTTCTTCAAGTTTAATCCATAGCTTTATTCATAAGAGACTCTTAAAAAATGAGAACAAACTGAGGGCTGTTGGGGAGTGGGAGGGAGGGGAGGATGGGTGATGGGTATTGAAGAGGGCATCTTTTGGGATGAGCACTGGGTGTTGTATGGAAACCAGTTTGACAATAAATTTCATATATTTAAAAAAAATCCATAGCTTTATTCCCATATGGACAATTGTTTAATGTTGTTGCCATATTGCATATGCAATTGCAGGGCCTGCTTTTAGGAGAGGAAAACTTCAGTGACATTTATTTCAGGGCCAGTTTCCATGTTGTTCCAAAGGCTTTCTGTTTATCATGTTTAATGATTGAATAATACTCCATTGACTGGATGCTTCATAATTTATAGACCAATTCCCTTGTTGTTGGACATTTAGGAAGGCTATTGTTTTTGGCAGACTTTTGCTGCTGCAGAATTCCCAGCTGCGTGGGCTGAGATGGAAAAGGAAAGATCATTCCAGGGCAAGCCAAGATTGGATGCTGGGGAGCGTGTGGACAAGATGCCAAAATTGAGTCCGTGGAGCAGAAATAGAGCTGGGAATGGATCAGGATTAGAGTCCAGGCTAATACGAAAGAGCTTATCCCCCCACTCCTTCTTGTTTTACTTGTTTGTTCCCTTTTATCTCCATTCCCCCATCCTATTCCTTCTGTTCTTCTGTAAGTAACCATTCAAAAGTGTTTTCCAGAAGCAGCTATCCAGAGAGGAATTACTTGTAATTCCAGTGAGGATCACTGGGGCAGGATTTCCGCTGGGCTCCTGCCAGCATGTGGGGCAAGGGTTGGAAGATCATGGGGAAAACCCTGGTCAGAGGTTCAGGGTGGAAAAGATTGCTTGATGCTCGAATTTACTTGTGCGTGGATAAAAGACACAGTCTTTAAAGTCAGTTTCTCATTAGCTAAGGTAAGTTCAGCTACAGTAATAGAAGACATCAAACGTTTAGTGACCAAAGGACAAGTGGTTTATTTCTTTGTCTCCTAACAGCACATGGCTGGTATTCAGGTCGGTGGGATGGCACTTCTTCATGCAGTCGTTCTGGTTCTGATCTCCTCAACATGTGCCTTCTAGAATCTCCCCGAGTATCTCCATACTTGCCCACAAGAAGGGCAAAGAGAATGAAGGAGCATGAATGGGAAGTCGTATGAGCTTTCTACAATGGAATGTTCTCTACATTCCATTGTAGAGAACAGAGCCATGTGGGTAATGTGATCTAGCTGTAAGGGTGCCTGGGAAATGTGATCCCAAAGAAAAAGAGCAGATTTGGGGGCAATTAGTGATATCTGTACAACCAGTAAGTAGTACATGTAACATTTTGGCCTGCCATCTGCCATTCTCCTTTAGCTTACTTCTTAATTGGTTCAGAAGTTTTGCAAACAAGGGCACTATTTGAGAACCCCTGAAAGTCTCCCCTAACAAAATTATTTTGGCAGGTCGCTGGTTTTCCTGATACGAGTATACTCTCTCAGTGATATCTGTGGGAGTGGAGGAGGGGGTTGGGGAAAGTACAAGAGAGAGAGGTAGAAAATACTTCTGCGTGGTGGGGTATATATAAAAGTCCTAAGGTCACACCCGCTGTGGGGCCACTTTCACTCTTCTTTTTTTTTTTTTTTTAATATTTTTTTTTCAACGTTTATTTATTTTTGGGACAGAGAGAGACAGAGCATGAATGGGGGAGGGGCAGAGAGAGAGGGAGACACAGAATCGGAAGCAGGCTCCAGGCTCTGAGCCATCAGCCCAGAGCCCGATGCGGGGCTCGAACTCACGGACCGCGAGATCGTGACCTGGCTGAAGTCGGACGCTTAACCGACTGCGCCACCCAGGCGCCCCACTTTCACTCTTCTTAACGGTACAACTTTATCATTATGGACACCTCGTAAGCAGACATTTCAAGTGCATGGGCCAGCATATATTCCTTAGCTGGTCATTTTAAACTTTCCTACAGCTTTATATGCCTCGCATTCATTTATTCAATCAACATTTAGTGGGTTCCTGAAACAGCTTCTATTCTAGTGCCACTAGTATATAGAAAACATCAAAAGATATCAAAGTTTTAGAGTAAGATGAATTTGAAATTCTTAGAATTAAAGATAAACCATGAGTTATACCTTGCTTTTAGGATAGGAGAAGTGATTTAAAAAAATGATAAAATAAAATTTGATTTAAAAACCCCCCAAAGAGTTCTTGAGTTCTAAAAATAGGTTAGGCAATGGAATGGATAAAGAGTAAATACTTGCTTCTCAAAAACGATCTCACTAATGGTGAGCCAGAGAGATACAGTCAGGTAGGGCGTGCTCCATGAGTTCAAGAAGGTGTTTGCCAGTAGCAGTCTTTACGAGGCCAGGAAGAGAAAAATCTGTTTCCTGTATTTCCCCGATCTGTGCCAACCTGCTTCCTTGCCATAGCCCTGTTCTGAATTCTAAGCCCCTCGTGCCTATCATGTGGCAGTAAGTAGACCCCCTGAGCTCAAAGTTGGCGGCTCCATTTGGACTGTGTCACCTCACATCCCACTAGCTTTTAGGAGTTCTGGGGTATGAACAGGAGTCCTCGCAAGGGCCACTTCTCATGGGGTACCTACTGTGTGCCGGCCACTGGGTGCCATATTATATGTGCCGTATTATATTCAGTAGTTCCCATAGCTTCCCTGAGAGGGAGGCGCTACTATTTTTTCCACATTGCCTGCTAGTAAAACTCAGGCTTCAGTTATTGAGCTTCCCTGAGGTCACAAGGTGAATCAGGAGCAGCAGCCAGGGCCATTAATACCTGAACTTGAGCATAAACCATTATACTATGCTGCCTTTCCTTCGAGCCACAAAGCATGCCTAAGCACCACATTCTCAAGTTATAACATGCACACTCTTAAGATTCTTTTTCTTTGAATAAAAATACTGTCTTCATTAAAAGAAAAAAATCCTCCTCTCCATGTCCCTAAAACTGAAACAAAATCATTTATACAAGTATCTTCTGAGGTAACTTGTTGCCCCAAATGTTTAAGATAAAAAGGTGTGCCATTTGGGGTGCCTGGGTGGCTCAGTTGGTTTAGCGTCCGACTTCAGCTCAGGTCATGATCTTGTGGGCCCTGTGTTGGGCTGTGTGCTGACAGCTCAGAGCCTGGAGCCTGCTTGCGATTCTGTGTCTCCCTCTCTCTCTTCCCCTCCCCTACTCACTTTCTGTCTCGCTGTCTCTAAAATAAATAAACATTAAAAAAAAAAGGGTGTGCGATTTAAGTAAGACACCTAAATTTTTAACACTAGAAAATGGGGCCACCTACCTCATAGAGGTCTTTTCCATTTTAAACAAGAGGATGTGTAAGGAAATTTCTGTAAACTAAACAATGAAACACAAATGATTATTGCAATTATTATATCGACAAGTCTGGAAACATATGAATGTGTTAGGAAATATTTTATGATAAAAAACAAATACTTTGATGAGGAAATGCTTCCAAAAACCTTATAGGTCCTCCCCAGTTTTTTCCCCAGCCACTCAATCTATGCATTTATGCATTGGTAACCTTTTTGAGAGAGTTCCTCATCCGCCCTCTCTCAACTGAGCCTCTGGGATTATGTACAATCCAACAGGAGAGTGAATTTCAGTAGACAACCAGTGATAAGATTTTGTGGTTTTGGTTCGAAGACTCTTCTAGAGGTATGGAATATTAACTCTCTGCAAATGAAAAGCTGTTAATTGGTTGGCAGGGTATTAGACTGGTCTTATTTTTCATCAAGGCTTAACTCCTCTAACTGCCCGTATTGTACTCTTAGACTAAAATAGATCACTGTATTAAAATAAATAACCTCCTCTTATTATCTAAAGTGTTTTAGGTCAGTAATTTTAAATGAAATACCTGTCATTTTAAAAGTTCAAGAACTCTTTAGGTCTCGGGAAGGATTTGTGGATCATAGTCTGAAAAGGTGAAACGGAAGCCATTCGTTAAATGTCATCATTAACCAAACAATCTTGATGAGTATTTAGATCTACTGAGGGAAATGTATGCAGGTTTCCCTCAGAAATAAAATAACTGAACATTGTTAGAAACAACCGTGAGGTTGAGAAATCACAGTTCTGTCTATCTCCAAATCCTTCCAGGCTCCTGTACCTAAACACAAATAAGAAGTGACAGTTTTCTTCTTAAAGAGAACAAACTGCATTCTTTAGTCTGGCCTTGAAGTTACAGAGCCGAATCTGTAACTAGTGATGCATTTCCAGGGCTCTTAGTTTCCTGTCTTCCTTTGCAAATCAGTTTCCAAAAGGAGGTGTCTGCCTTGCTTCCCACTTTCTTTTGCTGGGTATTCGCGTGTGAGATGTTGTTGTGGTTTCAGTCATACCTCAGTCTCCAGCCAATTCAGCAGTGTTCCCATGGAGACTGTTGACTGAGCAGAGTGTGAACTGGATCAGCCACTCATGCCCAGAGCTCACTGTAGTCCTGTTGATGGTCTAATACCAAGCCCAGCAGCAACATGATTGGTGCCATCGTTAGTTTTCTAAGCCCCTTGGCCAGCAAGGCATTCTAGTCAACATTTTACTGACTGCCTGCAATACTGTAATGGCCCCTCACTGGGTTCCCTGATTCCATTCCTGCCCCCCTACGATCTATTTTCTACTCAGCGGCCAGAATGATCCTTCAAAACTCCAGCAATGTAAAATGGTGTGCAGTTGCTGTGGAAATGGCATGGCGGCTTCTCAACAAAATTTAAAAATAGAATTGCCATATGAAAATAACATATGGTCGTATTATTCCTAGGAGGCTTTTCTGAGCCACTGTATCTAAAACAGCACCCTCTGTTCTCTTACCCTAGGTTTGTTTTCCTTCACAGTACTTACTACTCCCTGGTAGTATTTTGTACGTGTCTGTTTGTCTATTTTTGTCTATCTCTCTAGCTAGAATGTGCGCTTAATGAGATCGAGGATGTTGTCTGTTCTGTTTATCACTGTATCTATAGTGCCTGGTCCCTATATTATTGAAAGAATGATGAAAGAATAAATGAATGAGTGAATCAGTGCTACAGAGAGTGTACAGAAAAGGTATTGGAGGGTCCAAAGCAGGGGGCAGATGACTGTGTCCAGGCATCAGTAGGAGTGGCCAGGTGGGCATGGTCTCTTGTACAATGAGGTCAGCACGCCCCCCACCCCCCTGCACTTGATGGAGCTTCAGGCCATGCTGCGTGCCTGGGGAGACTGAGGAGGAGGACTATTATCACCTTCTCTAGTTGCCTACATTGCCTGACATTCTTCAGTTACCACTTTCCGTTTCCATTTCTCGTCTGGATCTCTGCCTCTCAACTCGGGTTTCAAAGAATTAACATCTGAGCCTGCCATCTACAAGTTTTTGACAAAGGCAGGCCCAGCGACTTAGAGGTGACGCAGGTATCATCACCTCCAGCAGACGTGCCGGCCACTTTAATGAATTTGTTCAGAAAAAGTATTTCCATCTCTTCTTCCTGCTTTAGGCTCCAGTGTTTGATAAAATGTTTGCCTCTTCTCCTGCTTGAACTCTTGAGGGCCAAGCGTGTTCTTAATTTAAACCTTAACCTTAGCTTTGACTCTTCCCTTCACCCTCCCAGGCCTCAGTGACTCTTTATGTGCGGCTGGATTATTTTTTAATGCGTGTTTAATACTCCAGAGCTATTCGTATAGTAATAGTCACTATCACCTAGAGTAATCTGCCCGAATCCACACCAGAACAGCTGTGATGACCTGTCAACTTTCCCGGGGGTCACTGTAACTCTGTTTTGGTTATGACATGGGATCGGGGCCTGGGAGTCCTCACCGGGATCCAGGCTGATATCCAGCCCAGATACATTTGCACTTGGAAAGCTGATCACACACATATGGCTGAGTGGTGGTTTTTTGTTTTTTTTTTTTTCCCTCAGATGTTTTCGTTTCATCCGTTAAAGCTGAAATCGAGTCTGGGATGCATTTTTGAGGCTCTTACCAAGATGTCATAAGGTGAGTTATCAGACGTATCGATTAGAAATCCATAAAAGTCTGTTTCTAAACTTGAAGGTTGTCAGGGCCCATTTTGGTTCGAACTGGTATGGCTTCCTGGAGGAAAAGATGTTTCAGGCGAGAGCAGAGGAGAAGTAGGTCTCTTCTGAGCAGAGGGTAGGGGAGGAGGGAGGGCAGTGGAGTGAAGACCGGGTGCACTTGGGAAGCTGTGGGCAGCTCAGCAGCCCTTCCCCTGGGTAGGTTTTGTGGGCAAGAGCTGAGAGGGGAGCACAGAGAGCAGGCCATGGCGGGCTTGGGGGCTCATGTGAAGGGTTCAGAATTGTTCTCTGAAGGAGGTGGGGAACGGCAGAAGTATTTAAAGCTAAAGAGAAGACAACTGTTTTTATCAAAAAGAATCTTTGTTGGGGCACTTAGCTGGCTCAGTCTGAGGAGCCTGGGACTGACTCTTGATCTCGGGGTTGTGAGTTCGAGCCCCACGTTGGGTGCAGAGATTACTTCAAAATAAAATAAAAAAAAAAATCTTCCTTTTGCTGCTGAATGAACTTCCCTTTTGCTGAATGAGATTTGAAGGCGGGCAGGAAGCAAAAGATGAACGTAGTTTGAATAAAAATACGGAAATTACGTTGAGGAAAGTGGAGATATGTTTTTAATAGACTTGATCTTATTTATTAATCATTGTCTTTTAAATAGACTTTATTTTTGAAAACAGTTTTAGGTTTACAAAAAGATGGTCCAGAGTTCCATACACCAGCTCTCCCTGCCCCCCACCCCCCCTTCATGTGTATACAGTTTCCCTTTTTATTAACATCTTACCCTTAGTGTGGTACCTACATTTGTTACAGTGGATGAGCTTTTTGATAAATGACTATTACCTAAATTCTGTTGTTTGCATTAGGGTTTTTTCTTTTTTTTTTTTTTTTTTTTTTTTTTTTTTTTTTTAAATTTTTTTTCAACATTTATTTATTTTTGGGACAGAGAGAGACAGAGCATGAACGGGGGAGGGGCAGAGAGAGAGAGGGAGACACAGAATCGGAAACAGGCTCCAGGCTCTGAGCCATCAGCCCAGAGCCCGACGCGGGGCTCGAACTCACCGGCCGCGAGATCGTGACCTGGCTGAAGTCGGACGCTTAACCGACTGCGCCACCCAGGCGCCCCTAGGGTTTTTTCTTCGTGTCGTACGGTTCTATGGGTTTTGACAGATGCATAATATCATGCATTTACCAGCGAAATATTATACAGAATAGTTTCACTGCCCTAAATATCCCCTGTGCTCCACCTACTCATCCCTCTTCCCCCTAAAACTGTGGAAGCCAGTGATCTGTATATTGTCTCACAGTCTGCCTTTCCAGAATGTAATACAGTTGGACTCACACAGCACATACAACTTTTTCAGCTGGCTTCTTTCACATAGCAGCGGGCACTTAAGGTTCCCCCGTGTCTTTTTATAGCTTGATAGTGCCTTTTTTATTTTTTAAATCACTGAACATTGCATTGTATGGATGTACCACAGTTTATGTATTCACATACTGAAGGACATCTTGGTTACTTCTAATTTTTGCAATTATGAATAGAGTGGCTATAAATATACATGTGTGGGTATTTGTGTGACATAAGTTCTCAGTTCTTTTGAGTAAATACAAGTAGTGTGATTGCCGGATTGTATCGTATGTTTAATTTTGTAAGAGACTAGCAAACTGTCATCCAAAGTGGCTATACCATTTTGCATTTCCACCAGCAATGAATAAGAGTCCTTGTTCCTCCAAATCTTTGCCAGCATTTGGTGCTCTCAGTGTCTTGGAGTTTAGCCATTCTAATAGGTGCGTGGTAGTATTTCGTTGTGTCAGTTTGAAATTTCCTAATGATATATGATATCGAAAATCTTTTCATATGCTTATTTAACATCTGTGGCTCTTCTTTGGTGAGATATCTGTTCATATACTTTGCCCATGTTAAAATGAGGTTGTTTTTTTTATTGTCGTTTTAAAAATTCTTTCTATTGTGGGTTCTAGTACTTCACTAGATGTGTGTTTTACAAAGGTTCTTTCCCAGACTGTAGATTGTATCTTCATTCTCCCGATAGTGTCTTTTGCAGAGCAGGTTTTTTTTTTTATTTTAATGAAGTCCAGCTTGTCATTTTTTTCTTTAATGGGTTATGCTTTTGGTGCTGTATGTAAAAGGTCATCATCAGACCCAAAGTCAACGAGATTTTCTCCTACATTCTAGGTGTTTCACAGTTTTGTGTTTTACATTTAGGTCATGTACCCACTTCCAGTTAATTTTTTATGAAAGATATAAGGGCTTGTCTATATTAATTTTCTTGTGTATGGATGTCCAGTTGTTTCGGCACTATTGGTTAAAAAGGCAATTCTTTTTGTATTGAATTGCATTTGCTCCTTGTTGACTATATTGTGCAGGCGTATTTCTGGACTCTCTCTTCCGTTTCACTGATACTTTTGTCTGTTCTTTCACCAATGTCATACTGTCTTGACTACTGTAGTTTTGCGATAAGTTGGGTAATGTCAGTCCTCTGACTTTGTTCTTTTCCTTCAATATGGTGTTGGCTAATCTGGGTCTTTTGACTTTCTATACAAACTTCAGTCAGTTTGTCAATATCCACAAAATAACTTTCTGGGATTTTCACTGATATTGCATCGAATCTACAGACCAACTTGGGAAGAACTGGTATCTCAAGAATATTTAGTTTTCCTATCCACAAACATGAACTATCTCTTCATTTCTTTATTTTTTTTTCTTCCAAATTTTTATCTAAATTCAAATTAGTTAACATACAGTGTAATATTGGTTTCAGGAGTAGAATTTAGTGATTCCTCACTTACATATAACATATCCTAACAAGTGCCCTCCTTAATGCCCATCACCCGCATCACCTCCATCAACCGTCAATTTGTTCTCTGTCTTTAAGAGTCTCTTGTAATTTGGGGCACCTGGGTGGTTCAGTTGGTTAAATATCTGAGTCTTGATTTCGTCTCGGGTCATAATCTTACAGTTCCTGGGTTCAAGCCCTACATCGAGCTCTGCACTGACAGTGTGGAGATGCTTTGGATTCTCTCTCTCTCTTCCTCTCTCTCTGCCCCTCCCCCACTCACATTCTTTCAAAGTAAAAAAATAAATAAACTTAAAAAAAGAGTCTTTTGTGGTTTGCCTCCCTCTCAGTTTTTATCTTATTTTATTTTCCCTCCCTTCCGCTATGTTCTTCTGTTTTCTTTCTTTCCTTTTTTTTTTTTAAAGATATGATATCTTTAAAAAGTGTTTATTTTTGAGAGAGAGAGCGAGCACAAGCATGGGAAGGGGTAGAGAGAGAGGGAGACAGAGGATCCAAAGCAGGCTCCAGGCTGACAGCACAGAGCCCAGTGCAGAGGTCAAACTCACAAACCATGACATCATAACCTGAGCCAAAGTCAAATGCTTAACAGACTGAACCACCCATCTGTGTTTTTTTTTTCTTAAATTCCACATATAAGTGAAATCATACAGTATTCGTCTTTCTCATTTGACTCATTTTGCTTAGCAGAATACATTCTATTTCCATCCACATCTACTTCCATCCACGACAAGATTTCATTCTTTTTGATGACGGAATAATATTCCATTGTATTTATATATGACATCTTCTGTATCCATTCATCAGTGATGGACATTTGGGCTCTTTCCATACTTTGGCTATTGTTGATAGTGCTGCTATAAACATGGGGCGTGCATGTGCCTCTTCGAATCAGTATTTTTTATCCTTTGGGTAAATATCTAATAGTGCAATTGCTGCATTGTAGGGTAGTTCTACTTTAAAAGTTTTGATGAACCTCCATACTGTTTTCCAGAGTGGCTGCACCAGCTTGCACTCCCACCAACAGCGTGAGAGGAGAAGTTCTCTTTTCTCCTTATCCTTGCCAACACTTGTTGTTCCCTGAATTGTTAATTTTTAGCCATTCTGACAGGTGTGAGCTGGTATCTCATTGTGGTTTTGGTTTGTATTTCCTTGATGATGCGTGATGTTGAGCATTTTTTCATGTGTCTGTTAATCATTTGTGTGTCTTCTTTGGAGAAGTGTCTTTCGTGTCTTCTCCCCATTTCTTAACTGGATTATTAATTTTCTGGGTGTTGAGTTTGATAAGTTCTTTATCAAATTTGGATACTAGCCCTTTAATATGTCATTTGCAGGTATCTTCTCCAATTCCATCAGTTACCTTTTAGTTTTGTTGATTGTTTCCTTTGCTGTGCAGAAGCTTTTATCTTGATGAAGTCCCAATAGTTCATTTTTGCTTTTGTTTCTTTTGCCTCCGGTGACATGTCTAATAAGCAGTTGCTACAGCTGAGGTCAAAGAGGTTGCTGCTTATTTTTCTCCTCTAGGATTTTGATAGTTTCCTGTTTCACATTTAGGTTTTTCATCCATTTTGAATTTATTTTTGTGTGTGGTGTAAGAAAGTAGTCTAGTTTCATTCTTCTACATGTCACTGTCCAGTTTTCCCAACACCATTTGTTAAAGTGACTGTCTTTTATCCATTGGGTATTCTTTCCTGCTTTGTTGAAGATTAATTGACCATTTAGTTGGAGGTCTATTTCTGGGTTCTCTATTCTGTTCCATTGATCTGTGTGTCTGTTTTTGTGCCAGTACCATACTGTCTTAGTGATTACAGCTTTGTAATACAGTTTGAAGTCTGGAACTGTGATTTCTTCAAATTTGGTTTTCTTTTTCAACATTACTTTGGCTATTCGGGGTCTTTCCTGGTTCTATATAAATTTTAGAATTGTTTGTTCTGCTCTGTGAAGAACATGGGTGTTATTTTGATAGGGATTTGAATGTGTAGATTGCTTCTGGTAGTACAGACATTTTAACAGTGTTCTTCTAATCCATGAACATGGAATATTTTTCTATTTCTTTGTGTCTTCTTCAATTTCTTTCATAAGTGTTTCAGAGTACAGATCTTTTTTTTTTCTTTTTTTCTTTTCTTTTTTTTTGAGAGTGAGAGAGAGAAAGCATGAATGCACAGCACAGGGGAGGGGTAGAGGAAGAGGGAAAGAGAGCATCTCAAGCAGGCTCTGTGCTCAACCTGATGCAGGACTTGATCCCATGACCCTGCGGTCATGACCTGAGTTGAAATCAAGAATCGGATACCTAACCACTGAGCCACCCAGGCACCCCCAGAGTACAGCTCTTTCACCTCTTTGGTTAGGTTTATTCCTAGGTATCTTATGGGTTTTGATGCAGTTGTAAATGGGATTGATTCCTTGATTTCTTTCTGTTGCTTCACTGTTAGTGTGTAGAAATGCAACAGATTTTTGTACATTGATTTTATATCCTGTGATGTTGCTGAATTAATGTATCAGTTCTAGCAATTTTTTGGTGGAGTATTTTGGGTTTTCTACATAGAGTATCATGTCTTCTCAGAGTGAAATTTTGACTTCTTCCTTGCCTATTTGGAGGCCTTTTATTTAGTTTTGTTGTCAGATTGCTGAGGCAAAGACTTCCAGTACTATGCTAAATAGCAATGGTGAGAAGTAGAATCCTTATCTTGTTCCTGACTTTAGGGGAAAAGTTCTGTTTTTCCCCATTGAGGATAACATTAGCTGTGGGTCTTTCATATACTGCCTTTATGATGTTGGGGTATGTTCCATCTATCCCTACCTTATTGAGGGTTTTTATCAAGAATGGATGCTGTGTTTTGTCAAATGCTTTTTTTGTGAATCTATTGACAGGATCATATGGTTCTTATCCTTTCTTTTATTAATGTGGTATATCATACTGATTGATTTAAAGGTATTGAACCACCCCTGCAGTCCAAGAATAAATCCCACTTGATCATGGTGAATAATTCTTTGAATGTACTGTTGGATTTGATTGCTAGTATCTTGTTGAGAATTTCTGCATCCGTATTCATCAGGGATATTGGTCTATAGTTCTCCTTTTTAGTGGGGTCTTTGTCTGGTTTTGGAATCAAGGTAATGCTGGCCTCATAGAATAAATTTGGAAGTTATCCTTCCATTTCTATTTTTTGGGACAGTTTCAGAAAAATAGGTATTGACTCTTCTTTAAATGTTTGGTAGAATTCTCCTGGGAAGCCGTCTGGCCCTAGACTCCTGTTTGTTTGGAGATTTTGATTACTGATTCAATTTCTTTGCTGGTTATGGGCCTGTTCAAATTTTCTATTTCTTCCCATTTCAGTTTTGGTAGTTTGTATGTTTCTAGGAATTTATCCATTTCTTCCAGATTTCTCAATTTGTTAGCATATAATTGCTTATAATATTCTCTTGTAATTGTTTGCATTTCTACAGTGTTGGTTTTGATCTCTCCTCTTTCATTTGTAATTTTGTTTATTTGGGTCCTTTCTCTTTTCTTTTTGATAAATATGGCTAGGGGTTTATCAGTTTCATTAATTCTTTCGAAGAACCAGCTCCAAGTTTCATTGATCTGTTTACTGTTATTGTTCCCCCTATATTGTTTATTTCTGCACTAATCTTTATTATTTCCCTTCTTATGCTAGCTTTAGGCTTTATTTGCTGATCTTTTTCCAGCCCCTTTAGGTATAAAGTTAAGTTGTGTATTTGACTTTTCTTGCTTTTTTTTTTATTTTTATTTATTTTATTTTATTTTTTTCAACGTTTATTTATTTTTGGGACAGAGAGAGACAGAGCATGAACGGGGGAGGGGCAGAGAGAGAGGGAGACACAGAACCAGAAACAGGCTCCAGGTTCTGAGCCATCAGCCCAGAGCCCGACGCGGGGCTTGAACTCAAAGACCGCGAGATCGTGACCTGGCTGAAGTCGGACGCTTAACCGACTGCGCCACCCAGGCGCCCCTTGACTTTTCTTGCTTTTTGATGAAGGCTTGTATTGCTATATACATCCCTCTTATGACTGCTTTTGCTGTATCCCAAAGGTTTTGGACTGTCATGTTTGCATTTTCATATCCTTCCATGTATTTTTTTTTTTATTTCTTCTTTAATTTCCTGGTTAACCCATTCATTCTTGAGTAGGGTCTTCTTTAACCTCCATGTATTTGTGGTCTTTTCAAATTTTTTCTTGTGGTTGACTTCAAGTTTCATAGTATTGTGGTCTGAAAATATACATGGTATGATCTCGGTCTTTTTATATTGGTTGAAGCCTGATTTGTGACCCAGTATGTGATCTATTCCAGAGAATGTTCCATGTGCGCTCAAAAAGAATGTGTTTTCTGCTGCTTTGGGAAAAAAATGCACTGAATATATCTGTTAATTCCAGCTGGTACAGTGTGTCTTTCAAAGCCATTGTTTCCTTATTGATCTCCTGCTTAGATGATCTGTCCATCGGTGTAAGTAGGGTGTTAAAGTCTTCTATTATCATTGTATTGTTGTCAGTAAGTTATGTTTTTTTATTAATTGTTTTATATATTTGGGTGTCCTCATATTGGGGGCATAAATATTTATAATTGTTATATCTTGTTAGATAGTCCCCTTTATTAGGATATAGTGCCCTTCTTTATCTCTTATTACAGTATTTGGTTTAAAATCTAGTTTCTCTGATATAAGTATGGCTGCTCCAGCTTTCTTTTGATGTCCATTTGCATGATAAGTGGTCCCCCACACCTTTACTCAGGGATGTGGGGCTCAAGGGTGCGGGGTTTGGCGAAAGCAACTCCAGCCTCCACTGGGGGTGCTGTGTTGTGCACTGAAGTCTGACCCTGCTGGTGGGTGGGGGAAGATGGTATCACCCCACTCTCTTGTCTCCAGAGAGGGGAGCTTGCATGTGCTGCTGTTCAGGAAGCCCTCACAGAAAAGCAAACAATCTCCCTTCTTGTGTCCCAAGCTTCTGTCAGATCCTTGCTCTCTCCCTGTCTGTGCTCAGGCTATTACCAGGCCTGGTACCACAGTTCTCCTGTGTTTTATCTCTGGTGCTTGGCTGGGATTCAAAACTCTAAATCCTAAAGGACCTGGCATGGCTTGGACCCACTTCCTTCCTCCAGAGGAGAGCCTTGCCTCATTGTGTCTGGTGCTATTTTGTCCCAGAAAAGCAGTCGCATGGCTGTGCAGGTGCTTGGAGTTTATGGTGAAGCACAGGGAAAAGCAGTGAGCAGGTTATACGCCCTCTGTACGTGCTTCTGTTCTTTGCTGATGAATAGCTGCTCGCTCAGTGGCTCACGCTGACTCTTTTGTTCTTGAAGAGGCAATAGACCCTCTTACAAACGTGCTCCAGGAAGGGGAACATTCTTTCCCAGGGTGACCCAGGGGATCCCTTTACGATGCTGTAAAGGCTTCCAGGCCTCCACTCTTCTTCCTGGGATTGCCACTGTCAGCCCTGATTGACTCTGGCAAACGGCACGGACTTCTCAAACCTCAGGATTTGAGTTCCACTGTTTATAAAAACTTGTGATAGTCACTTCCTCTCGATTCCCCAGTCACTGGTTTTGGGGAAGTTTTTCTTGTGTGAACCCAGCACATGGCTCTGTCTCCCCTCTCTTTTTCTCTCTCTCCTTTGTCCACAAAAGGGGCTCCCTCCTCTCCATGGCACCGCAGCTTTTCTTTCCCCTACTTTGTGTCTTTGCACCCCATACTTGCCACGTTCTTTTCTTTTAATCGTGCAGATTTTTCTCTTAATCCTCAGCTCGATTTCCTAGGTGTTCAAAATGATTTGACGTTAATGTAGTTGTGTTTAAGGGGCAAGGTAAGTCTAGGGTTCTCCTACTACTCCACCATCTTCTCTCTTCATTTCTTTAGATCTTTGTATCCTTCATCAGAGTTTTATACTTTTTCTCATATAGATCTTATATATGTTTTGTTAAATTTATGCCGAAGTATTGTATTTGGGGGAGTGCTGATGTAAATGGTGTTGTGTTTTTAATTTCAAATTCTAATTATTCATTACTGACATAGAGGAAAGCAACTGACTTCTGTATATGAACCATCAAGTAGACGTTAGCTGTAGGGTTTTTGTCAAAAAAATTTATTTTAAATTAAGTTGAGGAAATACTCTTTTCATAGTTTGCAGAAAGTTTTGTCATGAATGAGTATTGGGTTTTGCCAAATACTTTTTCAGTATCTATTGATACCATCATGTGATATGGTTTTTCTTTTTTAACCTGTTAATGGGATGATGAATCACATTAATTGTTTTTCAAATGCTAAACCAGACTTGCATATCTAGGATAAATCCCACTTGGTCATGGTGTATACTCTTTTTATTCAATGTTGTTTTCGATTTGCTAGTATTTTCTTCAGGAGTTTTGCATCTATGTTCATGAGAGATGTTGGTCTATAATTTTCCTTGTTTGTATTGTCTTTGTCTACTTTTGGTATTGGAATAATTTTATTCCCTCTGCTTCTATTTTCTGGAACAGATTGAAGACAGCCTAGTATTTTCTTCTTTAAATTCTTCTTTGGTAGAATTCAACAGTGAAACCATCTGGGCCTGGTGTTTTCTGTTTTGGGAGGTTATTAATTATTGATTCAGTTTCTCTAATGGAGGCCTATTGAGTTTATCTATTTCTCCTTGTGTGAGTTTTGGCAGACTGTACTTTTCAAAGACTTGGTGCATTTCATCTAGGTTATCAAATTTATGGGAATACAGCTGTATATAATATTCTTTAAAATTTTTTTATTTTTTTAACTTTTATTTATTTTTGAGAGACAGAGAGAGATAGAGCATGAATGGGGGAGAAGCAGAGAGAGAGGGAAACACAGAATCCGAAGTAGGCTCCAGGCTCTGAGCTGTCAGCACAGAGCCTGATGTGGGGCTCAAACCCATGAACTGTGAGATCATGACCTGAGCCAAAGTCAGATGCTTTAACTGACTGAGCCACCCAGGTACCCCCTTTATAATTGTTTTAGGTTTATTTATTTATTTTGAGAGAGAGAGAGCACAAGTGGGTAGAGGCTGAGAGAGAGGGAGAGAGAGAATCTCAAGCAGACTGTGTGCTTTTAGTGCACAGCCTGTCTCAGGGCTCGATCACAACCTGAGAACCATGAGATCACAACCTGAGCCAAAATCAAGAGTCATCCACTTAACCGACTAAGCCACACACGTGACACACCCCCCCCCTTTTCTTATTTTAAAGTAAGCTCTATGCCCAACATGGGGCTCAAATTCATGATCCTGAAATCAAGAGTTGCATGCTCCATGGACTGAGCCAGCCAAGTACCTCTTTTATTATCCTTCTAATGCCCATGGGATCTGTAGTGATGGCCCCCTTTTCATTTTTAATAATAGTAACTTGTGTCTTCTATCTTTTATTCATTGTTAGTCTCATTAGAAATTTATCCATTTTGTTGATCTTTTCAAAGACATAGCTTTTGATTTCATTGATTTTCTCTGTTAATTTTTTGCTTTCAACCTCATTGGTGTTTGCTCTATTTTTATTATTTCTCTTCTTCTATTTCATTTGGATTTAATATGCTCTTCTTGTTCTAGTTTCCCACACAGAAGCTTAGATTATTGAATTTGGATTTGTTTTCCTTTCCACCATATGCATTAAATGCTATACACTGTCCTCTAAGCACTACTTTTGCTGCATTCCACAGATTTTGACATTTTACTTTCATTTTCAACTAGTTAAAAAAAAATTTAAGATTGTTCCTGAAGCTTTTTCTTTGACCTATGTGTTACTTAAAGCCATGTTGTTTAATTCCCAAATATTTTGGGTTTTCCAGTTGTCTTCCTGTCATTGATTTCTAGTTTAATTCCACTGTGGTCTGAGTGCACAATTTGTATGGTATCTGTTCTTTTAGATTTGTTAAGGTGTATTTTTATAGCCCACTATGTGGTCTACCTTGGCAAATGCTCCATGCAAACGTGAGAAGAATGTGTATCCTGTTGTTGTTTGTGAAGTATTTAAAAAATGTCAGATTTAGTTGATCAGTGTTGCTATTCAGTTCAACTGTATCGTTATTGATTTTCTGTCTGTTAGATCTATTAATTACTAACATAAAAAGGATAGGTTTTTTGAAATGTATGATCCTCTAGATTTTAGACATTGTAGTAGGTGTGTAGCATCATCTCATTGTTGTTTTAATTTGCTTTATTTTTATTGTTTTAATTTGCTTTATTTTTATCTAGAAGCAATCTTAAGCTTACAGAAAAGTTCCAAATATAGTACAAATGATTTTTTCTCTCCTTAACTATTTGAGAATAAGTTGCTTATTTAATGTTCCACCATCCTTGAACACTTTAGGGTATATTTACTACAAACAAAGACATTTTTCTACATGACCATGATATAACCATCTACATCATGCCCCAAGATCCTCATAGTCAATAGTACTAAAGTTTAGACATAAACACATGCCTATATGTGTGTGTATTACATTCATATTTATTTCTTCATGTATCTGTATATATTAAAAATCCTAAATCCACACCTGTGTACCTCCAGTTCCTAATCCAACATGTCAGGGATTCAATCTAGTTTTCTCTCTTTCCATGCTGGAAGCTCCCTGTTGTTTTCATCTCACTCCTTCTCTGGCACCCTGGGCCACTGCAGCTTTCTTCCATGCCCGCCCACCCACATGTTGATGTTGTTGCATACCTTCCTTGGCCCCACCTAATGGCTTTTGTACTGATTATTCAGGAAGGGAAGGGAAGAGAAGAGCAGGGTGAGATGTAGGGGAACAAATGAATAGACCTGAGAAAGATTAGGAGATAGAATAAATAGGACTTGGTGATTCATCAGATGTGGAGGTGATGGAGGAATAGGAGTCAAAAGTGATACTCAGGTGTGATTCAGGTAGAGAACAGAACAGGAATAGATTTGGTGAATGTGTGGGAGTGAGGTAGAAATCGTAGAATTGCAGCTCAAGAGAGAAATATGACTTAGAATAAAGATTTTATGTTCATCAGATTATATATGACATTTAGAGACAATAGAAATGGATGGAATTTCCCCAGAAATATGTGTGTGTGTGTGTGTGTGTGTGTGTGTGTGTGTGTATCACTCTAATTTAAGAGATGGGCAGAGCATGTCAGGGAAGTCCAGGGAAGGCAGTCCTTTGAACCAAATGCTACCAACAGCTCAAGTAAGATAGGGACAGAAACACACTTCCTGGATTCAGCAATATGGTGATTAGTGACTTTCAACATAGTTCAAGTAGATAGGAATGTTGGTTGGTAGTGGGGGCAGCTGATTGAAAAGAGAATGTTAGTTTAGAAACTGTGGAAAGTAAGCAAATGTTTGAAGAAACATGTCTGTGAAACAGAAGAGAAAAATAAGAGTCCCAGTGCTTGGGGGAAGGCAGGCAGCCAAAATTTATGAGAGAACTATGCCAATTTCAGTACTGATGGGAGATACTGAAGACCTAGGGATGAGGGGAAATAAATATTGTAGGTCTCTGATGAGGCTAGAGGTCAGTCATTCACCTATTTGAGAGAGACATCACCTAAAAATTAAAAAAATGCGTAATTCTTTGATGCCAAATCTAGAGATGCTGATGCCAAGGTCTAGATGGAGGCTCCTGCATCTTGTCAAGCCCCCAAGATGATAATAATGCTGGTGTTTCACAGATAATACTTTGCAAAATAATGGAAGTAAAAGGCATATAGAACACAATGATGGATTCTCTGGGGACAGAAAAAGGGATATTTAATCCTTTTAAAACAGGACCAGGTGTAGGCATATGTGTTGTTTGGGAATAGAAAGTTTAGTGGTTCTTGTCTGGTGTGTTCTATTTTCTCTATGAAATAGGAGGTGAATAGTCACCCTGAGAGTGAGGGGTCAAGAAGTTTGAAGAGAGTGGCAAAGATGGGAAATAGCTACAGTGCACAATGGGAGAGAGTGTGCACTAAGAAAACAAAGCAGGCTTTTGGAGAAGTATGAGAACCCAGCTGACATTTATAAATCATGAACTTATTGTAGCCACTGTCGGCATTGTTTTTCAAATGTCTCTAACTGAGGCCAATATCCCAGTGTTAGCACTGACAAAATGCTCAGTTGGGTTGGTCGAGGGTCTGTGTTTTTGAAGTATGAAAGCTAGAGAGATAATAGCTTTGGTGTCAAACAAAGATTTTGAAATGATGAAGTCCAAAATGAAAAAGAAAAGAAGTGAAGGCAGGAGGAGTCTAATGAGGCAAAGAAAAATAAGTCATGGAGCAGAGGTCCCAGCGAAGCCCAGAGTGGAAGGACAGAGCTTTGTGGTCACCGTGGGGATATGTAATTGGAAGATTTCAGAGTTTCAGCATGCTTGGTGAAGCTAAACGGTGTAGGATGTGGTCACGGGAGTGGAATAATAAAGTGTAGTGGAGGTGAAGGTCACTAGTGATGAAACAGATCAAGAAACGTCGATGCCAAGCCCTTTGGAGGGCTGTGTTCAATAGCTTTACATCTATCTCCAGCACACGAGAAATAGGAGGTGCCAACTATGCAGGTGTTGGTATTTTTACTCTGAATGTGAATTTAAATCAACACATTACTTCTGTAGAGAAAGAGGCTATTTCACATGACCTCTAATTACAGAATGACTGTGTCACCTCAAGGAACCCAGAGGCCCAGAAATCAGATCACTTAGGTTACCTTACTCTGCTTAGTAGCTTAGATAAAGGTACTCATACAATATCATTCTTTTCCTCATTGTGAGTAACTTGAAAATTGCTCTATAATAGTGTTTTTGTAAGTATGGTCCTCAGACCCCTTGCATACAAATTACTTGGAGGTGATAGTTAAAAATGTATACTCCTGGTATCACCACTAGACCTTTTTTAAAAAAAAATTCTTTTAATGTTTATTTATTTTTGAGAGAGAGACAGAGCGTGAGTGGGGGAGGGGCAGAGAGAGAGGGAGACACAGAATCAGAGGCAGGCTCCAGGCTCCGCGCTGTGGGCGCAGAGCCCGGCATGAGACTTGAACTCATGGGCTGTGAGATCATGACCTGAGCCGAAGTCAGACACTTAACCAACCCAGCCACCCAGGTGCCCCTTAATAAAGTTGAACAGAGAGGGGGACTGAGATGGGTGCAGCTAGAATTTGTGTTTTCACTAGATCTTCCAAACATGCTTATGCACACACTGGACACAGACACGCACACACCTGTGTATGCATGCTTTCCATGTGCGAGGGGCATGTAAGTCCATGTTGCTTATGCATGGGACCTATGCACAGACCTGCATTCTGTGAAATGTGCCCTCTCTGTGCTTCATGACACACGTTCCCATACTAGCAACTCTAGCTCCCTTTCTCACATCAGTGCTAATACAGCTAATACAGGGAGCAATAAAGTGACTTCCAGCATATTACTCTGAGGGCTATGGAATATTCTCCAGGGGATTTTAAGCAAATATTTTTACAGATTTTACCTTTGGTTGAATTACAGAGCTGGATTCCATGATGCCTACCCCCAGAGAGGACATAATCTTTAAACTCTAAAAAATAAACATTACCTTAACTGATTTTGTTCTTTAAACAAAGGCGTATATTAGTCAAGGGTGAATGGTAGAGAAGAATTTCAGGTTTCCAAATGTCAAGAAAGAGACAGCACTGCAGCCTACTTTAAGAACAAACCACCTGTTCTAATTAACATTTTTATCTTTGACATTTCCTGACTGCTTTTATATGTCCCTGAGGCTATTACTGTAATTTAAATTTAAAAATAAAAATCCAATATTCACTCTTACCCTCATTTTTATAGTTCAGTTAATCCCACCTAGTTCATCTGCTTTGTTGATTTACATCGCTAATGCCACTTATGGAAGGCAATCAGGGATGCTTACAACATTTTGCCTGTTTAGTTTAATGTTATAATCATCTGAGATGAAAGTATCGGTTATTCTCTTCCAATAGCAAACTCAATAAATTCTCTTCCTTGGGCTTAATGTGGTGTTCTCTTATTTCAGTTTCTTCTCCTCTCTTTCTCTTTATTCCCAAAAAGCATTGCATTTGTTCCCATCCTTCATTTCCTATTCAGCATCTGGATGTGGCCATTGACACCTATCAGGTTCTCAAGAACTTACTTGAAAGTTCTCTGGCTCCCCCAGCCCCTACTGTTTTTAAAAGGATTCATAGAAAAACTTGAAGAGGCAAAGTTATAGCCAGTTTACATTTTGCAGCTGGTTTGAACTTCAAGGAGCATGTAGTGGTGTGATATTAAAAGAAAAAAAGGTGGAATAAATAAAATGGTCATTTAGTGAACAATGCTTTATGCTGAAATATATGTGAAATGTGCCATAGTTTATTGCATTTAATCTTCAAAATTTTTGCAGTTAGGATTATGCTTACTATTTTTTGCAGATCAAGAAATAGGTTAAGGTATCCTTTTTCATCAAATATCCCCCAAACCGCCTATATTTTCAATATCTGTATCTTCCCAGCTTCCTTCTCTCATTGTATAAACATGTTAAAAATCTCAGAACCTAGGGGCACCTGGGTGGCTCTGTTGGTTAAGTGTCTGACTTTGGCTTAGGTCATGATCTCACGGTTCATGGGTTTGAGCCCCATGTCGGGCTCTGTGCTGACAACCCAGAGCCTGGAGCCTGCTTCAGATTCTGTGTCTCCCTCTCTCTCTGTCCCTCCCCTGCTCATGCTCTGTCATTCTCTCTCTCTCAAAAATAAACATTAAAATTTCTTTTTAAAAAGATCTCAGTACCTTCAGAACCTAAAGAAACAAATCTTCTTTGATTGCAATTCTGTATCACTGGGTTTCTTCATAGCCAACATCTCTGAAGGAGCAGCCTTTGTCTGCTAGAAAGTCTTTGTTTTTGCTCCTTCACTACTCCTAGTTCAGTCTTAATGGACAGCAATCTGGCTTCAACTGTACCCTTCCAGTAGCTAGACACCTGCATTAGCCCAAAACCGTAGGCCACTGTGGTCTTCATCTTGCTGACCGTGCCCTCATTAAAGAACTTGACTCACTATCATGGTTGTTATCAAGATTAAAAGAGTTAATTCAAGAAGTTGAAGAGTGTTCTTGGTATAGAAAATATGTATGTATTTTATTTCTGCATGGTATCCTGTTTTGACATCTTAATAATAAAACCTTCCTGGTTGGGGAGAGACTGCTTCTCCCTGGGCTAACCAATTCTTACAGGTCACCGAGGGCCTAGTAAAGAGCATGGCCTTGATATATAAACCAACCCAGAGCCACACCTCCTGCATCTGGTCCCTGCACACAGGAGGCAATATTCCTCTCCCTTAGTTATCCCAGAGCCAGGTACTAGATAAGTAGAGACCACCCCTATTGCCCCAAGCCCATTACAACGATTTAAATTGGCCAGTCCTAAACTATTTACCATTCTTCACCTTTCCTGCAGAAACCCCAATGGAGGCCATGGCCTAAGTGCTCTCCACTTCTTGTCTGCTGCCTCCTGACTACTCTGGAGTTTCTCCATAATGGTGCTGGGTGGTGTGCTCTGTCTCCTGTCTCTAGGACCCGTGAGTATTACAAACTCTGTTTTCCTGAGCCTCTCCTCTGTCTCTTCTTGTGGCTCTGCTTGACTGACCATCTCAAAAACAAATACGAAACAGAAACCCTCATTCAATGTTGGATGTTATTGATATGTAATGGCTGTTGTTATTCCTAGGATTTTATGAACACAGTGATCAGGGTCTCTATTCACCTTACAAATTATACATTTTTAGCTTCTTTTACTAGTTTTTATTTTCACTGCTGCCCTTAGACTTGAGGCAGTTGCCCTAGACTTGCCCTTAGACTATTTTCATTGCTGGCCCTTAGGCAAGAGGGATCTTTTCCCTGGGCTTCATCTGCACATTTTAAAATATCAGTTATATTAAGATATAATATATGTACAATAACATTCATTAATGATCAGAGTACAATTTGATAAGGTTTGATAATATATATAGAGACGTGTGACCACCACCATGATCATGATATAGAACATTTCCATCATGCCCAAAATGTCCTTGTGCCTCTTTGGAATCAATCTTTTCCCCCTTCTCTTGGTCCTTGGCAACAATTAAACTTTCTGTCATAGTTTTATCTTTTTAAATTGTATATAAATGGAAACTATACAGTATTTAGGCAAAAGATTGTATCTGGCTTCTTTCACTTAGCATAGTGGTTTTGAGATTCATCTATATTGTTTCCCATCAGTTGTTTGTTATATTCTATAGCTGAGTAGCATAAGGTTATTTTTATTCAAATGCCAAGCGGTGGACATTTATGTTGTTTCCAGTTTTGAGCTATTATGAACAAATGCTGTAAACACTTGTCCTTGTGTGGACATGTTTTTTATTCTTCTGGAGTAAACATCTGAAAGTAGGTAAGTAAATATCTTCAAAAAGATACTTGAATCATATGGTGAGTGGATGTTTGTAAGAAAATGATAAACAGTTTCCCAAAGTGGTTGATATCATCTTGCGTTTGTGAGCAATCTATGAGAGCTCCCATCTCCCCACATTTCTTGCCAGTACTCAGCCTTTTTGATCTAGTGAATGTGTTGTGGCAACTCTTTGTGGTTTTACTTAGCATTTCCCTGATGATTAATGAAGTTGAGCACCCTCTTATGTGCACATGTCATTCTTCTTTGACAGTGTTTCTGTTCAAATCTTTTGCCCGTTTAAAAAAGTGGTTGTATTCTTTACTTTATTGATTTGTAAGAGTTTGTAAATATTCTAGATACAAGATTTTCTCTTACATTTTCTTCTAGAAGTTTTGTAGTCTTAGGTCTAACATTTAGGTGTATGGTTTATTTCAATGGGAGTTGAGGATCATGAGATATATAGATATAGGTATAGATATAGATACAGATATAGATATAGATATAGATATAGGTAGATAGAAAGATATAGATAGACATAGATATAGATATAGAAATATATAGACATAGATACAGATATAGATATAGATATACATATAGATATAGATGCACATATATCCAATTGTTCTAGCTCCATCTGGTGAAAATTCTATCCTTTCCAAATTGAACTACTTTGGCCCTTTGTCAAAAATCAATTGACCAAAAATTTGTGGGTTTATTTCTGGCATCTATTCTGTTTCACTGAACTGTCTTTTTCTAGTTTTTAAAAAATGGAATCTTAGACTGTTTGACACACATTCTTTTCTAATATAAACATTTAATGCTAAAATTCTTTCTAAATGCTGTTTGCTAGTCATTTTTAGTTTAATTCTGTTATAATCAGAGAACATACTTTGTGTAATTTTAGTCCCTTTAAATTTTTCATCCACTTGTTTATCAGTATTGATAGAAGAGCATTGCGAACTGCTACTGTGATACTGATTTTGTTTATTTCCCTTTTCAATTCTATTATTGTGAATTTGTTTGTTTTTCTTTTTCAGTCCTGCCAACTTTGTTTTATGTATTTTGAAGCTCTGTTAGTATGTGCATTAAGTTTAGGATTATTATGTCCTCTGGGTAAATTAGTGCCTTTAGTATTATGAAATATTTCTCTTTATTCCTGAAAATATTTTTTTGTTTTGAAATCTTTGTCTGATATTAAAATAACCACTCTAGCTTTTTGTAGATTAATGTTTTCATTGTATATCTTTAATAGTCAATTCTATTTTAAGGAACTAAATATGAGAAAAATATATTTTATATTTTCCCACATATTTATTATTTCTGGTATTATTCATTTCTTTGTGTAGTTCTTTTTTTAATGTTTATTTTATTTATTTTGAGAGAGAGAGAGAGAGAGAGAGAGAGAGAGAGCGCACAGGCAAGGGAGGGACAGAGAGGGAGAGAGAGAGAATCCCAAGCAGGCTCTGCACCATCAGCATAGAGCCTGATGTGAGGCTTGAACTCACAAACCATCAGATCATGAGCTGAGCCAAAATCAAGAGTTGGATGCTTAACTGATTGAGCCACCCAGGTGCTACACTCCTTAGTGTAGTTCTAAGTTATCATCTGGTATCATTTTCCTATGCCTAAAGAACTTCTTTAACATTGTTTGTAATTCAAGCCTCTGCCAGAAGCAGGAAAATAAATCAAATCCCTATTACTTTTTTGTGGTCAGAGGGAAAATCAGGGATTTCAGTCCTACTCTTCAGAGTCTTGCTCTGGCCCTTCTATGGTATACCCTTCACCATAGTGTGAAGGTTCACTCAGGCCAAGGGGATGTGCTCACTTGGAATCTATGTTCCACCTCTACCACCTCTACCTAGTCTGGATACTCAGGACCCAGGAGTTTTCTATTTAACTATCACAGGATGACTTCCCATCCAGACTTCTATTCCTGAATCATCCTTTTGATGGACACAGGGGTGAGTATTTGCTACGGTGATATGGACAAAGCTCAAATGTGCATGCTAGGGGACCCAGCTGTGTGCTCAAGCAGTTTCTTGTAGTATAGGATAGATCCAAGGGTGAGAAAAGAAAGAAGGTGGGGCACAGGCTCCAGCTCCTTTCCAAAGCACCGTATTCTAGCATGGAATTCTGAGTCCAAGAATTCTAAATTCAATTTAGCATTCCAGAATGTTATGATAATATATTTTTCAAGGTAGAAGGATGAAGTGTGTTTCATTTACCATTGTGTTGGCTTAATTCATAACTTTTAAGTATTAGACATGGAATGTGGGCCTTTGTTTGTATTCTTGTCCTAGGCCTGATGAATGTTAGGTGTGGGCTGGATTTTTCTCCTTACTACCCTGTAAATGAACGTGCTGCTTGTATTTTCCCTTTATCCTCTTCCTTTTTCACTCTATAGACTTGATGATAACCTCTATTCCCAAAATTTCCACTAACACAGTTGTAGGACAATACAGAAATGCATTAAGACTAGGTCCTACAGGCACCTGGGTGTCTCAGTTCGTTAAGCGTCCCACTTCAGCTCAGGTGATGATCTCACAGTTCATGAGTTTGAGCCCCACATCAGGCTCTGAGCTGACAGCGCAGAGCCTGCTTCAGATTCTCTATCTCCCTCTCTCTCTACACCTCTTCCACTCTCTCTCTTCCTCCCCACCCCTTGCACTTAAAAAAATAAATAAATAGACCTTAAAAAAAAAGACTAGGTCCTAGAGAATCAGTGCAAACAAATGGACAGACAAGGCTGAAAATAGCTCTTTAGGTCAGAGAGGAGAAGAGACAATATGCCATTAGTCAATAGTGTATTAAACTTACTAACTGAGAAGTTCATGAATAAATCAGAAAGGGCTGAATATTATAATGGATGATTCTGTGCTCTAGAACCAGGCTGCTTGAGTCAAATTCTGCTCCTGTCACTTATTAGCTGTGAGGCCTAATCCATTTGTGCCTCAGTTTCTTCATCTATGCAATGAGTATAATAATACAACCATCTGACAGGATTATTTTAAGAACCAGTGATTAAGTATAAAAGAATTGGAAGAATTCCTGGAAAAGAGTACATTCTCAATGCATTTCTTTTCTTTTTCTTTTCTTTTCTTTTCTTTTCTTTTCTTTTCTTTTCTTTTCTTTTCTTTTCCCTTTCCTTTCCTTTCCTTTCCTTTCCTTTCCTTTTCTTTTTCTTGTCTTTTCTTTTCTCTTTCTTTTTTTCTTCCTTTCTTTCTTTCTTCCTTTCTTTTTTTGGGAGAGAGAGAGCACATGTGAGCGAGTGGGGAAAGGGCAGAAGGAGAGAGAGCAACAGAATCTTAAGTAGGTTCTGTGCCACGCTCCATCTCATAACTGTAAGATCATGACCTGAGACGAAATCAAGAGTCAGATGCTTACCCTACTGAGCCACCCATGTGCCTCTATTCTCAATGCATTTAGCTAATATATTAATTAAATACATTTTCAGGGTTTGGGCTGAGTTTTCTGTATGTCTCTGCCATATATTTTAGAATTGGATAATCCTTGCTTGCCAATATTGAACTAATCTGTGGTTTTAGCTACATATGCTTCAAAGCTGGCTACATGCTCACCAATCCTGTTACCTCTTCCTGGGCACAGGGTAAGACGTTATTTTCCAGAATTCTTGGATGCTGTGTTGGGGCTACGTGACAGAGTTCTGGAAAAATAAATGTGTACAGAATTTATGTATATAATTTTTAGGCATGGTCATAAATCCTCTAGTTACATTACTCTTACCTCCCCAATCTACTGGCCAGATTATTCCAGGATTACCTTGAACTTGTAAAATGGCAAAGCCATGAGATAGAAGCACTTGATTACTAAATCAGTTTGCAGGATAACCACTCAAGAGAACCACCCAACCAAGAGTACTCACAGTGGACTTAAAAATATTTTTATTACATTAAGCCAGTAAGATTTTGGGGCATTTGCTATAGCAGTTAACCTATTCAAATACAAATGTTTATATGTTGAAGTGGTGTTCTTTCATAACAAAAATTTGAAATATATGTTATTGGCTTAGCAATTGGCCATGGTCAGTAAGGAAACTGAAATTGGCAGCTGGAAAAATGGTAATCTTATTATGCAGTGGTAAGACATTTTGTAAAACTTTTCCCTATGAATGCTTGGAAGGTAGAACATGTGCCTATTGGAATTGAACTCCAGGAGAAGGAATGAGAAACATAACTCTAGTGGTGTGGGGTTTTTATTGGCTGTGTTTGGCCAAGAAAAAGCTTGAAAAAGAAATGTCTAAGTTTGTAAGCATAAATGAAAGGGAATAGAGAGAGTCTGGAAATGCAGTTCTGCAAAGTTGAAAAGTCAGCTGTTTGTAGAATCTGAACTGTGGGAAATGGAATTTAAAAGAAAAAAACAAATTTTGAACACTTGCAGCTCAGTAAATATTTTCAGGTGAATCAAGTGATTCACAAAAAAGATCAGTTTAAGGATGGATATTCTCCATTCAAAAGTTACAGTCTCAAGATAGCCTATTAAATTGAGAGAGATCAGAATGGTGGCAAAAAGCAGAGAGATAAAATGTATTTGAGAATTATGTCTAGGGGAAATCTTTGAAGGTGGTTTCTGGCACATACAACTGCTGGGAAGCAAATTGATCAGAAGACTTCAAAAGCATCAGACTTCAAACAACCATTGGAGCTCCACATTTCCATAAACTTTAGGCTGACTTCCAGTGCTCCCAAATGGCATGCCCTCTCTCCCCCTTCACATGTGGCCGAAGAGAATAATGGACAAGGTGAAGCTCACAAAGGATGGGGCCAGAGCCACAGAGGATGGACAGGGAAGGGATATTCCACTTAGAAAACATGAGAAAAACCTTACCAAACATCTTTTCCTACCACCATTTCAGGTCCTTCACATTTTCTACCCAAAGGACTTGACTTCTAGGCTTTTCCATTTGTTCCTTTTGTAAATGGGGGTGTTTATTACTGTTACAGTGCCTCAGTTCCAGCATTGCATATTGGCTGTGTGTGTGTGTATGTGTGTGTGGTGGTGGTGGACAGAAAGCTTATCTTTTAATTCACAGGTTACCAGAGCATGGGGAGCCATAACTAGTCCTGCTGGAAGGACTGTGTATCGTCTGGAGATCCTGAACTCTAAACTAGACGTAATGATGGAGTGTGACTTTGGGTTGTTCCTATTAGCGAGGGGGTGAGTGTACTTTGCAGATAAAAGGAAGAGTATGATAAGAATTTAATGGCCAGAAGGAAGTCTATAGTAGAGACTGACTAAATGCTCAGCAGTCATATTTCCTTTTCTTGAGTACACAAGAAAAAATGTGTTTCTCCATTTCCCTTGAACTTAGTTTAAAATCACGTGACCAGTATTTGGGCAATGGTATGTTGTGGAAGTGATGCATGTTATTTCCAGGACTGGCCACAAAACTCTATGTGCAAACCTTTCTCTTTTCCCTTTATCTGTTGACTAAAGATGTTGAGGGTACCTTAAAGCCACAAGATGGAAGCAGCCTGGGTTTCTGAGATGCTGCTTGGAGAAAAGCTGCCCAGGAGAACCACCTGACCAGGAATGTCCACCTTGGAATTTATTTAAGCAAGAAAATACTTGATAACATTCAGTGACTTGGGGTATGTTTGTTCCAGTGGTTAGCATATCCTGAGCAATATACCACATCATATATTGTGGAGACAATTAATGGAAAGTATGATAGGGAATAATCACATAAAATGGCATCTTTGTTGTTAGAGTTGGAATGAAGGCAGTTTCTCATTCTGATCTCCAGAATAACCTTGAACCCTGAATATATAAAATATTGAGTCAGACGTTTAGAAGGAGGATAAATTTTCATGGTCTTCTAGGGTCTTATCTTAGTGGTGGATATTTGAAGGGTGGACGTGAAAAGAAATCAGTGAGTTTACCACTCCTCATTTTTGTTTATTTGAGAAAATAAATATTATCTAGAGGAAGAAGGGAAGAGCATGTTGCATGTGTCAGAATTGTTAGGTTCAAGGACATTCCATCTTTTCCCCAAAGTTCAAAAGAGTTATTTGTGTGTGGGCAAATCTAGAATTGAGAAAGCAGAGGCAACTGTTGAAGAGCCTCATGGGACAAGTATTTGTTGTAGTACATGTTCTAGAAGTAACTTTCTTTTCATTACTGTTCAGTATTGCCCAAGGGCCCAGATAATAGCTTGGGGAATTTGGAAACCATAGAAAATCTTTACATCATACATGTGATTGTTAACTATTTTAGGGCAAAACATGTCTTCAGCCATGAACAGGTATTGAAGATGACATTGAAGGAGGTATGCTTAAAGAATCAGTGCCTTGCGAATACACGAATCATGTAATCTGTTCTAAGAAATAAGATGAATTTTAGATGAGATTATTTTGGAAAGTCCCATAAAATAGAAAGCAAGAATTAATATCCCGTTGTCACCATTTTTATCTTGATTTTATTGTAATTAGACTTTTACTCCCACCTTTCCAATGACTCCCATAATGTCAGCAATGACTTCATGTTGTTGATCCAAAGGTTACTTTTCAGTCATCTGATTTGGTTTTTCAGTAGTATTTGACATACTATTTATTATCCTTTCCTTGGAATAGCTTCTCTATTTGGATTCCAGGACATCTCGCTCACCTGGGTTTTCTTATTCTCTCTTGTTTTAAGTTCTTATTTTCCTTTGCTGGTTTCTTCTCATCTCCCTGACACCTACATAAATGTTAGTATTCCCCAGACTTACTCTTTAGATCTTTTTTCTTTTCTATCAACACTCATACATTTGGTGACCTCACCTACTTTCTTGGTTTTAAATGCCATCCATATGCTCATGATTTCCAAATCTATATCTCCAGGCTGTAGTACCTCTTCTCTGAACTCCAGACTCATACTCCAAAATCCTTCTTGGATATCCACTCTTAATTTTTTTTAGCTACCATCTCAAAATTTACTCCTGATAGTCCCCTGCCAACCCTTCTTCTCATGTGCTCTTTCCAAACCCATAACCTGTAGCACAGTCCTTCTTGTAGCTCAGGCCAAATCGTTAATTCAACTCTCATACCTCATTTCATGTGAAAGAGCAAGTCCTTTCATGTGAAAGAGCAAGTTTTCACGCTACTTTTCACTATCTTGGATTTCTGCTTATGACGAACTACCTTATAGCCAAACAACCTTCTTCAGAGAACAACTAGAAAACCTGGATAAGGGGCACCTAGGTGGCTCAGTCGGTTAAGTGTCAGACTCTTGATTTTAGCTCAGGTCACGATCTCACGATTTGTGAGTTCAAGCCCCACATTGGGCTCTGAGCTGACAGCACAGAGCCTGCATGGGATTCTCTCTCTCCCCCTCTTTCTTCCCCTCCCCTGCTTGTGTTCTCTCCCTCTCAAATTAAATAAATAAACATAAAAAAAACCTGGATAAAGCAGAGCAGAAAATCAATTTGAAGGCACCGAAGAGCTATTAATAAATCAAGGACTTGAGTGGCTAATTTCTCAGAGAGAAGAGAATATACTGAGGCAAGTCCAAAATTTCGTGCCATTATTCCTCTTATTTGTTGATTCATAAACTGCATGGCAGAAAAAGCTATGAAGCTCAGGAAGTTGTACCCAAAGGCAAGGAAGTTGATTAGAACTTTCCTCAGTTTCATAGGGCAGAGAGACATACATATATTGGAGTTTCAATATAAGGATTTGATGGCTCAAGACCCCAGAGTGAAGAGAAACACAGAATAGTGAATCTGATATTCCATATTGCTTTTTCACACCAAAGTATTTGTCTTTTCATGAGAGGTCGAAGGCTGAGAGGCTATGAAGCCAAGCAGTTACTTTTTGCAGTCTCATAGTGCTAGGAAGACAATATATAGGGTTCTGAGCTCTTGTAAACATATTAAGCTTTTAGTCAAAGCTCCCAAATGGCTACATCTTAGGAGTAATAGAGAACCCAAATTAGGTAAGACTTTTCAACGTCTGAAATCCAGCTTTGAGTATGTTTAATTCCTGATCAGATCAAGATGGGCTGGTGCTACTCTAACTTTTTGCCCAAAGTGAACATAAATCCTCTTGGGAAGAAGATAACAGTTTTTTTAAGACATAATGCCCATTCAATAAAATGTGACCAATAATGTGCATTCAATAAAAAATTACTTAGGAAACCAAGATATGACTAAAATCAAAGCATACAATATGAACAGACTTATAATTATTAGAATTATCTGATATGGATGTTCATGAATATAGATGTCAAAGTGGAGAATTTCAGCAGATAACAGGAATTAATAAAAAATAAAATAAACTGATGTTACAAAATTGCAAAATACAATAATAGAAGCCAAGGACTTAATAGACGAGTTTAATATCAGATTAGAGAGGGCTGAAGAGTGAGTTAATTAACTGGAAGAAAGGTCAGAAGGAAAGTATCCAGACTAAAACATAGAGAAAAAACCATGAAAATTACAAAAAGTGCATAAGTAATATGTGGGACAGTAAAACAGTCTGACACAAGTATAACTGGAGTCACGTGCAGGAGGAGAAAAAGAAAGGGATAAAAAGAAGCAATACTTGAAAAGATAATGGCTGAGAATTCCCAAAACTGATGCAAAAAGTCAAGCCATAGATTCAAGAAGTACTTTGAACCACCATATGATAAATACCAAGAAAACCACACAGAGACGCATCACAATAAGGCTGCTGAAATAATCACAAAGAGAAAGCCTTAAAAGTAGCTACCAAAAGAAATGACGCTTTAAAAGAATCAATAGTCTGTCAGCTGATGTCTTAAAAGAAATGATACACCTGAGATTTAAAAAAAAGGAATTCTATCTCTAAAATGCTGAAAGAAAATTACAGTATATCACACAACAAGCACCCAAGCAAAGATAATCTGTTCTCTGTGTCCTAAAGACAAGCAGTGTGGAGATACTGTGATAGGAGATTTTGGTCGACATCAGACATATTCTGCCTGCCTGCTAGATAACATCAGAGAGAATTGCAGCCTCTTTATAAAGCATGAACTAATTACAAGCAGAGCCAGTTATTGAACTTTTGTCTCATCTCAATCTACCCCCCTCCACCTTCAGGAAGTGATTACAAAGGCTTCTTTACCAAAGGGCTTGGTAGGAGGGAAATGAATGAGGTGGAACTTTCTCAGCCAAATGGTGATGGGAAAGTGAATAAGGCAGGTGAGGGGAACCTAGGAGTTGTAAGCCTAACCAGTAGCTAGCCGTTGGAATCCAACAATCCTGGAACTTGAGCCCTAAATCAGTGGATCTAGAATGATCACTTAAGCTAATTCCTCTGATGAAGGTTGGAGGTGCCATAGAGTTAGAGAGGAGCCAGATCTGACTGAATTATGACACATCTGGACAATGAGTAATGATTTTACCC
Organism: Prionailurus bengalensis; assembly: GCF_016509475.1. NCBI lineage: Eukaryota > Metazoa > Chordata > Mammalia > Carnivora > Felidae > Prionailurus > Prionailurus bengalensis. The sequence continues at coordinate 30,843,665 of NC_057344.1, read as the reverse complement.
AGCTGTTTGGGAGTGCCAGCTGGCACTGAGCAGAGTGTGGCAACCTAGGAAGGGTTGTGAAGAACAGATGGGATGTTTGGGAAGAAATCACTTTACTTGAATGTACTGAGCTTGACTTCTTACTGTATTCTGTTTATTGCTAGGATGGAATTTTTTTCTTTTTTTACTAGAGTAAGGACTCATTAGGGTGCATTTCTGGGGGAGGGGGCAAAGGGGACTATGCAATTGTGTGCTGAAATCCATTTCTACTGACTGATGAGAACCAATTGTGCACATCCCTTCCCAATCTCATATTCAGTGATGTGTTTGCTAGCTTGAAAACTTCCATGGTAGGGGTATTCACAACATGAAAAATTGACAAATGCTACAAATTAGGGCTTCCCCACCCCCCCACCCTTGAAAGCCAGTTGATACATTTGCCAGGACACCATTGGAGCCATGCCATATGGCAAGATTTCATAGCATGAATTATTGGGACAATCTGAACAGATGATGACATTACATCTTTTAAAAACTGATCTCTCCCATTGTATAACTTAAGCTCAGATTTTTCTCTTAAGATCCAGTTCCATTTATCTCATACCTTATGGACCTTACCCCCAGCTTTACAACAAGCACTTCAAATTTAACTTGTCTAAAATTATTATCTTTTCTTCCAAACCAGTTTTTCTTCTGGCATTCTTTACTCTATTTCTTGACAACAACTTAATCCAGGGACCCAAATTGGAAACTTAGATGCCTCTCTCATTACTGTTCTCGAAAGATCACTGGGTTTTGACAAGTCAACCTAATCAGCATATGATATATTTGTTTACTCATTTCCTCTATTAATCCTGTAGTCTTGGATCAGACCCTCATACTCTTTTGCCTTACTCAGTGTCCTCAAACACATAATCAGTAGAATCACATCAGTACTAACTACAATACAGATTTCCTGACCTCTTTTCTAGAGATTTAGGTTTGGTTATGAGAAGAGGACTGGAATCTGTATTTTTACCAGGGATCCAGAATTCAGATGATTAATGCTTTTTTTTTTTTTTAATTTACATCCAAGTTAGTTAGCATATAGTACAATAATTATTTCAGGAGTATATTCTAGTGATTCATCTCCTGTGTATAACACCCAGTGCTCATCCCAACAAATATCTTCCTTATTGCCCTTTACCCATTTAGCCCATCCCCCCCTCCCACAGCCCCTCCAGCAACCCTCAGTTTGGTCTCCATATTTAAGAGTCTCTCTTATGTTTTGTCCCCCTCCCTGTTTTTATATTATTTTTGCTTCCCTTCTCTTGTGTTCATCTGTTCTGTGTCTTAAAGTCCTCATATGAGTGAAGTCATATGATATTTGTCTTTCTCTGACTAATTTCGCTTAGCATAATACCCTCTAGTTCCATCCACGTAGAGGCAAATGGCAAGATTTCATTCTTTTTGATTCCTGAGTAATACTCCATTGCATATATATACCACATCTTCTTTATCCATTCATCCATCGATGGACATTTGGGCTCTTTCCATACTTTGGCTATTGTTGATAGTGCTGCTATAAACATTGGGGTACATGTGCCCCTTTGAAACAGCATACCTGTATCCCTTGGATAAATACCAATAGTGCAGTTGCTGGGTCATAGGGTAATTCTATTTTTAATTTTTTGAGGAACCTCCATGCTGTTTTCCAGAGTGGCTGCACCAGTTTGCATTCCCAACAGCAGTGCAAAAGAGATCCTCTTTCTCTGCATCCTCGCCAACATCTGTTGTTGCCTGAGTTGTTAATATCAACCATTCTGATAGGTGTAAGGTGGTATCTCATTGTGGTTTTAATTTGTATTTCTCTGATGATGAGTGATGTTGAGCATTTTTTTTTCATGTGTCTGTTAGCCCAGATGACTCTAATTCTTAACCAAGTTTGGAAAATACTTGGGTATAGAATAAAAATTAACATTTCTCATCTTGGAATACAACCCCAACCATAATCTGCCTGGTGCCTGTTTCTCTACCTTTATCTCTCACCACTTTCCAACACATCTTTTACCATATATATGGTATATGCATATACCATATATATATTATATTTAAAATTTATATATATAAATATATATTTAAAAATTATATATATGTTAAAATTTTTTTTTAATTTAATGTTTATGTATTTTGAGAGAGAGACAGAGCATGAGCAGGACAGGGGCAGAGAGAGAGAGGGAGACACAGAATCTGAAGCTGCCTCCAGGCTCAGAGCTGTCAGCACAGAGCTTGACACGGGGCTCAAACGCAGGAGCCATGAGATCATGATCTGAGCCAAAGTCAGATGCTCAACCGACTGAGCCACGCAGGTGCCCCACGGGGACTTATTTTTTCACTGAATATTTATTGTGCTGCAAGTATGTATCAGGCTCTGCCCTGGGTGCCAGGAATTACAGTGGTGAAAACAAACAAGTTGTTTGTTCTCACAGAGTTTTATATATAAATATGCCATAGTTCAGTGTTTTGGGTCACCAAGCATATCATTCCTAGGCATGCATTTATACTTTTGTTCCTTATGTTGCCTTGGTCTGGGTGTCTTTTCTTTCACCTGCCCTCTCTGATTATCTTTTTGTTCCTAGTTCTTTCCTCTATTATACAACGTTGATTTCCTTGTCTATCCCTCCTGCTAAACTGCTGGCTCCTTACAGTCAGAGTTTTTCAAACTCTAGAGTCTAGACCAATAATTGGTATAAAATAGTTCCCAAACATTTACTGGATGAATATTACTCAACTAGTAAGTAGCACAGTGGAGATTTGAATTTAGTTATATCTGACGCCAAAGCCATGTCCTTTTAACTATATTATAGTCTGTCAATAAAGTATAGTTCACCTCATCAGAGGAGCCATTCTTTAATCATGCAAGGAGAATCAAATGATGCTTGAAGATAAAACTACCACCTGTCCAAAGGGAGATGTGCCAAATAACCACTTTAGTTGATCAATATCCAGTTCAGATTGGAAAATTCACGCCAAAGAGTATTCTCTGAGATTTATTAAACTAACAAAAGAAGAAGACAAATATCTCCCCTTGTCTTGGCTTAATACAGGTAAAACTTTACCATGCATATACATTGACCCTTGCTAGGGAAGGTGACAGGCTAAGACCAGGTGATGGTATTTCCTAATAGCAATCTAACTAATTAGTCTTAAACGCACTTTAAGTATAGGTCAAGCACAGTACTTGGCAAACAAAATTCCTCAGAAACATTTTCAGAAATTTTGGATTATGAGAGGAGGCTGATATAATTTGGCAGAAAATGAACATAACTCTCAATCAATTTAAGCATCCACTTTATTGAGGAAATTAATGCAACTCATATGATTTTTATCCTTTAGCATAAAGAATTGGGGCAGCAAAAGATAATGGATAAAATTTAGAGTGTCTGTTCTGTCATCTGATTTGGGAAATGTGTGCTGACTCTGCTAGTTCTATTAAAGATGCTGTCCATAAAATACACTTGGACTGGTTTGGCACAAGTTATTTTAGAGCTGTGAGAAGGACCATTACTAATAAAACTTCTCTTCCCCTTATAATTAATTCATGGCATTGCCACCAGAGTGTTCTTCCTATATCATAAATTTCATTGTGTCACCCCCGTGCTGAAAAGCTTTTGATGACTCCACATTTCCTGTAAAAAAATGTGAAAATTCCTTCACTTAACATGTAAGATTTCTACCACCTAATCACCACCTATCTTCTAATTCACAATTCATTTTACTCTTCTCTCAATTCCATAGTACCTTGATCAAGCATTATGTTGTATGAATCTATGAATAACTCTTTGGCCACCATTCATTTATTTGTTTTGCCAACAAATATTGTTGAGGGCCTATCCTGTGTTATGCTCTGTCATCGAGAAAGGATACAGAAGAGCAAAGGAGACATTTTCTTTTTTCATGAGATTTATGTTGAGAGAGACAGACAAGAAACAAACAGCTAACAAAATAATATCAAACAGTGGTAATTACTGTGGAGAAAAGAAAAGATTAACATGACAGAGAGTGAGTTGAGAGGTAGGAGTGAGCAACGTCAGACATGGGACAATTCTGTAACGTGGAGACTTCTTATAGAGTGACAAGAAAAAGACAAACAGTTCAATAGAAAAATGCAGAGAAGATTAGAATTAAAAAAAAAAATCACAAGAAAACAAAAGCCCAGTGGTCAACAAACATAATGAAAAGATGCTCAAATTCATGTTCAGTAAAAGAAATTCAAATGAAAATAAAGATGAAATATGACTTTATATCTATTGGATTGGCAACATAAAACCCACTGCTGGTAGGGATGTGGGGGAAAGTGTTCTCTTATACACTGTGTGTGGGACTTTCGAGCTTCACTATCTTTCTTTTTTTTTTAATTTTTTTTAATGTTTTTATTTATTTTTGAGACAGAGAGAGACAGAGCATGAACGGGGGAGGGTCAGAGACAGGGAGACACAGACTCGAAGCAGGCTCCAGGCTCCGAGCTGTCAGCACAGAGCCCAGCACAGAGCCCGACATGGGGCTCGAACTCACGGACTGCAAGATCATGACCTGAGCTGAAGTCGGACGCTCAACCGACTGAGCCACCCAGGCGCCCCTTCACTATCTTTCTAAAAGGCAACAGAGCAACATCTATTAAAACCTAAAATGCACTTCCCCTTTAACTCAGAAATTCCACTCCTGAGAATCTACCTCAAAGAAAAAAAAAATTGCCCATTTGTAAGGTCGTGTGCTGGGGGATGTTTATTGTACCATTGTTTGCACTGGCCAAGGGAACTTTGGTCAAATGGCCAAAGAGAAAGCTTACCAATATGGAAGTGGCTGATTAAAATGCAGTATATCCGTATCGTGGAACATTATGCAACCAGTAAAAGGAGTGAGGTGCAACCTTCCCAGATGATTAGAAGGAATTTCCAAATTTTGACATCCTTCATGAAGGGTTTTATACTTTTATTAATTCATCAATTAAGAAAATATATGATGACTGGGGTGCCTTAGTGGCTCAGTTGGTTGAGCGTCCAACTTTGGCTCAAGTCATGATCTTGTGGTTCGTGAGTTTGAGCCCCACGTTGGGCTCTGTGCTGACAGATTGGGGCCTGGATCCTGCTTCGGATTCTGTGTCTCCCTCTCTGCTCCTCCCTCACTTGCACTCTGTCCCTCTCTCTCAAAAAAATAAATAAACATTAAAAAAAAGAGAAAAAAATATATGATGACCAAAGACATTTTGGATTCCATTGGGTTTTAAACAAATTCACATTTTGTCCATCTCAATGTTATCTATCTATATATATTTGAAATACGGTAGCACATATGTTTTTGAGACATACTATTTATTCACTCTACATTCAAGGCTTAGTGTAGACACAGATTTATTGAAAATTGACTTTTGTGGCCCCCAAAGAGTCAATGGTCCTCATGTTTGGAATGAATGAGCTTGGCCATAGAAAGAATACATCTCCTTATACAGAGCTGAGTGGCAGTAAATATCTTAACTCTCCACAAGTGTTTGCATTTTAAGACATGACACTTACTCATCTGATTATGTCTTTGGTGTTTTTTGGGGCCTATCCAGTGCTATGGGTAGTGTAAGAGGAGAGAGAAAGAAGCTTCTCCATGGTATTGTCAATCACAATACATGTCAAAGTCTGTCCCTGGCTTCCAGAGTGCAAAATTATACCAGTGCTATTTATTGGTTCTACTTCTCAAGCTACATGTAAAACCAAATTCAGGAAGCCCTATATGTTGTTTTATAATAAAGTATTAAAACATAAAAGGAAAATGGAGAAAAATGTAACAATACCAATACTAAAGTTTTATCCTATCAGACTTTTTTCTTCTTAGCTATTTTTTATTATTGTATAAAAATAGATTCATCCTTTTATATTAGTAGACAAAACACATATGGGCCACGTTTGAAAGGTAGCCTTATAGAAAGATATTCACTTGCAAACAAGCTTCAGGTACCAGGTCTGTCATAATTTTTGTAAATTCCAGACCATTTGTTTCCGGACAATTTTAGTGGACATATAAAATTTTATAGATGGTAATATGTTAGCGATAGATGTTTTTAAAAACATATACTGACAAGGGGAAGATTTATTGTGTCAAATATATTATAACTTCCTTTTTATTCCTACCTCGTTACAGTTTCCTCTTAGAAACGTCCCATTAGTGCCTAGGATAAAAACAGATGACTGGGTGATGGTTACACAACAATGTTAATGCATTTAATGCCACTAAATTGTATACTCAAAAATGGTTGAACTGGTAAATGATGTATATTTCACCACAATTTTTAAAAACTGGATTACTGTGTGTGAAAGTAGTAGATTCCCAAACATAAGAAGTAATAGATTGTATACCAACAATACACCATATACCAACCCAAAATTGCACAGAGTTTCAGAGGAACCCTCCTCTAAAATCTCAGTCTTCTACCTCAGCCAGAGGCATGCAGTAATTCTCGGACCCAGAGTAACTAAAAAAAAAAAAAAAAAAAAGCCCAAATGCTTAATGTTGTGTGGTTGGACTTAGACAAGTGGTAGCTGCTAAGAGCTGGTTGGAGAGAAGGAGAAGGAAGGGAATGTTGATACTCTTCATTTCTTTCCCTTCATGACCTACCAGGCTTTTTAAGACACAAAGTAGTACAGAAACTGTGGAGGTTCCCTTCATATCCCTTCCTATTTCAATTGTTTAGACGGCATTCTAATAAATTCTAGGAATAGTTTATCTTCCCTTAGTGTGGAGGATCCCTCACCCTTCCTCACAGGGATCAGAAGAGCAAAGCCATCATTCTTCAAAGCAAGGGTGGATCTTTATGCTGCGTTTTCTTTGTCCCTCTTACAGAGAAGAAAGTAAGCTCCCTTGTTCAAATCAAAGGACAGTGGTATGCCTCTTCTCCACTCACTTTGTAGTGTAGCACAAAGCAAATACCTTCTGTGGCGTGTAGATCCTGCAAGGCTTCCATTAGCATTACACCTGTGGGTCTTTCTGTTTTTATGCTCTTGGTAAATAAGGGAAAGAATAAATCAAATATCGTGTTCAACACAGGTCTACATTACATCATCACAGACAGCTGAAATGCTGAATGCTTATTTAGTCCGCTGGTTAGTAAATTATTACACTGGCTTTCAAAAACATTTTGACGTGGAAAATTTCAAATGTCTAAAAATATGAGCAATAGTATAATAAACACTCTTGTATAAGCATCCAGCTTCCACAATGATCAGATCATGGCCATTTTTTCTCTAACCCTACCATTTCCACCCTATTGCCGTATAATTAGGAAGCAAATAGCAAACATTGTGTAATTATACCCATCAATATATCAGTAGAAATCTTTAAAGGATAAGGCTGCTTTTAAAAATAGAATCACAAGAAAAATGATCACCCTTCAGATATTAATATTTTCTTAATGTTACCAAATATCAAGCAGTGTTCAAATTTTTCTAATTGTCTCACTTTTTTTTTTACAGTCTGTTTGCTTGAATCAGGCTGTAAATAAAGTCTTGCAATTGTTTGACTTTATCTTGCAATCGTATCTTGCAATCGTTTGACATACTTCTTCAAATCTCTTTCACTCTGTAGGTTCATCTCAATCTGTCTGTTTTTATCCTTGCTTTTTGTTATCCTTGTTGAAAAAACCAGGTCTTTTGTCCTGTGAATCCCACACTGGTTTTGTTGATTGCATCTCAGTAAGTTCCTGTAACATGTCTTCAGTTCCCTGTATTTCTTGTAATTTGGAAGTTAGATGTAGAGGCTTGATTTGATTCAGGTTCAATTCATTGTTTTGTTTCTGGACCAGATTTGACTGATTTTAAAAGTGGAATTGATGAAATCAGTGCATGCATATGTGAGGAGTGTTGGGGAGAGAGGGAAAAGGGAATTTAATGAAAAAACAACCATTTTCTTCAAAATTATAGTCTTGGAATTCGGTCCTATATAGTGTCTTTTAAACTGATCAGATATTTTTATATTTAGGACATGAACAGTGAGACATAATCAAGGACACAGTTACCTCTGTGACCGATGTGAGACGTGTGATCTTCAGCCAATCACAGTCTCTTGTCTTTAAAATCAAGTTGACAATGACCATTGATAGCACTATTTGAGTGCTCATATGGAAAACAATCATGAATATGGAACAAGAATATAAATCTAAATGTCATAGTGCCATGATGGTGTATCTAATGCAGAGATAAATCTTGGATGGTCTTTTTCATCTGAGATAGGATATTGGAATGAGACAGCAGTGACATAAAATCAGATACAAAAGGGAATGGAAAACAAATACATACATGCTGTGTTTAACAATGGAGATTTCAAGTCCCAGTTCTTCAACAGCTGAATCCCTTTGACTTAGTTTGGGACTACAAAATGATGAGGGAAGATTTTTTGGAGGAGAAGGTCTCTCTAAAGAAAATTAAGGCTATACAGCATGTCTCTCAACTGGTGAAGGAGACTTGCAGGCAGCCACCCATGGACCTTACGTGTGACACCCCACTTCACTCCCCAGATGGCTGAGAGGAAGAGTGGAGTAGGTCTGACCTCTAACTTGGGAAACACCGAGGCCAAGAGACAAGCGCAGACTTCCTTGGTGGTAGAACTGGGAGAAAGTTGTTATGTTGGGAAGGAACTACCTGCTTCCCAGAACTTGTCCAGATACCTAGAGTGACAGAAAGTCCCTGCACCAGGAAGTTGGAAGTGAAGGTAGAATTCTCAGGTCCAGCAGAAAACATTTCAAGTCAAACTCTGGAATTAAAGATGGATTTACACGGGTCAAGAAAGGAACAGAGAGATTACCAGAAAAGCAGACTTTTGTGGAACTCAAGAAAGAGTTTACAAGAGAAGTAATTTGCTTTAGGCACTGCCATGCCCAGAGGGTACACCTGAAATCAGCTGAAGAGCAGTGTGACGGGGTTACTGTCTCTGAAGTTAAAAATATTAAATTAAAGGAACTATGTCTTTGATACTCTCTTCATAGCACCCCTGTTATCATCCTCTACATTTTTGATGCATTACAGCTTCTATGTATTCTCTCTATCTTTTTCTCTCTCCCTCTCTCACATTCATTTCTTATAATTATCCTGGCCAACAGTCTGGGAAGAGTAGACATTGTTTTCTCCACTTTATAAATGAGAAAAATGAGATTCAGTGGATTAATTGCTACCCAAGGTTTTATGTCTTCGATGTGATAAAGTTGGAAAAAGAATACATGTCTTTTCACTTCTAATCTGATATTCCTTCCATATTTCACGAGGCTTGATTATTTAATTACAAAATCTTCATTTAGTGTCCTGATCTCTTGAGCACTCTTTCACTTACACTGAAGAAATATTAGAACTTTCAAAATCTGATTCAGACTGTGGCTCAGGGATTGCTGCCAAATTTTTGCAAAGTACTTTTCAATAATTCATAATTCCTTAAACATGGAAACCCACTGCCTAAATATAGCATGAGAGAATGTGCTCCGGTGCTTAGTTAAGCCAAAAGTTGCATATTTAAATACAGTAAATTTCTCCTTCTCCTCATATAAACACATCCAGTGTCACCCATTTGTTTGTGCAGAATGCTTTAAAATAACCCTTATTGAAATATGCAGGTACTTGATATGCCATTTTGTGGGCTTGACATATTTGTGCTGCTTTAGAGTTTTGCAACGTCAGCCTGCAGAGCTTTCTTTTTCTTTAGTCTGACAAGACTGTACTGAGTGCCCTATTGTCAGAACCTCTGCCCAAGATCCTAGAGGGAAAAGGAGAAAGTTAATGGTGGGCTCCAAGGAAAGACCAGTGGAAAAGGGACCATGCTACTGGAAGAACAGCTTTTCCCAGCCTGCAAAGGACTTGAATTCTCCAGGTGTGCTTCACGTCTGCAGAGGGGATGTAATGCTCCTGGCCAACTTGGGCTCTGAGAACCTCTGGGTGGTTGAGGACAGGATTTCAGATAGAGGCCATCAAACTGTTAATAGAATTGGTCTCTTTAATGTCAAGGAAGGCCTATCCTGGGAAGCTGTCTTTAGAGGAAGACCAGAGCCTTTTCATTATTTCAAGTTTCTGATCAAGCAAAAGCTCACAATCTGTAACCAGAATTGGCCTTCTGTCCTGGCTTAGAGTTTCGGTAGCTGGATTCCTCTCTGATAACCAAGCCCTAAACTTCTGATCTCTGTCCCTCTCTCTGTTAATGATAAATCTCAATACTGCTTTTTCTGCCAGTGACTGGCCATATTTCTACCTGCCAGAAGTATTCATTCTTGCCATATCCAAATCTCTCCCTCAGGTTCTGTTTCATTCTCAGGACTCAGTTGAAGGGGTACTTCTGCAGGGCAAATTTTCTTGACCACTCCCTCTAGGCTAGTTGCCCCTCCTATGATTTCACAGACACCTGTGTGGGTTTTTTTGCTTTTATCTCACTTATCACAGTTTGCATTTATTCATTTGGTTTTCTGTTTACTTTATTCCGGTCTCACTCCCCCCACCCTCACACCCCCACATTCAGATGTAAATGCCACTGAAGTAGGGATCAGGCCTATTGTATCCACTGATGTATCCCTGTTAGTTAATACAATGCCTGGGCCATGGTAGATTCTCAGTACATATTTGGTGAATGTATTGTTGAATGAATTAATTCTTGAATTGTGTCCCACCTAAGTTGAGTCTGTTTGTCAACCTTCCATTGAATCCCACTCAACAAAGCTTAAGACAAATGTAGTAACTATTTGTCTGAATTTATGCATGCTGGATGTAAGGACATGGCTCATGGTGAATTCTCAACAGATGTTGAGGGAATTAATGAGTAGATTGAACTTAGCTGATTGAAATAGCAGAGTTTTAGTCTACACACACAAGCTCTTTTATTAATGCTGTTGAATTTAACAACAGTAACCAAGTAAGCAGGTCATTCTTTTTATGAACACACATTAGTTTTATTTGACAGAAAACCAATACAACTTGAAAATGGCTGAGGCAGCCTTGGGAAGCATTTGAACCTGGAATAATTTCCTGTTCACTCTCATTTATACCATGTAGCCACCTTCTTTAAGCAGATAAATTTTTAGAAGCATTTCTAATAATGCCACTTTTCTCTACAAATTAATTATGAATTACAGATTGGAATTTAAATATCTTCCTGCCTTGTCTTTAACCTTTGGTTTTGCATAGCATCAAAGGATACTTAGTCTGAATATAATGTCTTGGTTTTCTGATACTGGAAAGATATTTACCTTGCTTGAGCTGAGCTACTTAAAAAGAAGGATTTTACTTGATTTTCTAGATTTTTCAATAAGAAATGCTGATGTCATTTCCACTGTGCATCATAGAAATCTAATCCTTCTAATTTGATGACTTAAAGTCATTTTTGTGAAGAACCTCCATTTGTCACCAAAACTCATTGCTCACCTCCTTCAAAACTACAAACTTTGCTTATTCCCACTTACTGCATGGACACCCCTGGGCAACTCCATACCTCCTTGGTCACAGCAGCAACAACTTTCTTCCAGCTATTTTTCCTGCTGGTATCTGTCTTGCCACAAAAGTTAGCCAATGCTGATAAAAGAGTTGTGATCCAAGAATCTCTGGGAGAAACTCTAGAATTCCAAAGATTGCTATAGGATTATGTTATCCTCATCTAGAACCTGGAAGAAGGATATAAAAAGGGCACATACCATTTAGTTCTCCTACTTAAGCACACTGTTCATTCTGAAAACTGGAAAACCATTTCTAGGGGTTCTTCAAGCTCTTACTTCATGGTACTTACCATATGCTCACTTTGCTATTCCTCCTCTTGGGCTTACTAGTTTTCTATACCACCCACTTCAGCTCTGTTTCTTGGTTTCTCCTTTCTGCCTGCCCCTCTATAATGATCATCCCATTATCTACTATTTCCGTTTTGACTCCAGAATTTACCTGTGGTGCGTGACCTCCTGTCCTCCCTTTCACTCATGGTGGCAATGGTAAGAGGAAATCTGTCTCTGGGTTCCTGGCCCTTGTGCAACCAACCAGCCAGCTCTGCCTCCTGTCAGACCCCATCTGACATGGTAGGGAAATTGGGGAATTGTGTAGGATCTTAGGAAGGGTTTGCTGGAGGAAATAATGCTGAGAAAGTGAAGGGGAGGAAAGGCATTCTAGCAAGAAAGAACATTAGGAACAAAGGCAAGAAAATGGGAAATAAGATACTTGTGAAATTCAAAGTGTTTATTTATTTTGGGCTCAATGTAGAGAGAATATGATAAAGTTCTAAGATATGAAGTCAGAAAGGTGGGCAGGACCAAAATACCTATAAATGAATAACTGTAATAGTAGACTTTAGATAATAACGTGCCGTGTATGAGGTGGGAATGCTCAGTGCTCCATGAGTTTGTAGAGGTTGCTTATAACCAAGATGATTACGAAAAACACATAGAGCAGCTGATATTTGAAACTGAACTTTAAGGATACACAAGATTTTTATGTCAGGAATTAAAAGGATAGAAAGAGAAGCATTTGCATTCAAGGGTGAACAGGGACCAATATTTGGTATAGCTGGGCATTTTGAATGGAACATGCCTTTTAATATGTTAACGCATTTTTTGACCTGAAACCCAGATGGTCTAATTCGCATATTTTCTTTAACCTCAATAGTGCAGCATCTTTATCTTTTTGACAGACACTACCATTTTATTCTTTGCACTCCTTATTTATGCAAATACATTATTTCCTTTGGGCTTTAAATTCTTTAAGGGCAAGGAATTTGTCTCACTCACCTTTGTATCCCCCAACAAAGGCAAGCATGGCCACAGCATGCACATAGTAAGGCCAGGAACTGGCTATTGAATGTATAAATAAAGACCCAGGGTCTTCTTTAATTATTGCTATTATTTAGGTAGCCCCCTTTCAACTGCATGCAAATACTGATTTTGGATTGGAGCGACAAGCGTTGGATTATGAGCCAGGATATCTAAGTGCCAATCGTGGGCTGCACCAACTCAATGTGTAATATTGAGTCTCATCTGTAACATTAGGTCAGTGATCTAGATTGTTTTCCCCAACACGTTAGCCAGCAAGAACTCATTTTAAGTCATTTGTTTACCAACCTTTTTGTTCATAAAATCATAACTATTCATTTTTGCAATAACTAACTATGCCTGCCAAACAGAGGGGTTGATTGTCTTTGGTCAAAGTGGAATAACTGATATGATATGGACAGAAAGGTTCTGCTAAGATCTTTGGGAGAAGTGTAATGGCATGTAAATATAAAATCTCCACTCTCCTTTTTGAAACATTTAAAATAGTTGATAGGATTCTAAGAATCTGAGGACCACAATTTGGAAACAGGGAGCTAGGTGGTTCCTCCCCATTCTATTATAGACTTTATTTGGAGTGATTTCCCCCATCTCGTTTAAGGAAGAATATGTACCACAGCGTGATTTCAGAATACTCTTATTTCCTCCAAAATTATTGTAAGGAATATATTTAAGTATTTTAAAGTGAATGTGAAATAAACATAACCTGCATTTAACCATTTGGAGGAACTATGCACCACTGTTTGAGACAATTGAGACTTCCCCAAATGGTAAGGAAGCCAAGGGTAAGAATGATTGTTAGCAGCTCTTGTCTAGACTGTGTAAAGCCTATAGAGGAAGACTGGATCCAAGAGCCTTTTTTAAGTTTCTTTGTTTGCTGTCTAAAATTATTAAACAGGAAAGCCAGGCTGGCAATTGTCCTAGCTCATTTAGGATTCCTTCCCAGTCATTCTCTCAGCTCTAGGCACCTTCATGTCAGTCAGTGCTGCCCCCCACGCCCGCGCCGTTCAAATAACCCCTGAGAGGAAGCTGCTTGTGCTTCTCTTTGCAGCACAAATTTCCACTTCTGTAGAAAGACAAGTAGAGCAAATTGGGTTACTGCAGAGAATGACATTAAGGTGTCAGTGGAATAAGTTCTTATTTAGTTTTATTAGCTTCCTTAGAAAGTGCAAACTTCAATAGCCATATACACTCTCCTGGGCAACACCAAGTCTCTCTTGTGTTTTATTTTTAGCCTTGACAAGAAAGCTGTCTTTGCCAATTTGTCTCAAAACAGATGATGGATGTAATATTTATCCTCAAGGAAAGTAGTAGCCAGAGTAACATAACCTATATTTATATAGTGCTTTTACATATTTTTATATCATTTGGTCTTTGTAGCAACTATGCAAGACACATTGGCATTATTTCTCCTAAATGAGGAACTTGAAGTTCATAGGGGTTGATTGTCTTGTTTAAGGTCACTCAAATGAATCAGTAGAGAAGCCAGCATTCAAATTCAAATCTGTTTGTCACCGGTACCTATGATTTTCCTCTCCAAGATGTTGCTTTAACATCCAGGGGCAGGAAGGATTCCTCTTCAATGGTACTTCCTGAAAAGTCTCATTAGTTTTAGGGGAGGCTGAACAAGGGACAAATAAAACTGTTAACTCAGTTTTCAAGAGGCAATGAATATTAGTGGTGGCAGAATTGAGGCAAAATCATTGAAAGGGTAGTGTTTATTTAGCAAATACTGATGACCCATATGAAAATTATTCAAGCTCCATAGCTTAGAAATGCCAATATAGAAAATTGAGAGGCAAATTCATCCCGTCAAAATGGCAAAGATTCTTAAAAAGTGAAAAGATGCAGTTTTGTTAAGAATGAAGGGAAATGAACCTCTCATAATTGCTTGTGGTACACCTGTCACAAGGTCAGTTTGGCACATTTACTTAAAAAACCATAGAAGTATGCATTATCATATAATGTCTGGCTTCCTGTGCTAGGTGTTACGCTGGATAGAAAGACAATGACGGCAAGTAAGATACTGCCTCTGCCTGTTTGACAGAGAAGACAAACAACTAAGCAATTACAATAATGTGATCATTTCACAGAGTGTATAATAGAGACTCTTATTTTGAAATAATGGTATATGTGTATGTGTGCATGTAGAACATTAAACATACTAAAAAATAAAGTTTAAGGGTACTTGTCTCATCTTTGTATTGTAGAATTATGAGATATTTATTTTCTTTTTTCATATTTCAAAATATTTGTTAAATGCTCTTGTAATGTGAATGACTAGAATACTAGGTCACAAATGCCTGCCTTTTTTACTAGCCATGAAAACCAGTCAGTTCACGAATCAATAAGAACCAGGCCTGTTGGCATATTAATATCTAGAATTTTACACCTGGCATATTTTGGATAAGCCTTATGTGTGCCCATCTGAGATCCAAATCATTTCTTACTCAGTTCTGCTTTCTTGCACTGCATTCATGTCTCTGGGCTGCTGATATTTGGACCTAATTACCATTATTGGTTCCCAGTACCAGTTTATCACTGGAACAGGGGTTTAACCTTGAACCTGAACTCTATTGGCTAATGTCCTAGTCCTTGCTGGGGAGCTTGGTCACCAGGACTCCAAACTGGTGGCTGAATATTTCTAGACATATCTCTAAGAATACCTGAGAAACTCTAGAGGTTTTTTAGAGCATTCCGTTGCCATGTCCTTTCACCTTCTGCATTAGACTCAAGTTAGTTCTTGCTTCTAGGCTTGGAAGTTTGGATTTTAAGGACCTGCCTCCCCTCCAGGGAAGGCAGCTCACTCACTGAATTAGTTCCTTAATCCCATCATCCAACACCGTGGACCATGGCTTTGCTTCCAGTGGTCAGTTGGGAGACCCCACAATGCCTTGCAGAGTGTGGTGGACCACAAAATTTAATTCCAACTGCTTTGTGGGCTGGCCACCTGGCCTCTATTTAGCCATGAGCCTTCCCTCAGTAACACGTCAAGCTTCTTGTTAAAAGTCTCCCAATTTAGGGGCGCCTGGGTGGCGCAGTTGGTTAAGTGTCCGACTTCAGCCAGGTCACGATCTCGCGGTCTGTGAGTTCGAGCCCCGCGTCAGGCCCTGGGCTGATGGCTCAGAGCCTGGAGCCTGTTTCCGATTCTGTGTCTCCCTCTCTCTCTGCCCCTCCCCCGTTCATGCTCTGTCTCTCTCTGTCCCAAAAATAAATAAACATTGAAAAAAAAAAATCTCCCGATTTTGTACTCAAGCTGCACAGAAACTTGATATTTATCACAATTGGCAAACATAATTTTTTCCAAAAGTTAAATTAAATAATCACAAGGTTATGTGACTCTATCTCTGTCTCTCTTGAAATGAATGAACTTAAAAAAAAAGAAATAAAAATTGAAAAAAATTTAAAAAATAGTAATCAAAGTATCTTGCATATCCTAAAATTTATGTATTGCCTGATAGTTCTGTAATTTAAGTAATTTTTTTTTCACTTTATGATCCACTAGCAATAACAGAACTTATTTTTTTAAATCAAAGAAAGAAATGCCTATGGCAAATATTCTTGAGAAATTTCAAAACAAAAGACAAAATATATGTAGATATCACTATTACATTAAATGAATGTGAAAGTTGATTTGTATATTATTTAATTATGTTCTCAGGATGGAAACATATTTTCTCTGAATGTCAAAAGTCCCCTCAGTTTCACAATGGGGTACTACCTTTGGTCTCAGAAAGAAGAGACAAGTTGTGGCACAATATTAATTATTTGACAATACATGCCAATGGTGGCTAATCATCATTTTGGTGAAGTTCACTTATTTGCATGAAATAATTAAGAACAGTGGCTCCTCAAGTTATTTATCCTGGAAAGATCAATGACAACGTAGTCATTGTTGAATACGCCAGTATTAGACGGTTTGCACTAAGTGAGGTCATACGTGTATTAGGGATCGATGGTGACTGAAAGTGTACATGATTCTCAGGAAACTCAGTGGGACTTAGACTCCTGTTTTTTCATTTCTGTGTTATTAAGTCTGAATAGTTTTCATATGGGCCATTTGTACTTGTAAAACAGACCCTATCCCTTCAATGATTTTGCCTCTGTTCTACCATTATCAGTATTATTTCTTACCCCTTTACGTCTTAGCCTCTTAAACTTTTCTTTTTCCTTTTCTCCCTCACATCTTCATTTCTGGCCATCTCATTTCTTATCATTTCATGAGTATACTTGCTACCAATTATCCAAGCGGCAAAAGAAAAAAAAAATATTGAGGTTAAGTCTGACTCTGCGCTAGAGATCTGAAAATTTTGTTTGTGTTACCTTGAGGGTGAGAAAATAAATTTCCTCTTCAGCCTGTCTGACACACGTTTATAAACCCCAAAAACACCCAAGTGTTAGCTCCCTTCCCCTTAAGAATCAACAGTCTTCTCAAGTTGTTTTGGTAAAGAAAAGAGATTAGTCCCGCATTCAACCCTGAGTTATTCCTGTTGAGGGAGCCTTGCCTGCTGCTGTATGTACCCTATGCTTCTGGCATCATTAGTTACCCTGAATTAACTTCTCAGTAGTGTTAAGACTATGGCTCACCTGGCCTTAGCAGGAGAATGATGTGGAAAAGCCGTGCTTCCATTTATTATTTGTAGTAGGTCTTTGTCATTCTTTTTGATGACCCAGTCTTGGACCCTCATTGCAATGTTGGAGAAATCACCCCACCTTTTGAGGCAGAGCTTGCTTTTTACTCTGAAAGTGTACCAGACATTCTCGTGACCCTTTGCAGCTAGGGCTTTATCACATGGCCTGGGCGCCATCCATCGGATAGACAGACTGAGTCCGAAACTACTTCTGCGACGAAGTCAGCGCCCTTCAGAAGCTCTTCTGGGATCTGTGGAGGCAACTGCTGGAGACAACCATGCCACTGTGCTTGCAGCAAGAGTATGTGTCTGCTGTCTGTGGCTCCAGGGAGATGCAGTGCTGTGTTTGGTGACAGGAGCAGCGATGTCTTAGACCAGTTCTGTGGTGTTTATTTGGGCAGAAAGCCTGGCTGCGTGGCCCCAGCGCCTGGTCCTCTGGAGATTATATAAGCGACCCAACACCCTTTTTGTTAACTTGTAAATTTTCATATAACTTAAAACTGACAGAAAATTTGCAAGAAATTCCTATATACATATTTATATACTCTTGGTTTAGGTTTTTTTTTTTTTAAACCTTCCTAAGAAAAATTGTTTTGGAAGTAATTTCAGCCTCACGTAGAAGTCACAAAAATAGAGTTCCCGTATATCTTTCACCCATCTTCTCTCAGTGACCACAACTTACAAAACCATAGCATAATTATCAAAACTAGAACATTGGTATAAACTATTTGCAAAACTGCAAACCTTATTTGTATTTCACTAGTTCTTATATGCAGTTTTTTATATACGGTTCTACAAAATCTTGTGTGTATACACAATTGGGATACCAAACTTCCATCGCCCCAGAGAAACTCCCTTGTGCTCCCACTTTGCAGCCGCACTCTCCCCCGAACCTAATCCTTGGCAACCTTCGATCTACTCTCCGTCACAATTTTGTTACTCCTGGAATGTTAGGTAAATGAAATCAATCATACGCATCTCCTAAAGGCAAACACTAATTCTTGAAACAATTCAGCCTAACTCCACAATAATGAAGAGATGAAGAGACACATTTTCTAAACACAGCATACTCAGTATAGATTCCCCTACCCGTTATCTCCGCTTTGGAGACAGTGCGTCATATTCTCACACAGAAGAATCTCAGTGCCCATCTTCTGTCTGCAGGTGGTGGCTAGACATGGGGCTAGAGCTCTGTTTCCTTGATCTTCTAGACAGAGAAATTTGGGAATTCTTGTTGTCACCTTTAGTTACATAAATGTCTTGACAGAAGCTTTGAAAAGGACTTTTTTTTTTTTTTTTTAGCTTTGGCCCATATTCAATTCTTTGGCATGGTGTCCTCGTTAATTCCTGTTAACGAATATACGGGAAAAAAGGTGATATAAAGATTTACTACCACCTTGTCAGTAGTAAACTTCAAAGGACATGAATATGTCATGTGTGTTCCTTCAGTGACATGTGTAAAACACAGTGAACACTGTTAATGATATTCAGTCAGTTAACACTTTGTTAATGTTATTCATTTACAGTAGAGTATACCATCACTTTCTTCATATTGGTGCCAACACATGTCCTATTTGATAAGGGAATGTTCTCATTACAGCTGGCTCGATGTAGCAGGAACAATTTCACATGATTCTCCTTGGGCTTACCGAGATACACTCATCTACCACTAGTGTGTCTTCTAGTCTTTGTGGTTTTTCTTTACCTCATTTGGCCCCTTGCCATCCATTGACTTACGCCTGGCATTCAGTGTAGTGTAAAACTGCGGGTCGTTGCAAAATCATTGCAGGAAGGGATTCAGAAAGACCAGAGATATGTGAAAGACATCTTATTATTTATCCGTATGTGAGTATTGAAATGATTTTTACTTTAAAAGAAAATTACTTATTCTATGGTGATTTTGTTATTATACATGGAGCTATTAATGTATAAGACTAATTTCTTGTAAGCAAGTATAGGACTTTTATATGAATATACTTACACAATATTGTAGGGAAAAACTGATAATCTAGGAATGGTGGGAAGGGTCAGAACTTGCCAGAGTTCTGTTACGAGAAACTTTGCAATAGTCATTCTTTTTTTTAAAGTTTATTTATTCATTTTTAGAGAGAGAGAGAGAGAGAGCATGAGCAAAGGAGGGGCGGGTGGGGGGAGAGAGAGAATCCCAAGCAGGCTCCGTGCTGTCAGTGCAGAGCCCAACATGGGTACAAACCGTGAGATCATGACCTCAGCTGCAACCAAGAGTCGGACGCTTAACCGAATGAGCCACCCAGGTGCCCCTGTAATAGTCATTCTTAATGAAGTTGGGTACTTCCCCTCCCAGACAAGCATATCAGAATTACTCAGGTGGATTTCTGGAAATATGCAACAACTTTCTTTATAAAGGTTTGGTGGTCCCATCCCCTTAGGTTGAGAGTCATCTTTGTGATGATTCTTTCTTACTAGAAGGGCTTGCTTTTCCTTGTTTGTGTTAAGGCTGAAATAAGATTAAGGATCACTAGGTTAGAGCTTTAATAACCTCAGTGGATAACATTCAAATAAAACTGAGGATTAGGTCATGCACTACAGGTAGATAAACTTAAAACTGACTTGTAAGGCTTTTTTGTCAGTTGTCTGTGATATTTCAGGAAAAATGCAGAGGCTGTAAGAAATTAACCTGTGGTTATGTAGGAGTAAGATGAAAAGTTTTGCTATAAATTAGCTTTGAGGGGCCCAGGAAGATGGGACTCAATCTTCAGGGTAGGAATGGAAGTCAAGATCTGTGAAGTTTTTTTGTTTTTGTTTTTGTTTTTTTTTTACTTGGAATATCAGAAACCTCTACTCTGAATGTGACTATTTTCAGTCCTTTGTTACTGTCTAGAATAATTTTTCACTTTTCCTTTATTATTGAATGACATTCTCTTGATATCATTTTCTTGTCTCTGCTAAGTAAAAGTATTTTTGTCCCTTCTAGACACTTGGTGAACTCATGGAGGTTGGTAATCCAATAAGAATTCTAGAGCAGTGCTGTCCAACAGAACTTTCCCTGACAATGGAAACATGCCTTATCTGTTCTGTGTGATATGGTAGCAGCTAACCACTGGCTATTAAGCATTTGAAATGTGACTAGCTTGCCTGAGGAACTAAATTTTGTATTTTATTTAACTTAAACAGCCACAGGTGTCTAGTGACTACACTGTGAAACAGCACAGCTCAAAAGGGAAAATAACCTGAGGTGAGAAACTCAGGGCTTATTTAAATTGTAATTCCTCTCACCTGAAGATCTTTTTTCTAGAGCATTTCACTTCTTTTTTTATTTATTTTTATTTTTTTTATTTTTTTAAATTTTTTTTTTCAACGTTTTTTATTTATTTTTGGGACAGAGAGAGACAGAGCTTGAACGGGGGAGGGGCAGAGAGAGAGGGAGACACAGAATCGGAAACAGGCTCCAGGCTCCGAGCCATCAGCCCGCGGGGCTCGAACTCACGGACCGCGAGATCGTGACCTGGCTGAAGTCGGACCCTTAACCGACTGCGCCACCCAGGCGCCCCTAGAGCATTTCACTTCTATAACCTTAGGCAGTTTATAATTTGTTTCATTGAAGGAGGCCATTCATTTGGAGGCTCTCTGAATTATTTTGCTCAAAGTTTTAGAATTTAAGTGTACAAGGTTCCTTTAGAAAGCATTCATTCTTTCAGGCATGCCTGTGTGTTCCCTTATTGACCTGACCGTATTGCATCCTTCCACATATTCTTGAGAAACACAGGGCAAACACATACGAAATATATAAGGAAGGTTGTATATATAGAAACAGAACATCACAGTACATCCTCAACTTGGCTTCTGTTCATTTGTGAATTATGGTTTGGAAACTTAGGATAGGTTTTACCATCGACTCAGAGCACAGGAGTAACCTACTGAGCTCATTTAACCCAAAATGTAAGTGAAGTGATATTTGTTATATAAAATAATCAAAAACAATAAAGTTGTAATTCTAATACAAATAAAAAACTAAAGCTAAAATAAATGTGACGGTTTTCTTTTTTTAAAGTTTACTTATTTATTTTGAGAGGGAGAGAGAGTGAGCACAGTGGGGGAGGGGGAGAGAGAGAGGGAGAGAGAGAATCCCAAGCAGGCTCTGTGCTGTCCGTGCAGAGCCCAACATGGGGCTTGAATCTATGAACCATGAGATTATGACCTGAGCCAAAATCAAGAGTCAGATGCTTAACCAACTGAGCCACCCAGGTGACCCAAATATGACAGTTTTCTATTTAGGGCAAGAGATACAGTGACACAAAGATGTGAAGTTTCCTTAAGAGTAGGGCAAAAAGGATGTGGATAAGGAAGGCATTAGATGAGAAAGCTCAGCAAACCGCCTTTGAGGAAGTACCCTCACCACTGGTCACCAGGAATAAGTACAGGGGATGGGCAGCTGTCCAGTAATAGGTACTGAACATTTCCAAGTTGACTCGTTGAAACTGGTTGGGGCGGGCAGTTGCAGGGTAATACTTAGACTTTCAGAAGCCTTTTATTCTTTCAAGCAAGACTCAAAAAAAAAAAAAAATTACCTGAATTTCATAGGACTTAATTTCTTCTCAATAAGCTCTAGGAATTAGTTTTATCAGGCAGGCTTGGCAGGCTCATTCTCCCCATGGGGTTGAGGAGAAACAAAAAATATGTGAGGAATGTCTCGGTTGTAATTGTATCTCCAGCATGTAGCACAGGGTCCGATAGCGACTGGGAGCACGGGATCATAGTGAAGCCTATGGCTCCTGTGCAGAACAGTTTGTCCCCTGGGAAGAAATGAAACGATGGCTCTGTGACCTGTGGACACTTCTTTTTACCCTCTAGCAGGTTGAAGATTACTAGTATTTTGCCTCTAGAAACCAAATGTCAGTAGAATTTCTGTAGGCTCTTCTGTCGAGGTAGACTTTGTCTAGATTTGTGTCTCTGAGGTCAATGACAGTTAAAGTTTACAGAAGCTTTTACTTGTATGGAATTCTGTCACTTCAGTGAATTTCTTCGGGTTATTAGTACCCTCTCCTTTCTCCTTTCTGTCCTGTGGTCTAATCTACATGTTTGGTAAAAAAAGATTCGAAGAGGCTTGCCATTAAACTGACACCTACAATCCATCTTTCTTGGGCCCTGTCTGAGAAGGACCTGGAAAAATGAAGCATTCAGTTGACCATGGAGGTGGGCTGCTATTTTTCATGGTGTGACTGAAGTTCCAGTTAGCCCTTGACCACTTCTTGGGATGCTACCATCATTTTCAGATAGAAAAATAATAGCTTAAATGGAACAGATTGTTTTGCCTTGAACCAATTTGTCTAAGACAAATTTGTCTAAAATTTAACCTCCTTTGGGAATTTCAACATCCACTCAGGCCTCCTTTCCCCACCCCCCCCATACTTTTGGGATTTTATATTTTTCAAAACATATTGATCAGATATACAGGGCTGAGCTCTGCTTTTAGACAGCATGCAGTAACAAGGACCACATTTATCTTCTTGACGATCCTTTAAAAAAGAAAGACAAAATATGTGAAACAATGGTATTCAGACATTGGACATCAGGCTGCAGGAAGCAGTGGTCCCTAAGAGAAGGCAAACAAATGATCTGAGCCCTGTGATTGCCCCAGCTTACGTCTTAGAGTTTTAGGCCACTGTGCAGGAAGACAGAACCCATGTGAACTGATTAATGTCAATTCCTAGACTTTGTAGTTACATTTGTAAATTTTCCAGTGGGACTTTTGTACTAGAGGTATTTTCATGAAGATTTGTATGCTGCCCATGCCAACGTCCTTTTGCTGGGGCAAATAGCATTCTCCCCTTCTTTCTGCCTAAAATTGCCATTGTACAGTGTGTATGATGATTAATCAGTGAAGCTATGTCATTCTCTGGTTTTGATGGACTGGGCCAAGGGTGAGTTTTCATGCTCAGGTAGAAAAAAAATAAAGGTGTTGCTTGTCAAGAACTTTGACCCCAGGTTGTACTTCATACTGGATAGTAACTAATTCAGATCTTTCCTCTTGGAAAGCATAGATGCTCACAAAACAGGAGGACTCCTGGAACTCACGTTGTGTCTTAAAAGACCAAGCTATTGGGGCACCTGGGTGGCTCAGTTTGTTAAGTGTCGGATTCTTGGTTTCTGCTCAGGTCATAATCTCACGGTTCGTGGGTTTGAGCCCTGCGTTGGGCCCTGCACTGATAGCCTCTCTGCACTATCAGTGCAGAGCCTGCTTGGGTTTCTCTGTCTCCCTCTCTCCCTGCCTCTCTCTCTCTCAAAAATAATTAAATGAGGGGCACCTGGATGGCTCAGTCGGTTGGGCGTCCGACTTCGGCTCAGGTCATGATCTCACAGTTTGTAGGTTCGAGCCCTGTGTCAGGCTCTGTGCTGACAGCTCAGAGCCTCGGCCTGCTTCAGATTCTGTGTCTCCCTCTCTCTCTCTGCTCCTCCCCTGCTTGCACTCTGTCTCTCTCTCCCTCAAAATAGATAAACATTAAAAAATTAAAAAAAAAATAATTAAATGAACATTAAGAAAATTAAAAAAAAAAGATTGAGCTATAATTTTAGCTTTGCATGAGGCCTGATACACATCCCAATCTTAAATATAGCAGAGTCCAGAGTGACTACATAGGTTGCTGAGATGATTTCTACTTTCTCTCACAGTAAGTTCCTATCACCAAAGAGAATACCTTTGTATTTTTTCTTACAAACTAAGCAGCTGCTTTATTCTGTTTACCAATAATAGCTGTGCTTAAAAAGGTACTGTGAATTATGCTCACATATAATAGCATCAACCTGATAGTCTTGTAGGATATTACTACTACTAGTTTTATAGGTTATAGCCCAAGGTCAAGTGGTTACTATGTATCAGAGGTGGGATTTAAACCCAAGTTCAAGTTCATATGACCATTAGTTTATGCTCCTTTTCCTCTTCCGCTTATGTGCCATTAATCAATTTTCTTCCACTTAATTAGGACACCTAAAAAAAGATGAAACTCTGGGCATATATTAGACTCAAAACCTGTTTTTAACGTTTCTTCTTCTTGGATAATTATTACTAAAATTGGATCTGTTTTCCTTCGGTGAGTTGTCAGTTAACTGCTGTTAAAATTCTCATTAGGAAGTATGTGAATAACCATTTTTGCAAGTAATTAAATAAGAGATTATCTTCTTTCTGAGAAAATGTTACCTGCCAGCAAACATGTTTTTAGCTAATAGGTTTTAAATTAAAATTATTTTAAGTGGTATTTTACCACTATGTACAAGAACTGCATTCTTATCAGAAAGATTAATAATCAAAGAAACACACACACAAATTCTTACCTTCAGGTAAAAGCATTTTTAAAATTATTTCTTTATTTTAATATAATTTATTGTCAAGTTGGCTAACATACATTGTATATGGTGTGCTCTTGGTTTTGGGGTAGATTCCCATGATTCATCGCTTACATACAACACCCAGTGTTCATCCTAACGAGTGCCCTCCTCAATGCCCCCCCCCCCCCAGTTTTTTCTCTGTATTTAAGAGTTTCTTATGGTTTGCCTCCCTCCCTCTCTGTTTGTAACTATTTTTCCTCCTTCCTTTCTCCCATGGTCTTCTGTTAAGTTTCTCAAGATCTACATATGAGTGAAAACTCTGACTGACCTATTTCACTTAGCATAATATATTCAGTTCCATCCACGTTCCTGCAAATGGCAGGATTTCATTTTTTCTCATTGCCAAGTAGTGTTCCATTGTATATATAAATCACATCTTCTTCATTCATCAGTTGATGGACATTTAGGCTCTTTCCATAATTTGGCTATTGTTGAAAGTGCTGCTATAAACATTGGGATACATGTGCCCCTGTGAATCAGCCCTCCTGTATCCTTTGGATAAATCCCTAGAAGTGCTATTGCTGGGTTGTAGGGTAGTTAAGTAGAAGCATTTGATTTATTTATTTATTTATTTATTTATTTATTTAACAGACAAATTAGATTTTATTTATTTATTTTTTCAATATATGAAATTTATTGTCAAATCGGTTTCCATACAACACCCAGTGCTCATCCCAAAAGGTGCCCTCCTCAATACCCATCACCCACCCTCCCTTCCCTCCCACCCCCCATCAACCCTCAGTTTGTAGTAGAAGCATTTTAGATAGAACTGTATGTTAGGGAAAGAGAATTGGTTGCAATCTGTCAATAAAGTGTGGTTTGAAAAGGTGACTTTCAGGAAGTTCAATCAGAAAATTTCAATGCAGAAAATATCATTTGTTTTAGGAATTACCATGTATATCAGCACAACTTAATCTAACAAACTTGCGTCTTTTGGGCCTATTAATTAAATAAAGATTTGGCATGATTTAGAATAGAAGGAAAGCCGGAAGATGAACCATTGGACTACTCAATACAAGTGGCTGGAATTCATTGCTAGTTTTGGCAAAGGACTAATAATTGCTGTCAGTTTCCCAAAGAATTACAGAAGGAGACCAGGCAATGAAATATTGTAAAAATTCTTAAACCCTGTTATATTGTAGCATTCATAAAATCTCTCACACTACCCCAAATTATACTTTCTCTTAAGATTAAAAGAAAAACAATGTATGTTAGGACCAGCACTTTAGGGCTAGTCAGCAGAGAATAAATCTTACAGTACAACATTGCTTCAAAAAGAGTGTGATCAACAATCCAAATTGCTCCTGAAAGAAGAGGGTAAAGAAATAGCGGTTGTATTTAACAATTAGGAAGCCATTGATATCCATTGAGAAGCTACATATTGGCTTTGAAGTCTGCTATATCTGCGTTTGAATTCCACCACCATCTATTATGAAGTTCTGTGAGTTGCAGTATTCCACTGAGTCTAATGATAAATTCTTCACCATAGGATTATTATGTGGGTTACATGAAATAAAATGGGTAAAGTATGTAGTAAGGTTTCTTGGATAGCAAGCTGTAAAGAAAAGAGGACGATACGCTGGTGGATTAAAAGAATATTAATTGAGGGTTTTTTATTAAACCATAAGAGAGTTAAATTTGTGGGTAGGGAAAGGGGAAAAGTCTAGTAAATAAATAGATTCTGATGATATTTAAAATAGGGCTGATCAAATAAGAATAATCAAAGCAGAGTGGATAGCTTCAACGTTTATTTATTTTTGGGACAGAGAGAGACAGAGCATGAACGGGGGAGGGGCAGAGAGAGAGGGAGACACAGAATCGGAAACAGGCTCCAGGCTCTGAGCCATCAGCCCAGAGCCTGACGCGGGGCTCAAACTCACGGACCGCAAGATCGTGACCTGGCTGAAGTCGGACGCTTAACCGACTGCGCCACCCAGGCGCCCCCAGAGTGGATAGCTTCAAAAGCAGATGGTGTGACAGAACAGAAAATAGGATGGGAAGAGGAAACACTTGGGCCAAATGGGAAAACACAGTATTTTGGTGAATATATTCAGCATAGTGTCAAATAGCCTTACGCCTGTCCTCATCCCATAAACATGCATTTGAGTTTTATTATATCATGATATTTTGTTTCAAAAACAGCAAACATGTCTTTAGTCATGTAGGAATTGTGTGATAAATTTTAGAGTGTACTAAAAACTACTAAACTGAAAAGCAAATGTTAGTGTATATGGTTAGGATTATACTATATTGGAATATTCAATAAATCAGAATTGCTTATTGCCTGGTGATAGTATGTAAAGAAACCTTATTATAGCTTAGTGGTATATTTATTTGGATTCTTGAGTCCCCTCCAAAGAATAACTGGGAGTGAATGGATGACAAACTCGGAAAGATTATGAACATAAAAAGAACAGGAGGTAAAACAAAAGAAATAAATCCCTAATCCTTTGTTCAGAAATTTTTTAGTCTAATGGTGTTCAATAAATCAGGGAAGCACAATCAAAACATCAAGATTCAATAAAAGCACCATTCTCTCTGTAACTTACTCATATTGCTTTCCCCATTTGCTTTTTTTAACAACAGCTGTTTTTGTAACTTTTTAAATATAATTTATTGTCAGGTTAGCTAATGGACAGTTTATACTGTCCATTATAGTGTGCTGTTGGCTTCGAGAGTAGATTGCCGTGATTCACTCCTTACATACAACATCCAGTGCTCATCCCAACATGTGCCCTCCTCAATGCCACCCATTTTCCAGACCAAGTCTTTTTTGCAACTCCAGGCATTTGAAGTCACATTTACATGAAGGGATGACTGTAGGTTAAAAGAGAAGAGAAAGAATAAAGGTAGGAAGTAAGACAGTAGGATAAGACACAAGGAAGGATGGACAGAAAAAAGAAGAGACACAACGAAGGAAGAGCCAGTTGAAAACTATGGCTGCAGCACAGTGAATGGACACTATCAGTTCCTAAAGTTTTATAAGCCCTTTAAAAACATTTTTTTGGGTGGCGGGGGGAGGTGCCTGGGTGGCTCAGTTGGTTAAGCGTCTGACTTCAGCTTAGGTCATGATCTCACGGTTGTGAGTTTGAGCCCCACATCGGGCTCTGTGCTGATAGCTCAGAGCCTGGAGCCTGCTTCAGATTCTGTGTCTCCCAGTCTCTCTGCCCACCTTCTCTCATGCTCTGTCTCTCTCTCTCTCTCCCTCAAAAATAAATAAACACTAAAAAAAAATTAAAAACATTTTTTATATATATAATAAGAATACATGTTGCTCTCTTGTAGATTTACAACGCACATTAGCATATTCAGGACTCTGAGAAGGAATCGGTTTAATTTTAACTTGACATTTCCCAAATGTATGTGCTTGTGATTCTTTGTGTAACAACTATAAATGACTATAGTAATTTGATTCTCACAGCACATGTTTTGGGAAAAACTGGAGGTCCCAATTTTATTTGCACATGTTGTTGACTTTTTTTTTTCTTCCTCTTAAGGACAACTTTTGTCTTTTTTGCAGCTTTTTTTGAAGGAATGAGCTGACATATAACATTGTGTAAGTTGACCTTGCACAACAGGTTGATTTAATATACTTACATATTGTGAAATGACTACCACCATAGCATCAGCTAACACCTCCACTGTGTCACATAATTACTATTTATTTTTTTGTGGTGAGAACATGTAATAGCTACTCTCTTAGTAACTTCCCAGTATATAATGTAGTAGTATTAATTATAATCCTCATGCTATACATTATCCTCAGAACCTATTTGTCTTATAATTGGAAGTTTGTATTCTTGGCTGTTGGTCTATATTGACATGTGACGCATGTCATTATGTAATACTCAATATCCACTCTTCCAGGAAATACTTAGGTATGTATTACTATACTTAGGTCCATTAGGTATGTATATCACATGCTCTCTAAGCCATAGTTCTACAGTCTCTTGAGATATGATTTGAGTGACAAACCTAATCCACAGTCCTCTATTTTAAAAAGGTAGATAAGGTAGACAGATTAGTGACCTCCAAAGGCATTCGTGCTGTAATTCTTGGAATTTGTGAGTGTTGCTTTATAAGGCAAAGGGATTTTGCCGATGTGATTAAGTGAAGGATCTTGAGATGGGGAAATTATTTTGGATTATTCACGTAGCCCCAACCTAATGACTTGAGTGCTGCAAAGTAGAGAACATTTCTTTGGGTCAGATGACCAGAGAGAAGGTGGTATGAGAAGACTCAGCCTACTGTTATTAACAGAGAAGATGGGGGAAGAGGACCATGAGTGAAGGGAGGTGGGCAGCCTCTAAAAGCTGGAAAAGGCCTCCAGAAAGGAACAAAGCCCTGCATTGTCTCGGTTTTATCCCAGCAAGAACTGTGTCAGACTTTGACCTACAGAACTGTAAGATAATGTATTTGTAATGTGTAAGTCACCAGTTTTTGGGAATTCGTAATATAGCAATAAAAAACTAATACTATAAGTATACAGGAAGGTAGGATAGGAAATATTTGTGTTGAGCAATTTCCTCTGGGAAAATATTATTTGAAAATATGCATTCGGCTACTGTGGTGGGCAGAATTCTAAGATAGCCTCCAAGATTCCTGGTGTATACACACTTTCCCAGTTATTCAAACGTTACTCTGGGTACCGCTGCAAAAGGATTTTGTGGATGTAATTAAGGTCCCATACCTATTGACTGTAAAATAGGAGATCGTCCTCTATGGGCCTGTTGTAATCAGGTGAGCTCTTAAAAGGGATGAGGAGAAGAAATTCAAAGAATGAGAGAAATGTAACACTGGGGAGAGGATCCATTACTGGCTTTGAAGAGGGGGTCCATTGCTTGTTGTAAGATGGGGGGCAGTCTCCAAGGGCTGAGACTGATCCCAGCTAATAGCCAATGAAGAAATAGAAACTTTAGTCTTACAACCACAGGAAATGTACTCTGCCAACAACATGAATAAGCTTGAAGAGGGGGCGCCTGGGTGGCTCAGTCAGTTAAGTGTCTGACTTCAGCTCAGGTCATGAGGTTTGAGCCCCACATCAGGCTCTGTGTTGACAGCTCAGAGCCTGGAGCCTGCTTCACATTCTGTGTCTCCCTCTCTCTCTGCCCCTCCCCCACTCACACTCTGTCTGTCTCTCTCTCAAAAATAAAAATTTTAAAATTAAAAAAAAAAAAGCTTGATGAGAACCCATAGTTCCAGATGAAAACATAGGCAGCCAACATCTTGATTATGCCTTGTAAAATCCTGAGCAGAAAACCTAGTCATGCTGTATAGATTTTGACCTCAGAACTGTGACTTAATAAATCGGTCTTGTTTTAAGCTACTAAATGTACAATAATCTGTTACACAGTAGTAAAAACAAGTGCAGGCATATTGTAACATAAGTTTTAAAAGTTCTATAAAAATCCATTTCGCTCAATGGTGCCATCTCCATAGGGCCCAAGGGAAGCACTCTCCATTAGATCATATACCTTTGGCTGTAATTATTTATCCATGTATGTGTCACAGAGCATATCCTCATGTATTGCAGACTTGAATGAGTTACTTCTGATAACGAATTATCCTATTTCTTTTGGGGACCATTTTAAGGGATGCTCAACTGTAAGCACCTCCATTCTTACAATGTTCACTTTCCATTTCCATTTGATAAAGCAAGGCTAGTCTAGTTGGTAAAAGATGGAATATGTTCCCATCAAAAGACTAGTGCTGATCATGTCCCTCAGGTTTGAGAATTGACTTCAGGGTACTGAGTTGGGAAGAACTACATGGAAGATATGGATCTGTCTCCAGTGCTCAGTTAGTGGAAATGTTCCAGTGGACTTGCTGATGTTACTAATAAAAACGAGTGGGATTTGGTGAGGAGATCTCAGAAAGCATTGTACCTGAGCTGGGTATATACAGGTCCTAAAGGCACAAATACCTACTAATTTCTGTGCCTTGATTGGTTCTCTTGGCCTATATGCTCAAAGTTGAACCATACTGAGAAAAGGGACTCAGAGGAAGAGGGAGTAGGCAGAGAATTGTCAGGAATAAAAGGACAATGGTAATGCCATAGTCAGGATCCATGTCTAAGAGTAGAAGACCACGCCATAGTTGCAAGAACATGGTCCTCAGCTTGGTCATTTGTGAATTCAGAGTTGACAAGAGATCCTAGTGAGATTCTGTTTAACACAGACCAGCCAAGTTTCCCTTGGGTGGACCTCAACCTGAATTCTAGGTTGCAGATAAATGGGGAGCTGCAAAGGAGTATTTACCATGGAAACAATACTCTTTCACAACTTTATCTTAATCAGAAGTAGAGTACATGTGGAATAATAGATGTTGTATGAACATTGAATTTAACCTGTGGTATTAACATAGAAAATATTTGAAAGGATAATAAGACTTAGAATAGAGTTTTCTTTTTATCATACATTCATTTAAAACAATTTGTATCTAGCAAAATGAAGAACTCTTACAAATTAGAAGAGTTCTGCAGGAAAGAGATCCTGTGATCATGTAAATGTATATCCACTATGGCCACAAAAATTTTAAATCTGTGGAGAACTGACATTAAGTGGCAGACTGTCTCGATCAGCTCTGCAAATGGAAGACATTATTTGATTCAGATATAAGATTGTTTTAATCACTTAATCATGTAATTCAGTAAGATGTCTTTATTCTAACCTGAACTTCTTTTTAGAAAACTTGAATCACAAATGGGGACGTTGGCAAGAGATGATTTGTTAAATTTACCAAAAAAATTGTTTTAGAGATGAACATTGTGTATATATCATGTATTGTTTGGAGATCTGATTATGTGGCCAGTTTTTTTTTTTTTTTTGAGTTTAAAAAGATGAGGGAGGGTCTTTTTTGTATGCTTTCTTATAGCACATACTGTCTTTTTTTTTCTTTTAGGGGTGCTATTTAAAATAAGCATTGCCTTGATCAAAAAGTAAAAGTTACTTGTTATCCAGAATTTGTTCAGTGTAAAGTTTGGGCCTGTTGTAATCTGAGTCAAAAATGAATGCTCCTTTTTACCTTGATGGGGAAAAAACATTTCCCAGTTTGGGGCACTTGTTACGAAAATGATTCTTAGGGAGTAAAATGAAATGATTTTTTTATATAGATGCACAGTAACTGATTTAGGAAACATAAAAACACTAAATAATATATGCCTCACATTTAACCTTAGGAATCCAATGAACTCTAAAATACATATTGACTCTGTGTGTCTGGGGCTGGGTGTGATGCAGAGAGATGTCCAATGTCGGGACAGGTCTCATTGCCAATGTCCTTACTGGAGTTGTGACTTTAGCAGACAGAATATGTATGGCAGTAATAATAAGGTATGGTTAGAATAATTTCAGATTCTCCAATTGGACTAGTTTTTGAGTAAACAAGTGAGACCTGGGTGTTATTAGTTATGCTACTAATTACATATTTGGTATGCCTCAGTTTTCTCTGATCTTATTAATTGGGTTTCATTGCTGTTACTTTATGCCTGTGGGTAGTGTGATGTTTCAGCAACATTAGGTAGTAGGGTCTGTGCAATAACCAGACAGCCGTACCAGAAGCACTAGGTTGTGTCTCTGGTCTTTCCCTTAACTTAGCTATAATCTTTACGGGCTTGTCCCTGCCAGAGACTCAAATCTCTAATAATCTGGCATGGGGAATGATGCATGAGTTATTAAAACATACAAGAGCTTAGACAGAGGAAGAAAAGAGCTCCACCCCCAGCTGCTGAATTTGTAATAAAACAAATAACTTCCTAATAATTTACTGAATACAAGTTCTTTGGGCCTCACATTTGGCTATAATGAGGTGGAAAATATGAAATAGCATTTTACAGTGTTGCGACACAGGGAACCAGATCTGGAAGAGTTTATTTTGGAGGAGACTATTTTCTCATCTCAGGTTTCTGTTTAGACTTATGACCACTAGCTGCCATGTGAATACCATTTAAACTGGACATTATTTTTACAATTTTTGTCTTGGAGTTTTTTCAATTTATTATCAATGGTTTTAGAATGTAAATCAAAAGGCTGACCAGTAGCTGTATATGATTTCAGTTCCATGGTTAATTAAGGCTTCACAGAAATATCAATAAAAATTGAGTCCAAATCAAAGGAGACTGTGTGAGACCTGCTATTCTTGATAGTTCCAGGTATTCAAATTTCATCTAATTTGGAATTCACAGGAATATATTTCCACAGTGGACATATCGATGAGCAAACATTTTGGAAAGGGATAAGCAGGACCCTCTGAGACGTTTGCCTGTGGTTCAGAAAACTTTAATTGGCAGGATTGGCAGAAGTCTCCTTTAAGGACTTCAAAATTTGTTCCTGCTGGCACTGCTAATTTGACCAGATTATGTTTTGACCAGTCATTGACTGGGCCTCATACAGACCCTGTTTTCATAGTTAACTGTCAGCATTGGGCTCTTCCCAATTAAAATGAGACTAATTTCACTTCCAGCAGCTCAGCAACCTGCCCCTTGAGTCTACCGTCTGTCACTTTCACTGCCTTAATAGATACATCTCAAAATTTTAGGCTTAATCCAATAAGAAGTACATTTCTTGTCCATGTTGCTCTGAACAGTGCTGTGACAGGTAGTATCTCATAGGCGTTGTTGCTAGGACTCAGGCTTCCTGGATCTGCAACATGTGGTTTCCAAGTTGGCTGTCCTCACTGGGAGGGATATGAGAATAAAGGATTCGTGAATATGTTTTTATGGGTCAAGCCTGGAAGTGCAGCACCTCCCCTCCATTCACAGGCTATTGGCCTCAACTCAGTCACACAGCGTATCTAACTGCAGGAAGGTGGGAGATACAGTCTGTCTTTGAGTGCAAGAAGAGGAGAAATTGGACTTGGTGACTAGCTAGGTAGTCTCTCCACACATACAACGGTCCAACTATTTTATTTTATTTTAATTTTAAATTTTTATTTATTTTTTAATATTTGAGAGAGAAAGAGAGGGAGTGGGAGTGGGAAAGAAGGGCAGAGAGAGAGAGAGAGAGAGAGAGAGAATCTTAAGCAGGCTCCTCCATCTTTAGCATGGAGCCTGACGCAGGGCTCAATTCCATGACCCTGATACCATAATCTGAGTTGAAATCAAGAGTCAGATGCTCAACTGACTGAGCCACCCAAGGGCCGCTATCCAACTCTTTTAATAGTATTTAAATTTTTTTTATTACTTTTGCCTTTATTGCATTACTTGTGATTTCTCACATGTGAATTTCTTAAATTATTCCAATTTATATCTAAAATATCTTTCTTAAATTTGTTTGTGTATTATACACACACACACACACACACACACACAAATAAAACATGTGTGTATATATATATATGTGTGTGTAATTCAAGGTCACATAGAAGCATATCCAGAACTTGAAACCAGGATTTATAACTTTGAGTCCACTAAATGATTTCATTTTATTAAACAGGCAGTCCTCAACTTATGATGGTTTCTCAACTTAAAACATTTTAGCTTTATAACGGTGCAAAAGCAATATGCATTCAGCAGAAACTGTGCTTAGAATTTTGAGTTTGGATCTTTTCTTGGGATAGTGATATGCACGATGACTCTGGTGATGCTGGATAGCAGCTGCCTCCAGTCCCAGTCAGCGATGTGATCATGTGGGCAAACAGCCAATAGTTCTACAACAACCGTGCACTCACAATTCTGTTTTTCACTTTCAGTACAGTAGTCATACGTTACATGAGATATTTAACACTTTATTATAAATATGCTTTGTGGTAGATGGTTTCACCCCTCTGTAGGCTAATGTAAGTGTTCTGAGCACATTTAAGATAGGCTAGACTAAATTATGGTCTCTGGTAGATTAGGTATATTAAATACATTTTTGGCTTACGATATCTTTACCTTATGATGGGTGTATTAAGATGTAAACCCACTGAAGTCGAGGAAGATCTGTACTTCAACCTCCAATTTACAGAGAAGACAAAAGGTCCATGAGTCAACACGTTGATCATTATCATCTCTACTTTAAAATTTTTTTTAAGTTTATTTTTGAGAGGGACAGAGGCAGCATGAGTGGGGGAGAGGCAGAGAGAGAGGGAGAGAGAGAAAATCCCAAGCAGGCTCCACGCCATCTGCACAGAGCCCCATGTGGGGCTTGAACTCACAAAACCATGAGATCATGATCTGAGTGGAAACCAAGAGTCAAATGCTTAAATGACTGAGCCACCCAGAAGCCCCTATTATCATCTCTACTTTAAATTCCAATAGTGGGGGGGCGCCTGGGTGGCTTGGTCGGTTAAGCGTCTGACTTCGGCTCAGGTCATGATCTCATGGTCCGTGAGTTCGAGCCCCGAGTCGGGCTCTGTGCTGACAGCTCAGAGCCTGGAGCCTGTTTCAGATTCTGTGTCTCCCTCTCTCTCTGCCCCTCCCCTGTTCATGCTCTGTCTCTCTCTGTCTCAAAAATAAATAAACGTTAAAAAAAAATAAATTCCCATAGTGGGTAGTGAATATCTCAAAAAAAAAAAATCTTAAGTTAGAGCCATAAAGACATCAGATATTCAGATATCTTTATAATCACCTCTGCCACTTCTTCCAAATTTTTCTTCTAGCATTATTTATGTAT
The DNA here is from genome assembly GCF_016509475.1 of Prionailurus bengalensis. Taxonomy (NCBI): domain Eukaryota; kingdom Metazoa; phylum Chordata; class Mammalia; order Carnivora; family Felidae; genus Prionailurus; species Prionailurus bengalensis. The sequence goes on along the minus strand of NC_057344.1, from coordinate 30,808,305 downwards.
CAGATTGGCTCAGAGATTTATTATAATCATTCTGGAACTTGAGGAATTGGAAAGAGGCATAGCTATATCCGTAGATAGATCAGTTGGTCAATAGATATGATGGAAGGTGAAGTTTCTAGAAATTATAAAACTATGGAGGTCAGGCCCACATCATTTTCCTCTTTTCCTCTATATCTTATAAAGGATATACAGTGGGAGAGCAGCAGAAAAAAACAACAACGGTACCTGTCAGTACAAAAATTGGACTTTGAATCAGAAATCCAACTGCAAAAAACAACGTAAGGAGAGGGTTGATCTGGGTGGGTATGACAAGCTTTGAACCATGATGATGACACCAGTATCTTCATGCCAATTCCCAGGGTGGACAGCTGTTTCTCATTATTGCTGCCAACCAGGAGTCCAGGAGAGAGTAGAAAATCCCAATGTGGTGTTCATAAAGAAACAAACCAAAGTTCAAATAGACTGAAAAAGGAATTAGCTATTCGGTGAAAAACGCTAAAAAGGCAGAACCACCTGGTGTAGGAAAAACTACCCTACAAGGGACTGTCAACATTACAAATAGCAAGAAGAACAGATAGTCTTCCCAGGGTAGGATGAGGAAAGATGTTTTACTGTGGCCTGATAAGGTGAGTAATATGGAAGGATTGCTTCCAGGCAGCTGCTGCCCATTAGGGAAGGTGGTGAGAGACTCCACGGAGAGCCCTTCAGACGAAGTTATGTGAAAGTATGCACACACCAGAAACTCTATTGAAGATATTAGATTGATCATGCTCCAAGTTTTATTGTGGCTAGAATGTTTTCTGGGCGAAGGGAAAACGTCCAGGCTTGGATTGTCCATATGTCTTAAACACTTAATGAAAAATTACATTATATTAATTCTTTATATCCTCTGTTACTTGTCCAAGAGACTAAATATGATTCAGATTGTCTTTACAGGCCTCTACTGATTGAAATAGACATTTCTTGGCGTTACTTTTCCCTTTTAATTCCATAATTTTATTTTTTGAATTTCAGTGTTAAACTTACTGAACGTAGAACCAACACCTAATGATTGTTTACTGTGTGCCAGACTTTATCTAAATATTTTGTCTCTTGCAATCCTCATTACAACCTTGTAATGGAAATAATTATAAAACTCACATTCCACAAATGAGGAAGCTGCTTTGCTTAAGTATACACAGCTAGTAAATGGCAGAACCAGAAAATTTATTATATTTCTCAGGTCAAAATTCATGCTGTTTTCCTTAGAAGACATGTTAGGGATCCCTGACATTGGGTTTGAGCTTGGCTGACTTCCTGCTCTTCCTCTTACAGTTAACATAACAGCTTCTTCAGTTTTCCTCCACTTTATATTCTTGGAGGCAACATTGGAGCCTGTGTTCCTTATAATCTTGGGTACATCAATTTATCTTAGCTTCTCCGGTGGTAAAATGATAGGATCAAACCAAACAAATTCACAGATCTCTTGTAGCTGCGACAAGTCTCCAGCCCAAGGACCAGGACCAGATAGATGGGCCATCCTCTTAGCCACACTCCTCACTGGGGTAGCTAGGAAGACAGTGTTTTCCTTTGCTAGGTAACAGCCCCCTTCTCTTCTTCTGTCACGGTAGGCAACTCTTTTTTTTTTTTTTTTTTTGAAGGTAAAAGTGGGGAAAGTTCCCTGTTTGGCGTATGTGCACAGAAAGCCAGGTGTGATGGTAAACATCAGCTTCCCATTCGTCAAGTTGAATTCAAGCCTCATCATCAGTAAATTCACCCCCTGCAATCATCAGGAAGGTTCCTAAGTCATTGTAGGAAGATTCATCCATTTTTCCAGAAAAACAGAGTTTGCCTCTTTTTTGTACTGGCCGTTCGTGCTTCCCCAGAAGACCATGGCTGAAAAGAATGGTATCTAACCATTCCCGGAAGCACGGTTGCAAATGTAAACTTAGGCCTCTACCAGTCCCTACTGACACAGTAGGTGTTTTTGTGACACTTGTCTCCTCACAGGAGCAAGTGATAGGCAAGCATGGTGACTTCATTTCCCCACTTCATAGAAGCAGTTCCCTTTTCTCAGACCCTTTTCTCAGTTGTGTCTGTGAACACTTGGCTGATGAGGCACATCTTTCCTTCAGTATAAAATCCCTCTAAACCTCATGTGAGGTGACCTATTTGCTCTGTCATTATTCAGTATAGTTAAGTATCTATTAAAGCATTCAAGAGCAAGTTACTTCTCTGATGATAATTTCCTTACCCCAAATAATATGACCTTATAGTGTCATGACATGAAGTAATTAAGAAAATGTATGAAAACACCTCCCTTCTCTGTGTAAGGCACTTGTCAGAAATTGTGCATCATAAAAAAAAAAAAAAAGATGACTTTATAAGGAAGTGGATCAGGTCCACAAGAAGTTTGCAGTCAAGTAAGAGATATAAGGTACTTTCATAAAATCGCCCAAAGTTAAAGAAGAAAGAGGCATGCATGTAGGAAACACAGATAAAACGCCATGGGAGTTTGGAGAACAGAGAATACTTTTAGGATTACAGGACACATTATTTTTCACGAGGCATTTGAACTCACATTTTAAGAATGAACAAGATTTAGACATATAAAAATGGGGGAAAGACAACATCATTACTTTCTAAAGGTGTAGCAAGAGACTAGAACTAAGAAATAGATGTGAAAGGAGAAAAATAAAAGGTTTGGTTTGACTGGAGTGCATGGTATATAAGGGGCAGAATGGGAAATGAGGTTGCAAATGCAGGTGTGACCAGATTGGACATGGGTTTGAATGCCAGTCTAAGGAGCACTTTTATTCTCTGGAGATCGGAGTTTAGGGTGATATTAATAAGAATAGAGAGGCTAAGAGGTAGAACAGATATATAATGGAAGAGAACAGAAAGTTTGATGAGGGACTTAGTGGATTTGAAGTGAATCGAGGGCCTTCACACTGGATTGCTAGAGAGGACTCGGAATTGGTGATATTGGAGGTGAGATAACCTGACAGGTGTAGTTCCCTCGGCTGTACCTGACATCAAGCAACGGCCCACTTCAGCCGAGGAAGGCTTTTGTAAACACACAAACTTAGCAATTCTATTGCTTATCTCAATCCTTAGCCATCTAAGGGAATACAGGTGACATAGGAAGTGAGAGTAGATGGAAAATTTAAGATCAAACTTAAATTTATTGAAGCTATTAATAAAAAGGAACAAGCATTGTCCTCCTGCATACATTTTGGATTCAATTTATAGTGTGTTCTTGATAGTATGGCGGGAAGAAAAACGTAATGAGCCTTCAAACAGGTGAAATAAGTTATTGATAAGAACAAATAATAGAACAAAGAATACACCTTAACTACATAAGTACAAAGAGTAATTGCAAGATAAAAATTACTGATATGTGAAAGGCAGTAAAATCCAAAGGAAGAATTAGGTGCTAATAAGTTGCTACCGTTTATATTTTAATGTCATAAGTTGCCATTCACATCAAAGGATTTTCTGACTTAAGGATCAAAAGGAAATTTCTGGCAGCAAGAATTATTGAAAAAGAAAATTCAAGGGAAACAGTGAAAACCCCATTATCACATCAGTGAGCTTTATCTGTAGTTTATTTTCTGCAGCTTGATTTCATTGACGGAGACTGGTTACAAAGATTAGGAGCCATAAAGATAAGAGAAGTGATAGAAAGAGGAGCCTGAAAACAGTATATGACACAGCCAACATGGCAGAATAATATCATAACACCCTGTGACACTGAAAATATCCAATAAAAGACTCCCTGCTATAAAGCCTTAGGAAAATAACTCTGTGCAGTAATGGAGAATATTATTGCAAGTATCAAATTTCTTCATAGGCTTTGGGCACATTTACTAATATAATACAAAGCAGAAGTCTCTGCCATTATTTCTTATAATTTCGTATCTAACAATAGAAGAACTTCCTGGTAAAATATTAAGGCTACAGTGAGCTCTCCAGAAGGCCAGAAAATGAAGTCAACCTAATTCTTTTCTCCCTTGTTTGGAGTCTGAAGTCAGGAGACTGGCTGACACTGCCCTTTGTGTACATCTTGTGAGTAAATGATGGGAACCAAAGCTAGAAAGGTCTTTGGAGGCCTTGAAATCCAGGTTTTAAACTTTTGACTCTGTACTTCTGAAATCAATGGGCAGTTATGTGAGGTTTTGTGGGGGGTGGGGTGGGGGGGGGGAGGGGTGATTAGCAGTAGTAGGACCAGATCTGTATTTTATGAAGAATTATCTGGTAGGTATAAAATAAGCTAGACTACGGAGGGACTTGAGCCAGGGAGAAAAGTTAAGAGTTCTTATAAAGTCTGATCTAAATAGGGTCAGAGAGGATTGCTTGAGAGGTTATTTTTGAAGTGGAATAATAGGGTCAGGGGAAAAAAGAAGGAAGACTCTGGAATGTACGATGTCATTGAGAGAAATAAAACGGGATAGAAGAAGCATGTTTGCAATGAAATAAATGCTTAAAAACATTTTTTCTTTTTTTAAAAAATGTTGATTTATTTAAAAATTTTTAAATGTTTTTTATTTATTTTTGAGAGAGAGAGAGACAGAGTGTGAGTGGGCGAGGGGCAGAAAGAGAGGGAGACACAGAATGTGAAGCAGGCTCCAGGCTCTGAGCTGTCAGCACAGAGCCTGATGCAGGGCATGAATTCATGAACCGTGAGATCATGACCTGAGCTGAAGTCAGACATTCAACCAACTGAGCCACCCAGGTGCCCCGACAGTGTTTATTTACTTTTGAGAGACAGAGAGAGAGCAGGAGAGGGGCAGAGAGCAAGGGAGACAGAGGATCCAGAGTGAGCTCTGCACTGTCAGCACCGAGCTTGATGCGGGCTCAGATTCACGAACTTTGAGATCACGACCTGGGCTGAAGTCAGACGCTTAACTGACTGGGCCACCCAGGAGCCCCTAAAAATATTTTTTCAATGGAAATTATTTTATAGAGAGTTTCTAACTGAAATTAAGGTAGAAGCTAAGGGAAAGTTAACTTACGGGACCGTCTGAAGAAACTTTGGGTTGATTAACTTTGGGTCCACGTTGGCTCAAAAGGTCCTGGGACTGGAAAGGATATTTGAACCAGAAGTCAGAGGGCAGGCCCAGTAGTGGTGGGCTGAGAGGTTAAGACAGAGGATTTAAGGATATGGACAAAAGTGGAAATTCCAGAAGAATGTACGTAGTACCATGCTTGACTCCCTGACACAAGAGCCTGCAACCTTTGCAGTCGAGATATCTTAACTCCCACGTGTAGCTTTATCCGTGCCCAATCTCTGAGACCAGTGCATATTTTAAGTAGGGAGGAATTTTAAAAATTATTTAGGCAGCCCCAAGTCAGCCTCCCTGCTTCTCCTACTCTGAGCAAGTAATTGGTTCCATTTCTCATCTTCTTTCCTCAAGGCTCTGAGTTAGTTACTTGACTTGTGTTTAACATTATTTCAGATGCAAGTCCTTTTTATCCCATAAGACCAGACAGGGCTTTGCATCTTGCTCCTGGGCCCCAGGGGCCACAGGGGGACCTTGCTAGGTATACTAGACATCTCTGTTACCATCTGCTTGACCATTTGCATACACACCCTATTGCCTGTTGATTACCACTCAAGTTAACTTTGGGCTAAAGCTCTTATAATAAAGAGACCCCAAAACATAGAGGCTTAAGCAAAATAGAATTTTATTTCACTCTAAAATAACAGCCCAGGAGGAAATGGTCCAGAATGGTAGGGCAGCTCTTCTCTATGCACTCATTCAGGGATCTGTGCCTGTTCCATTTATATTAATTAATTATGTTAATTAACTAACACCTTCTGGGTATTGCTCCTTTTTTTTTTTAATGTTTATTTTTGACAGAGAGAGACAGAGCATGAGTGGGAGAGGGCCAGAGAGAGAGAGAGAGAGAATTAGAATCTGAAGCAGGCTCCAGGCTCTGAGCTGTCAGCACATAGCCTGATGCTGGGCTCAAACCCATGGAGTGCGAGATCATGACCCGAGCCGAAGTCAGATGCTCAACCGACTGAGCCACCCAGGCGCCCCAATTGCTCTTGACTGTAGAGTTGAAGCAACGTCACTGTCATATTGACATTCCAGCCCACGTGAAGGAGAAACAGCAGAAGTGGGGGCAAACAATTGCCTTTGAAGCAAGTGATACAGAATTTGCACATATAATGTTCATTCACATTCCACTGGAAAGAAATGGAATTAGTCATATTACCACAACTAGTCACAAGGGAGGCTATGAAAAGTATAGTTGAGCTGGGCCATGCTGTGCTAAATTTCTACTATGGAAGGAGAAACAGGCTTTGAAGGATGATCAGCAGTCAGCCACACCAGCCCTGACATTGTTGGTTTGGGCTTAAAAAGCTCATTTTTTAATTAATCAGTCATCAATTAAGAACAACAATATTCATTAAAAAAATCATTACAGGAATGTCACCTTATAAATACTACCTATTAAAATGAGCAAATTTTCTCCGCATTTTTATTGGTATATATTTATTTGGAGCTACTATAGTCATAGTTTCAGATGTGAAGTTTCCAGCGTAGTGAGTTTCTTCAGCAATTATTGCTAAAATTGAACCCTACGCATGGGAATGGTAACTTCATGACATACAAGCCACGATTCCTCTTTCTCTGCTCATGGCAGACATTGCTTATGAATACTCACACTGTTTTCCATGGAACATGCGTGAAGCTCCACGGTTATTTTTAGCACAGCACTCCAGGGAGTCACTGCTAACTAATAGGGGCTGGCATGGGAGATTCAAACAACTTGCCATCTCCAAGTCCTTGGAGACCACCTAGGTTTTAGAGACCATTACTGATTTGTTGTTGCTTACTTAAAGCCCACCATACATAGAGATGCCTTTTTGTTTTTCTTCTTTTGAATTTTAGACATTCCTTTGCAAACAGTGGGGGGAAATCTATTTCTTTAACTAAGAGATACTCCAAATTTTCCAGAACCAACTTGGCCAACTCAGTTTCTAGATATGACTAACTAGGGAAGATTAGGACACTATTGGCAGACAAAACTCTCAGTAGGCTTATTTTCCAGAGTTTTATCAGTAAGAATCAGCAATGTTAAGAACCTTTTATTCAGAAAGCCCGATGGACACATATAGCCAACAGAAATGGTTGAGTTTGTGTCAAAAAGAAGGAATCTCACAGATATTTGAGTTCGCAGGGCCTCTGGGTTCCCACAAAAATTCTCCCTCAAATTAACTGGAAGTCCTCAGCTAAGGTAAGCAATGTGTATCCCATAGTAAATTGGCCCTTGGAGGTTCTGTACAGGTGGGAAAAGAAGAGGAAAAGCCCTCAGAAAACGAAATGACAAAACAACACCCTGAGATACTCAGCGCACTAGTTTGCTGTGGCTACATTGCCAGCCATGTGTCTCCAGCTTCTGAGATTTTTTGGAAAAAGGAATGAGCTCCATTTCTGAAACCAAGACCCTTTCCCTCTTATAGTGGAAGATAACATGGTTTTCCAACTCTCATACGAAAAAAATTAACATTCCCCCACTGCCTGCAGTTTTTCAACTCTTCTTTAGAAAATTTAGCCTCTGAATATTGCCAATCACTAGAGATTTTTCTGTTAGGTTAACAACTGTGTCAAAAAAAGATGATTTGTTGATTTAAAAATGACTGTATAAAATGGATAAGTTATGATTATCTATTATTATAACATCACCTAGGGACTACCCTGATAGTTATTTTTTAACCTCTAGAGTAGTTTACTTGAACATAAGGAGCTGTACATGGGAGACCAGTTAGTTGGGAGGTGAGCAGAAGTTGAAGTAACTTTCAAGGTCATTTAGGTTAGGTACTTTCCAATTTTTTAGTCTCTCCTATATGTAGGACTCGTTGAAAGAAAAATTGAGTGTAAAATATCACCTCCTATCCATGCTCAGGTCATGTATGCTTGGGAAAAACAAAGTGTAGAAAAGGACATATAGTGTGCTCTGACCATCTGCAGAAAATCTCTTTCTAAATATACATATGCACTCATCATAAATCTGTCCTTGGAAAACAAGAAGCTGGAAACACTGGTGTCTTGGGAAGGAACCAAATGAACAGGGGTGACAAGAAGACTACTTGTGGTAAACCCTGTATACACTGGGAATTTGTTATCATATGAATGTGGTATCTCCTGAAAGAGCCAAAATGTCAGTATATAGTTTTTCTGGTTTTTTTTTTTTTTTTTTGCATGAGATTTTGCTCTATATATTAAAGAACATTGAGACTGAATATAAAATTCTAGATTGGCAGTTATTCTCATGCAATAGTTGGGTGATTCCACTCTGTTGTTTTCTGGCCTTTGTTGTTGATGAGAAGTTTGCTATCATTGTAGCCATGCTTTTCTTTGCTGTTTTATATATATAAATATATATATATATATATATATAAACATATATATAATATAAATATATATATTATATAAAATATATATTTTATTTGTTTACTTTGAGAGACAGAGAGAATCCCAAGCAGGCTCCAAGCTGTCAGCACAGAGCCTGACCTGGGGCTTGAACCCATGAACCATGATATCAACCTGAGCCGAACCTGAGCCTAAATCAAGAGTCAAATGCTTAACCGACTGAGCCACCCAAGTGCCCCTGGTTTTTATGCTTTCTCTTTATTCTTGATGTTATGCATTTTCACTATGTGATCAGGTATGAATCTATTTTTTATTATATTTTAATTTATTTTTATTTCCTGCTTGATTCTTTTAATCAATATTCTGGAATGTTTTTTGCCAATTAATTCTTCAAATGTAGCCTACTACCATTCCTTTGATTCTCTCATTCTGCAGTTTCTATTAAGCATTAGATATTGGGCGTTCAGTCTTTCCTTTGTGTCTCGTCTCAGTATTTTTTTTCTCTTTACTTTCTATACTGCATTCTGGATCGGCATCTCAGAGGTATTTTCCAAATTCACCAATGATCTCTTTTATGGAATCCAACCTAGCATTTATCCCATCTTTTGCAATTTTAAATTTTCTTTTTTTAAAAAAAAATTTTTTTTTTTTTACATTTTATTTATTTTTGAGAAACAGAGTGAGACAAAGCGTGAGCAGGGGAGGGGCAGAGAGAGAAGGAGACAGAATCTGAAGCAGTCTCCAGGCTCTGAGCAAGCAGTCAGCACAGAGCCTGATGCGGGGCTTGAACCCACAAACTGTGAGATCGTGACCTGAGCCAAAGTCGGATGCTCAACCAACTGAGCCACCCAGGCACCCCTGCAATTTTAAATTTTCAATGATTACTATAAGTTTGATGTTTAAATTATTTAACTTATTGTTGAAATCAATTGATTCACATGATTTTGTTTCATTTCTGCCTCTGTTTCAAAATGTTATGTTCTTTTCAAGATGGCAATTATGGTGGTGCCTGAGTGGCTCAGTCAGTTAAGCGTCCGACTTCGGCTCAGGTCATGATCTCATAGCTCATGGGTTCAAGCCCCTCCTCAGGCTCTGTGCTGACAGCTCAGAGCCTGGAGTCTGCTTTGGATTCTGTGTCTCCCTCTCTCTGCCTCTCCCCTGCTCACTCTCTGTCTCTATCTCTCTGAAAATAAATAAACATTAAAAAAAATTTTTTTTAAGATGGCAGTTATGCTTTTGTTTATTTCCTTAAACTACTCAATGTACATATTTTAAACTTTTTTTAGCTCTTTTTTTCATATTTTAAACTTTTTACTAAGCTCTTCAATAAAATCAATCTCATGTGAGTAAATACCTGTTTTGATTATTGATTACAATGCCTTTTTTAGCTGGAATTCTTCTAATGTTTTATAATATTTTTTAATGTTTATTTATTTATTTTGAGAGAGAGAGAGAGAGAGAGGTAGGTACAGAGAGAGAGAGAGAGAGAGAGAGAGAGAGAGAGAGAATCCTAACCAGGCTCTGTACTGTCAGTGCAGAGCCTGATGTGGGGCTCAATCTCATGAACCATGAGATTATGACCCGAGCTGAAACCAGAAGTTGGACGCTTAACCAACAGAGCCACTCAGGTGCCCCAAAATGTTTTATAATATTAAGTTGCAGGCTGCATTCGCACAGACACACAAACTCTTCAAAGTCTGGTCTCTAAAATGAAGAAAAGAAAAAAGATGCAGGAGAGTTACTCAGTTTCTTTTGCAAGGACTGACAGCTCGGTAGCAACCATAAAAGTTACTACTGATAATTTTGAGAAGTTTATGAAACTAATCTGTTAAACTCAGCATCTTGTATAGCATTTGTCATGTAGCATGAATTAAATAAATATTTGTTGAACTAATTCTTAATAACCATGCTAAAGAAAATTGTAAAACCACCCCAAATCATACCTACAAAAGGAAACTAAAGCCCTATACAACAACTTAGAGACTTGCAGAAGCATTGGAAGATTATACCATTTCTAGAAGGAAAAAAAAAAAAATGAAAGAAGTTTCCTGAAACTATTAACCCAGGTCTGAAACTGACATATACCATCTTAATAAAGTAATGGAATACAGCAAATATGGCCAGGATGTGCTAATTATCATAAAATCTGGGAATGCCTGCCTCCTCAGAGAAAAGGTCGACAGCAAGAGTAGAAATGAGCATTAAGGAAGAATTAAGAAGGGGATTCTAAAGGATTTAACATGAAAAAAAGTTTACAAAAGACAAGCTATGTTAATTGGAGATACAGAAGCTCTAGTTAAATATGAGACCGACTGAATATCCCTACAGAATATCTATATGAGACATTAACCAAAGGTCTGGAAAGATTTAGGAAAAAAGGAAACATGATAGGAAGAATTATAATCTATTATATTTGTACGGCAAATTACCTTTTATGAAACACTTCTACAGACTTTATCAAATTTGAGCTTTACACCGATCCTGTGAAGTAAAATTATTATTTAGATTCAGGGAGAGTAACATATATAAAGCAATTTCTCTATGCTAAGAACTTTTACCTGTTTATACAATTTAATTGGAGCCAGAGTGCCTGGTTCAGATCTCGGCCCTGCTGCTTATAAGCTGGGAGGCCTTGGGCAAGTTTCCTCACATATACAGTGGATCTATTAATAGTTCTTGTTGAAAGGGTTGCTGTGAGGCCTAAATGAATTAGGACATTTTAAGTACTTAAAACAGAGCCTGGCACATAGCAAGGGCCTTTTAATGTTACCTGTAATAATAATGATGATGATAGTCATTGTTTCCTTTTCTGGTGAAGACACTGAGGTTTTGAGAAGTTATGTGCTTGATCAAGGTCATGTAATTACTCATGTTGAAAACTCAAAGCTGGATTCTTACTCCAGTCCCCACGCTTTTTGAGAACACATTGCATATTGCTTTGTTTAAATTTGTTTTTGGAGATAGTGAGATGTTAGAATCGTAAATGTAAAGAATGGAAGTAAATGTAAAGAATGTGAAAACAAGCTTGAGACGTCCACGGGGAGGAGAGTCCTCGGGTAAGGTAAATTTGTTAATGGGTGTAGCTAAAGAGGCTAGAAGGGCTGTTTTAGCTTTGTTCCTCAGAGCTTGGTACTGTGCTCAACACCTCCTAGCCGAAATGGAATTATTCCTTTTTGGCCATTTACTATTCATTCCCCATTTAAAAGGAGGGCTCCAAATGGTCTTTGGGAAACCACCTCTAACCCCCTCTCAGCCATATTATTTGGGTGAGAAGGAGTCCCAACCACCTTTTTGCTCCAGGGGTAGATGCTCATGATTTATCTTTTCAGTATCCTATTTCCCTTGTCAGGGCAAGTGGCCATGAATGGGCATGTAAGTCAATCTAAGCTAAAGAAAACCAGGGAGAGATTTGCTAGGATTTGGCAGGCAGAAATTTTATTTCCTCTTGGAACTACCAGGAGATGCACTACACTTGTCTTGCATGGAGCCCTGTGAGGATGTGAAGGCTGGAACTGCTGCAGCCACTTTGCTATTATTAGGAGAGTATGAAGGGAGAGAGGGGAACTAGTCTTTGTGACATCAACTCGTTTTTGTGTGAGCCCATGGCCTGAGTCCTATCTTTCTTGTTTGTTTATTTTTGTTTTTATTTATTTAAATTCAAGTTAGTTAACATACAGTGTAGCGTTGGTTTCAGGAGTAGAACCCAGTGATGCATCTCTTACATGTAACACCCAGTGCTCACCCAGCAAGTGCCCTCTTTAATGCCCATCTCCCAATTTCCCCATCCCCCCACCCACTTCCCCTCCAGCAACCCTCAAGAAGGTAAGGACGGTAGGAACATACCTCAACATCATAAAGGCCATATATGAAAGACCCACAGCCTGAGTCTTATCTGAAGCCAGTTCTACTTCTGGACTTTTCAGTTATATATTTCCTACCTTTTTAAGAATCAGTACATGTTACTTTTTTGTTGCTGTTGTAACTTGTCACACAAAAAGTCCTGATGCAGTAAATGTTCAATAAATACTTGTTATGAAGAAGAATTTTGTAGCTTATTTTACATAAAATAGTTTAATAACCCCAATATATAAAACACTATTGAAAACAGTTTAGAAAAGCCAACCTGACAGAAAAACAAGCAGAGCATAGATAGTTCACTAAAAAATAAATGCAAATGGCTCTTAGCCAAAATTTTAAAAATGCTTAAACTTGCTCAGATTAAAGGATACACAAATTAAATCTATGTTGAGATACAATATCTCAACCATTAGATTGACTAAAATCTACATATTCAACAATGCGTTTGATGAAATTCTGGGTTAACAAGTACTTTAATACATTTCTGTAGAGATTACAAATTGTTACACCACTCATGGAGAGTAGTTGGTGATGTCTAGCAAATTTACATGTGAATTTTCCTTTGCACACTCTAGCCCAAAGCTATACTGGCAAAAAGTACAAAAAAAGATTATACAAACAAGGCTATAGATTGGCCTTGTTGAATATAAACCATAATACATATACTCAATAGAGTATTACACAGGTAGAAAAGGGAGTGAGGAATATCTCTATATCTTAATATATCCAACATAATAAGTGAAAAGGCAGAGTGGAGAAAATGTATATAAGAGGCAAGCAATTGACTAAGAAGGAGGTTATATGAATATTTGTTTATATTTTTTTAAATGCATAACCTATGCTTTTTAAAATTTTTTTAATGTTTATTTATTTTTGAGAGAGAGAGAGAGAGAGAGAACACGAGTGGGAGAGGGGCAGAGAGAGAGAGGGAGACACAGAATCTGAAGCAGGCTCCAGGCTTTGAGCTGTCAGCACAGAGCCTGACATGGGGCTCAAACTCACCAGCCATGAGATCATGACCTAAGCTGAAGTTGGACACCCAACCGACTGAGCCACCCAGGTGCCCCTATAACCTGTGCTTTTTAAAAAAATTGTTACCTATAAAGGAAGAAGTATGGAAGGGGTAGATATTGAAGTTAGATTTCTATGAATATACCTTTGATTGACAATCCATTAAATATTTTACATAATTAAAAGTCAAAATGAAATAAAAAAACCAAGTCCTAAAAAATCAAAAGTGAAATAAAAGAGCTAAGTTTAAACGTACAGCCTATTGGTGGCATAACTACATAGAATAACTCACGAAGCTTTAAAACAAGTCATTTGTACATCCCTAGAGGGAAAACAATATGTAGCTTGGTACAAAAATAAAACACAAAAACCTGCCCCTCCAACTCTCCCTCCCAAAATCTTACACTGTTTTAGGTAAACATATTGTTAGTGGTAGTGGTCGTATTTTCTAACATTTCTGTGAATGTGATGCGGGATACACTGAATAAGCGTTTAAGTTAGTGAACCAAGATTTTCAGTATGGGAGAAAAATACAGATGCAATCTTGAATTTGACTGAAAGTGTGAAATCATGATGTACTTTTAAGAAAAATAACATATTTTCTATCTGGTATCTTGAAAAGGCCTGGAAATCATGACAAACTACTAGCAGTGAACTCCTTGTGCCTAAGTAGTAGTTTCTAAATATCATTTTCTGCTAAAAAAAAATCCAAACTCTGTGGGAAAATTCAGATTTCAGGTCTGAGGCTGGAAATGCACAATATGAACCTAGAATATCTTGCCATAAGAGAAAGACAAAAAATTATCAATGACTACATGTATTATGTCAAAGTGACATAGAAGCCAACTTGGATAGGTTCCCACCACCCAAAGATGGGACAGTTTAGTTACCAATAAAGATAACAATCACGATGAATTAAAACACATTACGTTAAATGAGTTCATGTGATATCAATCAATCAATCAATCAAACCCATTGGCCCCATTGACCACCTTTGCTAAGTGATATCCAAATGATAACTCTGAAACTAGTAATAAATAGATAGAGCCAAGCGTTTTTGCTGCCTTACCTATTCAGAACGAATGTCAGATAGTAAATCAGTTTATAGCTTTATCAGCTTATAAAAACATTGTACTTGAATCTGGTCAAATCTCTAGATCTATCAATTTACATAAGACACAGAAAGAAGATTGTTTTAAAGGATCCTATGGATGTATAGTATGGATGCAACTAGCAGATTGTGTTTTGTTTTTTCAACAAAACATTACAAGGAAGGGGAGAAAGATGGAGGGGCAATTAAACTAAAATAGATACTTCGATTACTTGAAACATATGGATCTTACTTAAATCTTGAGTCAAATACTTAAAAAGAATGTTTAAGACAATTATATAAATGTAAATATTACCAGGATTTTAAGGAATATAAAGGAAAGTTTATATCATTAACCTGTAACGATGGTATTATGTTTATGATTTTTACACAAAAAGAGTTCTTATCTTTTAGGATAGATTAAGAATTCTTACAGAGGGATTAGTAGGAGGTCCGGCATTATGTTGTATTACAACACAATTCCCCAAATATCTAAGTTTCAAATAAAAAAGCTCATCTTACCAAAAAAAAAAAAAACAAAAAACAAAAAACAAAAAACCCATGGAAATCTCACTTGAATAAGTAAAGACAATTAACGGATGCTAACACCAAGATGACACAGACACTATAATTATCTGACAAGGATTCTAAAGTGGCCATGATAAAAATGCTTTAATGAGCATTTATGAGTGCAATTGGAAAAAAATATAATCTCAGCAAAGAAGTTGAATATATAAAAAATAAGAAATGGAAATGCTACAACTTAAACTCAATTGATGAGCTCCAAAGCAAAATGAAAAGGACAAAGGAATGTTTCAGCAAATTTGAATACAGAAAAATAGAAATTACCCAGTCTGAATGACAGAGAGAAAATAGAGTGGAAGGAAAAAAAAAAAAAAGACACAGCTTGAGAAACGTAGGGGAATCTAACAAAATATCTCATGTTCATTTGCCAGAAAGAGGAGGAAGAGTGAAGGCTTGAAAAAATAAAGAATGGCTGAAAAATTTCCAAATTTGGTGAAAGATATAAACCCACAGATTCAAGAAGCTAGGAAAAACCCATACAGGATGAACCCAAAGAAATTCATGCCAAGACACAGCATAATCAAACTTCTGAAAGCTAAAGACAAAGAAAAGAAAACTCTTGAAAACAAGCAGAGAAAAATAATACCTTATGACACAAGATTTATCAGAAACATGGAGGCCAGAAGAAAGTGGCACAATGTTTTTCAAAGGCTGAAAGAGAAGAACTGTCAGCCCAGAGCTCTGCAACCAGTGGAAATAACCTTGGGGAATAAAGGGGAAATCAAGACATTCTCAGAAGGAAAACTAAAAGAATTTGTTGCCAGCAGATCTACCCTGAAATAATGGCTTCAGGAAGTTCTGGAAACAGAAAGGAAATGAAAAAGAAGAAAAGTTGGAAGGAAGAAAGCACAATAGAAAGAGTAAAACTGAGGGTAAATATAGTAGGCTTTTCTGCCCTTTAGTTTTCTAGATTGTATTTCATGGCTAAAACAAAATTTATAACACTATATGATGTGGTTCTCAATGTATGTAGAGGAAATGTTTTAGACAGTTATATTATGAATGGGAGAGGGTAAGCAATGTAAAGAGGGGTAAGATTTCTATACATCATTTGATGGCAAAATGTTGACAGTGGTAGATTGTGATTAATGTAAATATAATATAGTACCTAAAACAATTACAAAAAACCATACAAAGGTATATACCTAAAAACACTCTAGGTAAACCAAAATGGAACTCAAAAAATGTACAAGTAACCTTTATGAATTCAGGAAAAAAATAAATGAAAACGGAAACAAGCAAAACCACAGATAAACAGGAAATTAAAAAGCAAAATGGCAGACACAATCCCTGGTATACCAATGATATTTCAAAACCATTATGCTGAGTGGGGAAAAAAGCTTATCTTGAAAGGTCACATACTGTATAATTCCATTTATATAACATTTTCAAAATGAAAATCTATAGTGATGAACAGGAAATTAATGGTTGCCATGGCTTCAGGATGGTAGGGGTGGTGGGTGGGTGTGACTATGCAAATGAGTAGCATGAAGGAGATCATTGTGGTGCTAGAATTGATATGTAATCTGACTAGGTGATGGTTTCATGAGTCTACAAGATGTGATAAAATAGCATAGACGTTGTATCAATGTCAATTTCCTTTGTTGATATTATACCATAATTATATAAGATGTAACCATTGGGAGAAACTGGATGAAGGTTACAAGGAGCTCGTCCGCACTACCTTTGAACGTTCCTATGAATGTATAATTAAAAATTAAAAGGTAGGGGAAGAGTTAAGAAGGCAGAGGAATAGGGGCACCCTGGGCTTTCCATGTCCCTCAAACACAGCTGTATTAAGGTCAGATTACTTGGAACACTCAGGGAATCGAACTGCAGAGCAGCAGAAGGATCTCCAAAGTTGGAGGGAGACATCTTGGTAGGTGCAAGGTATGTGGATGTGAATTGGGGGAGAGAAAAATGGTGGCACCCTGGAGGGGAGGAAACCCTTTCTGTGGAGAGACAAAAGGGAAATAGAGAGGTTTGAGATAGTGCAGCATCAGCATTGAGTTAGCACAAGAGGAAAACCTCTCTGGACCATGGATTGGGAAGTAAGAAGTATTGAGTGTCCCAGTTCTTTTTTGCAAACAGCGTTTGGAGCTCAAACTCTGAGGTTTCAGAAATGCACGACTTTGTCCAGAGTGGAGCTGTGACCCACGCTCCTGGGGAGGCAGGAGCTGGCCCCAGAGTGCATAGCATTGTGTAGAGATCTCTGGGGCACACTGCAAAAGAACATTCTCCTTCCTGGAGTACTTTTGTAAAGGGGTTTATTGCCTCTCCAAGGACAAAAGACCCTGCAGGTGGCAGCCAAAGGCCTTTCATAAGTGGGGTGAAGAGGCTCTACTCTGGAGGAGGGGAGAGGATCCATACTGTGCTGAGTCCTTAAGACTTCAGGTTTGGAATTCCAGCCATGCACCAAAGAAAAAACACAGGAGAGTTGTGGTGCAGGGTTAACTGATGGCCCTCGCGATTTTGTGAGGGCTACATGAACAGCAGTGGTTGAGATCCCCTGTCTGGGAATGAGAGTGAGGTGGCACCATTCTCCCCCCAACACCAACATGGTGGGACTTCAGAGAGCATACAATGGCCCCCAGTGGAGACAGGACAAGCTTACACCCAACCCCACCCCTCATGCCTGGCAACTGCTTATTCACTGCGGAAAGACTGACTCTGAGACAATGTAGCCAACCTCTCCTCCAGTCCAGCACAGCCAGCACTCCCAGACACCAAAAGACAACTCGTTTTTCTTTTTTAACTCCTTCTTTTATTCTTTTGGAATCAGTCTCATAGTTTCTTTCTCTTTCTTTCTTTCTTTCTTTCTTTCTTTGTCATTTCCTTTTCTCTCTCTCTTTTTTGATAAGGCATTTCTTTATTATTTAAAAAAAAATTTTTTTATGTTTATTCATTTTTGAAAGACAGAGACAGAGCACAAGCAGGGGTGGGGTGGAGAGAGAGGGGGACACAGAAGCCGAAGCCGGCTCCAGGCTCTGAGCTGTCAGCACAGAGCCCGATGTGGGGCTCGAACTCACGAATGGTGAGATCGTGACCTGAACCGAAGCCAGATGCTCAACCGACTGAGCCACCCAGGCACCCCATTGATCAGGCTTTTTTTAACTTCTTTTTCCTTCTTTTTTCTTCTGCTTTCTTTTTTCTTTTTTCCCCCTTTCTTTCTCTGTGGAATCAGCCTTATAGTGTTTTGATTCTCTCTTTTTTTGTTCCCTTTCCTTTTCTTTTTTTTTTTTATGGGATCAGGCTCCCCTCCCCTTTTTATCCAGGGTTATTTCAACAAACAAATCAAAGCACAACCAGTTAAAAGTCCAAACACTCCCCACTGCAAGCAGGGAAGAGCTCTGCAGAGGACTGACCAGTGGGATAGAGCAGCCAAAACACAACAGCAAAGGGCACACAGCACACACCAGAAACACTTCTTGGAATGCCAGGCCCTGGACCGTGGCGCTGTCAGGTGCAGGAAACAACAAGCTTTTAAAACATGCAAAAGACAGAGACTTAGCCAAAATGACAAGATATAGAGGAATTCTTCCCAAAAGAAAGGCCAAGAAGAAATCACAGCCAGAAGATTGCTCAAAACACATAAAAACCATATATCTGAACAAGAATTGAGAATAAGAGTCATAAGACTACTAGCTGGGCTTGAAAAAAGCATAGGAGACACCAGAGAAAGCCTTGCTGCAGAGATCAAAGACCCAAGAAATAGTCCCAAAGAATTTAAAAAATGCTGTAACTGAGATGCAAAATAAACTGGCTACAGTTACAGTAAGGATTGAAGAAGCAGAGGAGAGAATAGGTGAACTAGAAGATAAAACTATGGAAAATAATGAAGCTGAAAAAAAGAGGGAAAAATTACTAGATCATGAGGGGAAAATTAGAGAATTAAGTGGTTCTATGAAACAAAACAGTATCTGTATCATAGGAGTCCTGGAAGAAGAAGAACAAGAAAGGGGCAGGTTTATTTGAGCAAATTATAGCTAAGAACTTCCCTAATCTGGGAATGAGAGCCTTGCTGGATAAATGATTCTTGGCTGCATCACATTGAATATTTCCTACCACTTGCTTCTGGCCTGCCAAGTTTCAGTGGACAGGTCTGCTACTAACCTTAGGTGTCTACCCTTGTAGGTTAAGGACCTTTTGTCCCTAGCTGCTTTCAGAATTCTCTCTTTATCTTTATATTTTGCCAGTTTCACTATGATATGCCATGGTATTGACCTGTTTTTATTGATTTTGAAGGGAGTTCTCTGTGCCTCTTGGAATTGGATGCCTGTTTCCTTACCTTATTTGTCTGTACTGACAGCTCAGAGCCTGGAGCCTGCCTTGGATTCTGTGTCTCCCTCTCTCCCTCTGCCCCTCCCCTGCTCACACTCTTTCTCTCTCTCAAAAATAAGTAAACGTTAAAAAAAAATTTTTTAGGGGTACCTGGGTGGCTCAGTTGGTTGAGTGTCTGACTTCGGCTCAGGTCATGATCTCACAGCTTGTAAGTTTGAGCCCTGTGCCAGGCTCTGTGCTGACAGCTTGGAGCCTGGAGCCTGCTTCAGATTCTGTGTCTCCCTCTCTCTCTCTCTCTCTCTGCCCTCTCCTACTTGCTCGGTCTCTCTCTCTCTCTCTCTCTTTCTCTCTCTCTCTCTCTCTGTAAAATAAATAAAACCATTAAAAAATATTTTTTACAAAAAATTTAAAAAATATAAAATTTGTATGGAGCCACAAAAGACACCTCCCCCCCCCCCCCCCAACCCCCCCCCCCCCCAAGGCCAAAGTAACGTTGAAGAAGAAAACCAAAGCTGAACGCATCACAATTCTGGACCGTAAGCTGTATTACAAAGCTGTAATCATCAAGACAATATGGTACTGGCAAAAAAATAGACACATAGGTCAGTGGAACAGAAAGAGAACCCAGAAATGGACCCACAAATGTATGGCCAACTAATCTTCGACAAAGTGGAAAGAATATCAAATGGAAAAAAGACAGTCTCTTCAGCAAATGGCACTGGGAAAGCTGGACAGCAATAAGCAGAAGAATGAAATTGGACTACTTTCTTACACCATACACAGAAATAAATTCAAAATGGATGAAAGACCTAAAAGTGAGATAGGAAACCATCAAAATCGTACAGGAGAGAACAGCTACAGCAACTTCTTACTTGACATGTTTCTGGAAGCAAGGAAAATAAAAGCAAAAATGAACTTTTGGGACCTCATCTAGATAAAAAGTTTCTGCACAGCGAAGGAAACAATCAACGAAAGTAAAAGGCAACTGATTGAATGGGAGAAGATATTTGCAAATGACATATCAGATAAAGAGTTAGTATCCAAAGTCTATAAAGAACTAATTAAACTCAACACCCAAAAAACAAATAATCCAGTGAAGAAATGGGCAGAAGACATGAATAGAAATTTTTTCAAAGAAGGCATCCAGATGGCCAAGAAACATGAAAAGAGGCTCAACATCACTCATCATCAGGGAAATACAAATCAAAACCACAATGAGATACCACCTCACACCAGTCAGAATAGCATAAATTAACAATTCAGGAAACAACAGATGTTGGTGAGGATGCAGAGAAAAGGAAACCCTTCTGCACTTTTGGTGGGAATGCAAACTGCTGCAGCCACTCTGGCAAACAGGGTGGAGGTTCCTCAAAAAATGAAAAATAGAACTACCCTATGACCCAGCAAATGCACTACTAGGTATTTATCCAAAGGATACAAAAATGGTGATTTGAAGAGGCTCATGCACTGCAATGTTTATAGCAGCATTATCAACAACAGACACATTATGGAAAAGGCCCAAATGTCCATCCACTGATGAATGGGTAAAGAAAATGTGGTGTAGTGTACACACACACACACACACACACACACACACACACAATGGAATACTACTCGGCAATCAAAAAAAAAAAGAAATATTACCATTTGCAACAACATTATTGGAACTAGAGTGTGTTCTGCTAAGCAAAATTAAGTCAGAGGAAGACAAATATCATATGATTGCACTTGTATGTGGAATTTAAGAAACAGAACAGATGAACATGGGGAAAGGGAAGGATAAATAAGATAAAAAACAGAGAGGGAGGCAAACCATAAGAGACTCCTAAATACAGAGAACAGACTGTGGGTTGCTGGAGGGGAGGTGCATGGTGGGGACGGGCATTAAGGAGGGCACTTGTTGGGATGAGCACTGGGTGTTATATGTAAGTGATGAAGCACTGTGTTCTCCTCCTGAAACCAGTAGCTGTATGTTAACTAACTTGAATTCAAATAAATAAATTTTTAAAAGACTATACATAATTGTTTATGAGGTACAATGTTCTCTCCCTATAAAATAAAGCTTATTGGTTTTGTTAAAAAAATGAAAAGGTCAGAAAAAGAAGTTATTGAAAACAACGTTTTAAACGTTATCAAGTAAATTTGCACAGTGTTATGGTGAGGAAGAGACATAAGGGCCTAATTCAACATAAATAAATCAGGACAACTTGACAGAGGAGGTAATGTTGCCAATGAAATTTGAAGGACAAATGTTTGGCAGGCAAAGCTCAAAGCTGACCAGGACATACCAGGATTATGGAATTGTATGTGCCCTAAAGAGGAAAACAGGAGAGAAGAACCCATCTGGGCAATGGCATGTGGTTCATTGTGAACAGGATATGTGGATACCGTTCGGGAGCAGCAGGTGTAATGAACGCACGTGGCCACCTCTACAGATACTTAAGGGAAACAGGTTTATTTGCCTATGTATACAAGACTTATTCCTTTCCTCCCAAATATAATTTGTATCATTATGATTTAATGATAAAATATTGAAAAGCAGGAAACTTTTTTATTTCTTATGCCTCATGCCACAGACCTTCAACTATCTTTTTTACCATGTATGCTCAAAATTAATATAGAAGAAAAAGGACAGAAGAGACCAGGTAGATACTAAGAGGGGGATATGGACCTTAAACCCTTACTAACTAATGGGTAAAGTCACCATTAAAAAAAAATCCAACTAGCAAAAAGCATTGAATCTGTGGGATGGATGTGGATGTGGAAACTACAGAATCATGGGCTTTGTTAGAGGCTTCATTCAGGAAGCCACTATGCTGTGGGAATTCCCCAGCTAAAGAGTATGCTACCATCAGAAAAATCAATACTAATGCCAAATTTTTCTTCTAGCTCCAGGTTATATTCAAATGATTGGGAGGAATGACTTCCATCTGCAGGAAAAAGAATGAGGCTATTGCTTATCAGTATTAGTCAAATATTTCACTCATTCACCCTTTTATTTATCAAATATTTGTTGAGCATTCATTGTACGTCAGGCATTCTTCCAAATGCAGAGCTTACACTAGAATTGAAATGTCTTTTCTCAGTATGAGTTAAGAGTCTAAAAATGTTTAATAACTTTTTTCTAAAATGGTATCTTAAGGTTTTGTGATGAGGAAATAATAAAAAGGCAGACAAGAAGTTATATATGTGAATGTTAATTTAGACATTAAATTTTTTTAAATGTTTATTATTTGAGAAAGAGACAGAGAGCAAGCAGGGGAGGGGCAGAGAGAGAGAGGGAGACACAGAATCGGAAGCAGGCTCCAGGCTTTGAGCTGCCAGCACAGAGCCCGATGTGGGGCTCGAACCCACAGACTGTGAGATCATGGCCTGAGCTGAAGTCGGCTGCCCAACCAACTGAGCCACCTAGGCACCCCCATTTAGATATTAGAATAAAAGAATTTAAAACAACTTGAATTCCAATGAGGCAGTGATAAAATAAATAACAGTACATTTACCTTGGACTATTACATAGACAGTGAAAATAGTATTTTGAAGACTAACATGATAAAATGCTTGATCTAGAAATAGGACATTAAAAAGTCGGAGTACATATGTGTCTGGATCTTTCATGAAATGCTATTATGTGTATTCTCTTTTTTATAATTTTCTGTGTTTTCTAAATTTTCTACAATAAATATATTTTACTTTTATAATTGGTAAAGCAGTTATGATTATTTATTTATTTATTTATTTACTTATTTAGAGCATGCATACACAAGTAGGAGAGAGGGAAAGAGAGAATCCTAAGCAGGCTCCATGCTGTCAGCACAAAGCCCGGTGCCAGGCTTAAATTCATGCACGGCGAGATCGTGACTTGAGCGGAAATCAAGAGTCAGACATTTAACAGACTGAGCCATCCAGGCGCCCCTGAACTAGTTATAATTGTAATAGAATTGCATAGCAGTTCATTCAGGAATTTTGTATCAGAATTAATTTTTCTAACACCACGTTTCAGTAACTGAACATAATGTGTTTCTTCATAGAAAAACACTAATTAGTAATTATTGTGTATTTATCTCTTATCTATCTCCCCTAGTAGAATGTTAGCTTCTACTTCTATTTCTGTAGTGACATTCTATGTAAAGAATGTTCTGCCCTGAAGGAAGTTTTTTGTATTTGTACTGTCCAATATTGTAGCCACTAGCCACAGGTAGTGATTGAGTACTTAAAATGTGGCCAGTGCAACTGAAGAACTGAATTTTAAAATTTATTTTGTTACGGAACCAGGCGGAAAAACCAAGTGGCACTCAGAGATCTTGGTGGATCGGAGATTTATTCAATACCGGCGGGCTCAGAGGAGACCGTTTCTCCAAAGATCTGAGCCCCGAATGAAGGGGGGAAGGGTAATTCATAGTTGTCAGCTTCCATATCTGTGGCAGGTTATCACGCGCGCGGCAAACAGGGCAAGAAGAACCCAGAAGAGGGGTCTCCAAGTTAGAGACCAGAGCTTGTTTTAGTCCCGTGGGCCATCTTATGGTGTAAAACTTTATCGTTTTCCCAACAATTTAATTTTAATTAATTTAAAATGTAAGTTGATATAGTCACACACTGTATTAGAAAGTGTAATACTAGAGTCCAGAATAGTGTCAGGCAAATAGTAGATGCTAAATAAACATTTGGGGGTGCCTGGGTGGCTCAGTTGGTTGAGCATACAGCTCTTGGTTTCAGCTTAGGTCAGGATCTCATCATTTGTGGGTTTGAGTCACATGTCAGGCTCTGTGCTGACAGTGTGGAGCCTGCTTGGGATTCTCTTTCTCTCCCTCTCTCTCTGCCCCTCCTCCTCTATGCTGTCTCTGTCTCTCTCGAAAATAAACAAAATTTAAAAAAATGTGTATGATGTATGGATACATAGACAAAATTATTTGCTGATTTGGCATCATTTGATGTCAATGGGGAAAGAACAGAGATAAAATTTGGTATTATCTTACATATAATATTAATATTAAAAATGGACCAGTTTGAAAGTTGTTGGCCCTAATGCCAAAATGAAATGAGAAATGGTGACTCTAGTGATATTAATAAATACTTATTAGTATGCTTAATTGCTCTATAAATATGAGATCACTTAATCCTCCTCATCCCAAGAAGTAATATCATTTCTTCTCATTTTATACCTAAGGAAACTCAGGCACAGAGAGGCAAGGTAACTTGTTCAGGGACACTTAGCTAGTGGAGCCAGGGTTCAAATCCAGGTAGTCTGGGTTCATCTGCAGTGTTAGCTTCCGTGATTTGTTTAGTGAAAGGATGCCCTTTCTAAGGACTTGGGGTGGTATTTGATGTTAATGCAGCAGGTCCACCTTTACAGTGGATTCCTGTACAAGAGTACAATGAAGAACATCACGTATAGTGTCTTTGTTCTATTTTGAGTGCCTACACATGAACTCTTGAAATTCGTTCAGCAAACATGTATTGCATGAAACTAAGTGCCAGATATTGTAAGGTTCTGGAGCTACGAGTTATAAAGAGGCTATGTTACCTTCCCTCCAGGAGCTAAGATACCAGAAAAGATCCATCAGAAGAGATTACAAAGTGTGTTAAGTACAAAACTGAAAATATAAAAACAGCATTCTGGGAGCAAGGTGAGGGGAGACTGGGAGAAGGAGTGGGGGAGGGGGAAGGCAGAGAAGGAGGGAGGGAGAAAGAGAGAGAACATTTGGAAAGAGTTGATATTGAGGGGTAGGGGTCCCTCTTTCTACTCCACTTTATGCTCGACAACTCACCTGGCTCTCATTCAGGCTGTAAGATATTCAGGGATCATGGTCAGAGCTTGATTTGGGTTTAATCCACATCTATTATGTATTAGCTGGTGATTTGGGGGCAAGTTGTTTCTAGGTTTACATAATGGTTCAAACATCCCTACCCTGTAGATCTCATATTGTTTTTTGTTTGTTTGTTTGTTTTTCATGAAAATCAAAATCAGATCCTGCCTGTCTGTTCATCTATGCCACCTAAAGGGGGTGGAAAAGCAAGCTTTTATCTTCGGAAGGTTGGGTGACTAACTGGCAGACCCATGCATAAATAATGAAAGTGCAGGCTCCCCGGAATGTGTCTAGACTTCAGGGCGATATCTGATTTAGCATCCCAAAGGATCTCATGTGCAAAACGCCCTGTCGGTGACTGCATTGGCACAAGTGGTGTTGTGTTTCGGAAGTCCGCTTGGAAGATGCGAGATAAAGGACGGCAGGAGTGGGGTCTGGAGGGGCACCACAGGTGCTAGCTAGCCTAAGGTCCACATTTGATATTAGTGGATCACAGGAAGGGGAAAAGCAGAAAGTCCAGGAATATTTGAAAAATAGAAATCTGTGAGCTATGACTCGAAGCTCATCAATTGGGCAAAAAAAAAAAAAAATCGCATTTATGAAACACCTTGGAGCTTTAAAATGTGACTTCAAAAAGATTTTCCCTTTCTCCTTAAAATCAATCCATCAATCAGTGAATCAATCATCAATCCCTGATAGTTAGTTATTATCGCCCTCACAACAAAAACCAAAAGACCTACAGAAGTTAAATTATTTGCTCAGGTCCTCTCAATGAAACCAATAAATAAGACAGGATATATGATCCAAAGTCCAGTTATCTCCACCATACGATAGAAAATAGGAAGAGTCAAAGGAAATGAAGTTGGCCAAGGTGGTTACTGACTGATTTCACGGAAGGATGTGAAATTGCTTCTTAGCAGGAGAACACCCAAGCCTGGGCATGCTGTGTTGCACAACAGGATCTAGATCTACCTTAGATCCATTCATGACTCTTAATTGGGATTAATACTCAGAATCTACCCAAGATTTTCAATGAATTAAACAGGAAAATAAACACAGAATAGAGTTTTACCTCGTCAACCTTCAACCAGAGTCAAGGATTTTCAGTAAGGAGTTAGTGCTTGGCCTTTCTGCAGGCAAACTCTCTTTCCTGCAGCTGCTATCTCCAATGGCCGGAGGCCATCTTCTTTGTCAGCTCACTCGAGAATTTGCCTTAAAACAGAAGCTCCTTGGGCAGCCCTAGGGAACCTGGCATCTCTTGAAATCCTCTAATCAAAGATAGCTTTTGCCTAAAGCTCTCTCTTATAAAGGCAAGGAAGATAGTGGCAATTATCCAAGTGATTCAAGCAAGAGAAATGAATTTGATCTTCATTACCTAACTTTTCAGGCAAAAATTTCTTACAGCAGTGCTTCTCAATTTTTACCATGCAGAGAATCGCCCGGGGGGTCCTGTTAAAATGCAGATTCTAATTTAGTAGGTTTTGGGTGGGGACGGAAGATTCTGCATTTCTAAGGAGCTCCCAGTTGACGCTGACCACAGATTCAGAAGTGAGGCTTTACCTACAAAGCTTGGCCCACTTCTGCACTTGATATCTTTGGAGCAGAGGGTCTCAAAGTTTGGGCCGCATTAGAATCACCCAAGGAACGTGGAAAAAAATGCAAAGTTTGATTTGGTAGACCTGATATTTGCTCTTCTAATAAGTACCTCAGCTGTTCCCAGAGGCCATTCTCTAAGAAATGACTTAGGGGAAACACGGCGGTGACCCAAAGTAGCCAGGTATGCTCAGCCGGGCCAGGACGCAGCCTTTGGAACCAATAAAGTCTTAGTTAGTGAGAGGTTTCTTTAAGTGGAGAAGAATATAAAAGTCAGTGAAAGTCCAGCCTCTAAATTCAGCAAAATAAGATAAAGCTAATGGTGGCACTCACATGGGGCTTCTGCATTGCTGGGCGGGAAAAGGAGTCTCAAATCTCTTCTGATCACTCCCCTTGTAATTTCCTTCTGAAGGACCTGGGATGTGGTAGGAGGAGGAGCAAGCTGAGGATGATGATAACGGGCACCTGAGACCCCAGGAAAAGGGCATTTACAGTAGTGCCTGGAGGGCCCGGCAGCCCTGTGAGAAGTATGAGGATACATGCAGTCTGACAGCCATACTTTAAGCCATATTTTTCGTTTTCAGAAATGGTTTCTATGGAAACTCACCAGCCAGGTTTCTCAGTCTACAGGCAGAGGTCATTTTGCGAGACGCGTGTTTTTCGGTGACGCATCGGCTATAAAAGTGGCAATATGAAGGTGAATAAAATTGACCCATGGTATAAAAATGATCTGCTCACCTCGCTTAGATGACGTCTTGCAGGAGAAGGGGAAGACATGGTTTCAGTTTCCTGTCCTGAACTACAAGAGGACAGAAGGTGATGGAGAACAGGGTGAAGGAGCACTGAGTGGGTGAAGTCACTGGGCCTTCGTGTCCCTTGTCACATACGAGAATGGCGTTAAACTGGATTAAGCATAAAGCCCCACCTAGTGCGGGAATTCTGTGTTTCCATGCCTGCAGTGTTTGTGTTCTGCCCACTGGTGCCACAATGACTGGGGAGAACAGGGGAGACCCTGAGAAACCGTTAGTTCGCTAAAGTGTTTGTATGTGACTGCGCGTGTGTAGACTTAGTTACCTATTGTCTAATTTCATTAGGGTGAAGCTCTACGTTGTAAGATGCCTTCACCTTGAGAACTCTGACTTTTGTTTTCTACTCTTTCTGCTCCAGTCATTGCCACAGACCACATCTCTGTTCTTCTAGACCACTGAAGTCTCAGATCAAAAATAAATTGAGGAAATTTGGCTCCTTTATACAGTGACCTTTTCATTAATTTGACGTAGACTTTTTTGGTTTGTTTGTTTGGAATGTTCAGATCATTTTGGTGGGTTTTTAAAAAAATTTTTTTAATGTTTATTTTTGAGAAAGAGAGAGACAGAGCGTGAGTAGGGGAAGGGCGGAGAGAGAGGGAAACACAGAATCCGAAGCAGGCTCCAGGCTCTGAGCTGTCAGCACAGAGCCCAACGTGGGGTTCGAGCCCACGAACAGTGAGATCATGACCTGAGCCGAAGCCGGACGTTTGACCAACTGAGCCACCCAGGCACCCTTTTTGTTTCCCTACAAACTTTTTTTTTTTTTTTTTTTTTAAATCTTTCAATTCTGGGGGCGCCTGGGTGGCGCAGTCGGTTAAGCGTCCGACTTCAGCCAGGTCACGATCTCGCGGTCCGGGAGTTCGAGCCCCGCGTCGGGCTCTGGGCTGATGGCTCAGAGCCTGGAGCCTGTTTCCGATTCTGTGTCTCCCTCTCTCTCTGCCCCTCCCCTGTTCATGCTCTGTCTCTCTGTGTCTCAAAAATAAATTAAAAAAAAAAAAAATCTTTCAATTCTGGAGCTCGGGAGTGAGTTAGACGATAGAAAAAATTTGGATCCTTTGGATACATATGTCCGAGGTTTAAACCTCACCTCCTTTGTGAAGAACGCTTTGATTCTCTTAAATCACAACTATTTCTTCTTTTTTGATCCTAAAAAAATAATTGCTCTTTTCTCCATCATCCTTTAGCATATTTCTAGGTGTAAATGAGCAATCTTAGATAATATGTGATCTAAATTTATACCACTGAAATTATTGGGTAGATTAAAATATGTCCTAAATGCACACAGAGGGGTGCTCGGGTGGCTCAGTCAGTTAGGTGTCCGACTTCGGCTAAGGTCATTATCTCACAGTTCCTGGGTTCGAGCCCCACGTTGGGCTTTGTGCTGTCAGTGCGGAGCCTGCTTGGAGTCCTCTGTCTCCCTCTTTCTCTGCCCCTCCCCCACGTGTGTGTGTGTGTGTGTGTGTGTGTGGGGGCGCGCGCATGCTCTCTCCCTCTCAAAAATAAATAAACATTTAAAAAATTATCAAAAAATAAAAGCACATAGAGAACTGGGTAGGAATCTCGCTGTTGGATGAAACAAGTTTCATAGGAAAATGACTGTCTTGCTCTGAGAAGTCTGGGATCCCTGGAGAAGGAGATGGACAGATGGAAAGCAGGAATTTCCCATACTGCAGCCCTGTATATCCTGAATGGATGGAGAAGTCCACTTCCGGCTCTCACACTGACAACTCTATGAGCTTAAGGGACCTTATTAACCTCCTGATTTCCAGTTTTTTCTACTCTCAAAAGGAGGTAATACCAAGTTCTTAAGGTAGATAATTAAATACCACATGCATATAAAATCCAACAGAGTCCGTTTTGAGAACTCTGTCAACATATGCTAACAACAGTGAAAATGATGTGGGAGGGGAGCACCCTCTGGGGAGGCAGCTGATCTACTGAAATTTGGGACAAACCATGGAAATAAATTCTAGGGCCGTATTCAGGCAAGAGCAGAGCCTAGGCTGGGAATAAAGGGTCATGAGGCATTTTCTGAAGTTAACTATTTTTAAGTACTTTCAATCCACCACTCCTTTGGTGCTTCACTTGTCCGAAAGCCATAGGTTTAAGAGCTACTGCCTGATTGTTATGCTTTACAACACACTCAACAGAAGAGATGAAACTCAATAAAAGAGAATGAAGTAATTTGTAGTATTTTTTTCTCCAAGGTATAAAGTATTTATTTTGAGCCACATAATTATTAAAATTGTAATTGGCTATTGGCAGGTCGAAAATTGGAAGCAAAGAAATGCATTATAAAAGAATGGAAACTCTGTGGATAATTTTTATTCTTCTGAGTAGTTTGTGCTACTTAGTTGCTTTCAGAGAAACAAATCAATAACTATTATTTAGAGTTTCCCTCTAGCTTCCACTGCTTTAGGAGCCGTTTCTCCATCAGTGATCCCGTAATTTCATCAATATGGTATCATTAGCACTCCGCAGTTAGCAATTAACCTTTATCCAACATGCTCAGTTATCGCTTTAGGAAAAAACTGTCAGTCACATGGAGTATGCTCAGATTTCAGTGGTATAGCTAGCTCTATTTAAGATAGATGAAACAGCTGTTAAAGTTATAGTTAGAGCTAGAGTAAGTATTGATTTGCAAGAACCAATTTCCTGTTTTTAAGGCAATCCGAGGAACCAAGGGGATATCCGTATCAGTCATTTTTAATCTTGGTAAGAAGTAAAGTAAATGCTCCCTAATAGGGGCACCACAACATTCTGGTTTCTTGCAGAGCTCATTAACAGCAGCTCCGTTTTAGATACCAGAACATATATTAGTATTCTGCTAGTTACACTGCAGTCACTATATTTGTAGAGTGCTTTCACACAATTACATCGACCCTTGAACAACACAGAATTGATCTGCGCAGGTGCACTTACACGCAGATTTTTTTTTTAATATATAAATACGGCTCAGTGTTGTAAATGTATTTTCTCTTTCTTATGATTTTCTTAATAACATTTTCTTTTGGGTAGCTTACTTTAAATTGTAAGAATGAAGTATATAATACATGTAACATATAAATATGTGTTAATTGTTTATGTTAATGACAAGGCTTCCAGTCGACAGTAGGCTATTAGTAGTTAAATTTGGGGGAGAGTTCAAAAGTTGTATGTGGATATTCTTTTTTTTTTTTTTAAGTTTATTTATATATTTTTGAGAGAGAGTGAGAGACAGAAGGGTTGGGGCAGAGAGAGAGGGAAAGAGAGAGAATCTCAAGCAGGCTCTGCTGTCACTATGGAGTCCAGTGTGAGGCTTGAACTCGCAACCTGTGAGATCATGACCTGAGCCAAAACCAAGAGTCAGAAGCTTAACCGACTAAGGCACCCAAGTGCCCCTACATGCGGATTTTCAAGTGCACAGGGGTCAATGCCCCAAACCCTCATGTTGTTCAAGGGTCAACCTAACTTCCAATGATCCTCACAACAATGCTGGGAAGTAATGTAATTATGTCCTTTCTTCCGACTGAATACTTTTAAGCAAAAACATATCCCTGGATCGTTGCCCCAGATCTACCAGTAAATTTCTGTATGACCTCCAAAGTTGCCTGTGCGGGCTTCAGCGTCCTCAACTATAAAATTAGTTGTAATAACAAGCCATTGTTTCAGTGGCTTGAAGCTCATTTCTAGATATGAGATCTGTGATTCCAGGCTTCTCCAAATTAACTTTGTATCTCGGCAAGAGTACTGTAGTATTAATTATTGATGAAATCACACCATAATGTCCTAGCCATTGTCCTATGGCATATTTTGTACGAGTGATGATGTTTTTAGTAATATGAGCACACTGTGCAGTATTTGTCTTTTGAATCTTTGCCAATAGTGTTTTGATGACCTCTTTTCTTGAAACTAATGTAGAAAATTTGCAGATCATACTTGCAATAATATTAACCATTAATTTTTTCCCCAGACCTAAAAAATTTCTTTTGACACATATCATACATAACAGGAATAATTTAAATAGGCAAAACACAATAATTAAGAGATGGATGGAGTAGAGATTCATTTCTGTTGTTTACAGTAATGTGAATTGTCTGGCATATAAAATGTCATTAGTGAAGGGGAAGAAGATTCCAGAGACAGATCTACAAATGATCTACATAGTAGATGAAAAATTCCAAGTAGAGAAAGAAACATTCACTTTAATTTGTCATAAACTAACTTAAGTGCAGAAAGCAATATAAGCTTTTGTTAAGATTTACCTTTTTTTTTTCTTTTTTTTTTTCTTTTTTTTGGTATATGGGGACAGTTGGTCTCAAGGATTAAAACTGAATACAATCCAGTAGAGAAACAAGTGACTGTTTTTTTTTTGTTTGTTTTAAAAAAAATTTTTTTTTTAGCATTTATTTATTTTTGAGACAGAGAGAGACAGAGCATGAACGGGGGAGGGTCAGAGAGAGGGAGACACAGAATCCGAAACAGGCTCCAGGCTCTGAGCGGTCAGCACAGAGCCCGACGCGGGGCTCGAACCCACAGACCGTGAGATCATGACCTGAGCCGAAGTCGGCCACTTTACCGACTGAGCCACCCAGGCGCCCCTGGTTTGTTTTTTTAATCCAGAAAAACATTTGCAAAGAGAAAGAAAAGAAAACAATCTATGTAATAAATTTTTTAAAAATGTTCCTTGTGTTGCGTAGCTCTTGGAGAAGCTTTTGAGGAGCTCTATAGACCTTGCTCCTTCTCACTAGAGCTGAACTCTAACGTGGACTAGATTCTCTTCAGCTGCATGAAGTACTTCCAGCCACGAGGTCTGAAAAGGGCTTAAAAGGAATGGAGGAGTCTAGAACTCACTGATTGCCGTGATTGGGACACTTTGACTTAAATGAAGGGAAAAATTCTGGTGAGGACTTTCCTTGGGTCATTTATTAAAAATTCCGTATCACTGCTTTTTCAGGTTTTAGTGATGATGCACACATATAGATTAATAATGACATTTTCCCGATATAACTGACATGCCAGCATTTTTTTTTGTCTTTCACATCTAGTATTGAATTATACTACCATGGTCATCAAAGTAACTATTATTGGGGGGATTTAAAGTCCTCCTAAAAGCAAATGCAAGCAAGTTTCATAATTTTATTGATAAATGTATCAAATTTAAGAAATGTAATGGTACAGTACAGTATATATGTGTGTGATGGGGGTATAGCTCAGGGGGTAGAGCATTTGACTGCATATGTGTGTGTGTGTGTGTGTGTGTGTATTTATATATGTACGTATATGTATATATATATACGTGCATGCACACAGGTATACACATACATATACACATACACATGTATGCATATATATATATGCAATTATTCTTTTCATATTTTCATGACCTCAATGCACATCACAGTTAAAAGTAATACAGACATTTTCCCAACTGTGGTTGAATTGGGAGTAAAGAGCCTAGAACCCCTTCTTCCCTTGTCTCTGAGGTCACTGAAATATCACTGCAGGTTGAAAAGCAATGGGTAGTCCACATCCTTCCCATTTTACACGTGAGGAGACAGAGGCCCAAACATGTTAAAATACACGGTCTCATCATAGTCACTCATTTCCCCACCTGAGACCGGGACCCCGCCCCAAGTTCAGTGATAAGATGACGGCAAACTCTTTCTCTGGATATCCAGGGTCCTGCTCTCTTGTCACACTGAGCTACTGATTTGGGTCTGTAACCTTGAACACATCAGTCGGCCTCTTTGAATTGATGCTTTCTTGTCCTAAAACAGGAAAGATGCCAGGACATATTAAGACAGGCAAAGGAAGAACAAATCCTCTACAGGACACTTTTATTTCTACAAAATGACTCCAGGGGAAATCCCCCAGAAATCACCAAAGGATTCAGCTACAGAAAATCAAACAGAACAAAGGGACTGAGAGAAACTTCAAAGAAAGCAAACACTAAGAGAGACCCACCGTCCCTCTGGGCATCTGCAGTGGAGTAGTCCTTAAAAGCAGAACGGAGCAATTGCAGGAGGGCAATGTTTTACCACAGCAGTGCTTCTAAAAATTTTCCATGGAAGTGCCTCTAACAGGAGAGAAATGGGAATATATTAGCCCTCGTCCCTTAACCACCAACCTAGTGTATAATTTGATGTGGCTAGTGGCAAACACAAAAATTAATTGCAGTCTCATATTTTACATAAAATGGGATAACCTCTAGCATTTCACCTCTTATTTTGCCTTTCCTCTTGTATTTAAAATTATAAATTAATTTTAATATAAAATAATGTTTATCCACTTAGCTATACCTGCTGAGTTGTTGTGTTGTTTGTTTTTTTTTTAATACCTGCTGAGTTTTACAGCAGCACTGTGAGGAGAAGGAGAAATAAAGACACAGATCATTCTCAAATATCTATTAATTATATACATGGAGACCAGAGAACAGTAGAAACATTTTCTCAGTGCCTTACCTTTCTGTTTATGCTAATTTCACCTAAAATGAATGTAGGTGAATTCCTCCTCTTGTTCTCCTTTGAGCCAATGGATTAGTATATGCTGATGGGTATTGATAAATATTTTCTAAGGAATGTATCCTTTTATACCCAAATATCCCGTCAAAACCTTTTATTACTTCCTATCTAACATGCCCATACCTGTCTAAATAAACACTGAGAGAAACATAGGTTAGATGCACATTAATATATAAGTTTGGCTTTGCAAGACATCATGTGTTCTTTAAAAGGTTTTGTCCATTGTTTTCAATAAACAGGAAGATAAACGCATGTATAAACACACATAAAGGCGTAAGTAATAACTTACTCTTAAGAGCAAACATTTGCACAAAGAAATACATTTCTAACTGGCTGAATCAGAGAGTAAAAGGAAAAAAAAAAGAGGGTAGTGGGATTGAAGTGTACTGAGGGGATTCCTTGAGAACAAGTCGTGTACAAACCTTCACAGATCTTCCCAACTCCTGTTCAGTGACAACACGTTAGTAGTTTGAGTCAACCTAGGTGGGACTATTTATGCAATAGGAATTAGCAAACACCCTCAGGAATTGTTTCCCCAAGCTTGGAGAGCTGATCATAAATTTGAATCAGAACACCATGGGCTAAGACCCTGAAGAACCAAGGAGGACTTTTTCAAGCCTTGGTCAGTTGTCAAGACTCCTTAATTTATATTATGGACAGATAGACTTCCTTTAGTACTTTTCTTATCTTTTTTTTTTAAATGTTTATTTATTCTTGAGCGAGGAGAGAGAAAGAGAGAGACAGAGTGCGAGCGCGCACAAGTAGGGGAGGGGTGGAGAGAGAGGGAGACACAGAATCTGAAGTGGACTCCAGGCTCTGAGCTGTCAGCACAGAGCCCGACGCAGGGCTCCAACTCATGAACTGCGAGATCATGACCTGAGGGGAAGTGGGATGCTTAATTGACTGATCCACCCAGGCGCCCCTCCTTTAGTACTTTTCTTGACTTCCAGTTCTTTTAAGTGTATACATTTAGGTGCATTTGCAGCAAATTTAATGGCTAAAGTGCTGCCTAAAAAAATCCTATTGTGCTATATTAAATATCAGAACACTCCAAGAAAACTATAGTCATATTACAATAGGGTTAAGAGAAAATAAATGATAAATATTTGAATAAAGATGAGAACTGGCTTGAAGTAACATCAACAAGATGGCTAAGTAGGCAGCCCCAGGACCCTCCCACAAATGCAATTCAGCAATAGCTCAAGGACAGTTCCCTTAGTGAGAATCAGAAAATATAAATTATGACAATGATAACGAAGTGTGTGTGTGTGTGTGGGGGGGGGGAGTGTTAAAATGTATAGTCTTTGTGATTGAATTTAAGCGATAATTAGCTTAAAATAAACCCCAGGGTAACCATATACACCCCCCCGCCCCCACACACACATACACACCCTCTATAGAAGCTACATAAAAGAAAAAAAGAGAAGAGAATCAAAGCAAATCAATACAAAAATTTAACAAAACACAGAAGATACTAGGAGAAGGAATAGCAGAAAAAAAAAGAACAGGACTAAGAGAAAACAAAATGGCAATTGTATATCCTTCCCTATCAGTAATTACTCTAAATGTAAATAGATTAAATGCCCACCAAAAGATAAAGAATGACTGAATGGATTAAACAGCAGCAGCAACAACAACAACAAAAACATGACAAGACCCAGTAGATTGAAAAAAAGTAGAAGTTTGTTTCGCTCTCCAATAAAAGTCAGAATGCAGTCAGTCCAGGCCTTTCATGGCTGCTCCAGTATCATCAAGGGCCAAATTATTTTTTATTTTTTGCTTTACAGCATTTTTATGTGCCTTAGGGTCTCACATGGTGCTTGAGCCTCAGTCATTATTTTAGTATTCCAGCAAGCAGGAAAAAAAAATATTGAAGCAGGGAAGAGAGAAGAATGTACCCCTCCCTTTAAAGATACTTAAGAAACTTCTTTAGAAGTCCCACATGATAATTCTGCTTATGTTTCTTGGCTAGAACTTAGTCACATTGCCACACTGGACACAAGGAAGACTGGGGAATATACTTTTTATTCTGGATAGCCATATAAACCGCTAAAAAGCAGGGGGTCTATTACTAAGAAAATAATTAGCAATAGACATTAAAGTAGGAGTGTAGCAGTCTTTTCCACAGCTATGCATGCAAGTCAAATCTATAGCTTTTAAAACTACTGATAACCGGTGTTTCAATTACCTATTGCCATGTAACAACCACCCCAAGACTTAATGATTTGAAATAACAATATTTTCTCATTTCCCACAATTCCATGCTTGGTTATGCTCAGTTAGATTGTTTTTCTGATCTATATGGTGTCTGCTGGGATCACCCATGAGGCTGATTTCAGATGAGAGCTTGGTTGGCACTGGAATATCCAAGAAAGCTTTGCACACACGTCTTGGTAGGGAACACTGAGATGTCTAGAAGGCTGCCATCTCCCCTTTCTCCTTCAGGATAGCCAAGTCTCTCTGTATGGTGACTCCCAGTTCTAAGAGGGTGGGTACGAACTGCCAGGCCTCTAAAGCCAAGACCTAGAACTCACAGTGCTACTTCTACCACATTCTACTGGTCAAAGCAAGTCACAAAGTTACCCCAGATACAAGAGCAGGGGAAGTAGATTCTACCTTTGTATGGTAGGTGTGGCACATGCGCAGAATGAGGGGAGGAATTGCTGGCGGCCATCTTTGGAAGCCATCTTCCGCCCCGGCTCAAAACTTCAGTTAGGGATCCTAAGTAGCCTGGGAGTTTGTTGAAGTTGTCTGTATTTAGGATGGAAGGAAGAAGAGAGGAAATTCATAGGTGGTTGTGTTTCATATACAAGAGTAAAAATCACTGGCTTATTCCAGAGTCCCAGTTGACTAGACATTGTGAAGGCAGCGTGTAGAAATATCCATAAATTCTGCATAGAGCAGCCCCGACATCAACAAAATGACTCTCACATAGTGTTGTTGGCACTGCTAATTGGTATAACCTTTCTAGGTATAAGCTATAAAATATGTATGCCATGGATTCAGTAATTCTGATTTTGAAGTATCTACCTCAGGCATATATTTTAACAAGTGTGAACACCTTCACACAAAAAAATGTTCAATGTATATTTTGCATACAAATGAAAAATTAGGAATAATTGTGTATTTGCCAGAAAGATTTATTTAGAGGGATAATAAATTACACTGCAGTTATTATTTATTTTTTTGTTTTTTTCTAATGTTTATTTTATTTTTTAGACAGAGATAGAGACAGAGACAGAGACAGGGTGCAAACAGGGGAGGGGGGTGCAGAGAGAGAGGGAGACACAGAATCCAAAGCAGGTTCCAGGCTCTGAGCTGTCAGCACAGAGCCCGACGTGGGGCTTGAACTCATGAACCGTGAGATCATGACCTGAGCCAAAGTTGGATGCTCAACCAACTGAGCCACCCAGGTGCCCATACACTGCAGTTTTAAAGAATAATAATATTTGAAAGGTCTTCACCTATTTGAAGTGGCAAAAGTAGTCTAAAGAGGAGAATATAAATAGTATATGTATAAGTTATGTATACTTTTCTTTTTGCAAAATTATGCATAAAAATTCTGAAAGGATATATAACAATATGTTAATAATGGTTGTATTATGGTTACTAATATTATGGTTTCTTTTTCTTGGTTGTCTTTTCAAAACTTTTTAATAAACGAGCATTATTAATGTACTAAAATCATATTAAATAGGGGCGCCTGGGTGGCTCAGTCGGTTAAGCGTCTGGCTTCAGCTCAGTTCATGGTCTCACGGGCTCATGAGTTTGAGTCCCTCCTGTCGGGCTCTGTGCTGACAGCTCAGAGCCTGAAACCTCCTTCAGATTCTGTGTCTCCCTCTCTCTGCCCCTCCCCTGTGCTCTATCTCTGTCTCTCTCAAGAATAAATAAGACACTAAAAAATTTTTTTTTAGATCATATTACATACAATATTAAATACTAAAGCAATTGCACAGTATCCACTTGGCTTGGTTTATGTTTTCCAAAAATAACCATGCAAAGTGAGTTTATATGAGTCCTCACTGTTCTTCCCAAGGAAGAGACAATTATACTCAAATATTCCCTTTCTGAATACAATTTCAATTTGTGAGCCCAGCCATCTGTGAGATTTGTTGCATCCCTTCTTCCTATAGGTTATTGTTCAGCTTTTCAGTTATACTTTGGAGTAAATACAGAAGAACTAACAGTGAGGTTATCACCTCTGATAGCAAATGAAAACAAGGTCCTGGGAACCTGGATAAAATCAAAAGGCGTGAGACCCAGGGTAAAAGATCTACTAAGGTAAAACTACATTTCAAATCCCCACATTATTTCACTGGGTTTTAAGTCAGTAAGGCCTTCAGAGTTATCGTGTGTCCAGTTTGGGCAGGACGTTAAGTGAAATGGTGACCTGTCAACAGTAGACACAGTCCCTGTCTTGAGGGAGAGAGAGAACACAGACAAAGACGGAAGCCATCAGGAGCCCTTACAAGAAGAGCCCACCCACAAACAGACATAGGCACAGAGATCCTGGGCATGGAGAGTCTGTAGAGATTTAATTTTTTTGTTGTTTTTTCTGAAGAAAATGGACTTCTGCCTTTGTTTTTATTCTTATGTTAATAGAAAACCATGTGATTCGTCTTCAAGCTTGATACAGTTCCTTCTAGACCCATGTCTGCTCACTTCTGAGCCATTGCTGCTTCACTGCTGATCATTCTTTTAAAAAAAAAAATTCTTTTTAGTGTTTATTTATTCTTGAGCGAGAGAGAGACAGAGTGTAAGTGGGGGAGGGGCAGAGAGAGAGGGAGACACAGAATCTGAAGCAGGTTCCAGGCTCTGAGCTGTCAGCACAGAACCCAGCGTGGGGCTTGAGCTCATGAACTGCAAGATCATGACCTGAGCTAAAGTCAGATGCTTAAGTGACTGAGCCACCCAGGTGCCCCAGCTGCTGATTATTCTTGGTAAACCCTGCTCAAAGATCATCAGTGGCTCACGCATCACCTCCAGAATATCTGTGTATCTATGTATGTATATATGTATGTATGTATGTATGTATGTATCTATCATCTATCTAATCTTCTGGATATATACTTTCAGTGAGTGATCTAGCAGAATCTACTCTTCCAACAGTAAACTCAAGCTAGTATCTAAAAACATTCACTACAAACAATTGACATCCATCTCCCAAACACAACTTTGACATTTGGACCTCTTTCTTCACCAGCCACATTCTTTTAACAATAAAACGTG
The DNA here is from genome assembly GCF_016509475.1 of Prionailurus bengalensis. Taxonomy (NCBI): domain Eukaryota; kingdom Metazoa; phylum Chordata; class Mammalia; order Carnivora; family Felidae; genus Prionailurus; species Prionailurus bengalensis. The sequence continues at coordinate 30,769,176 of NC_057344.1, read as the reverse complement.
TTTCACCTGAATCCAAATCCTACCTAATCTTCAAGACTCAATCCAAATTCTATATCCTTCTGAAATTCTCTCTAATCACAGCAAATCTAAGTATCCTCATTGACACATTCTTGTCCTCTTAACGTAAGGGCCAGCTATATATTTGATACCATTTGTGTATTACTTTGCATTGGTATCTTCAATATTCTACTTTGGGTTGTTAATTTTCTTTTTGGTTTTATTATAAGATCATTTAAAAATTGATACAAGTAACATACAAATACATTTTCATCAAAATGCAAAATAATAAAAACATTGTTGAGTACTTGTTATATGTTAAGTATTTAAAAAAGAGCTTTACATGTATTTAATACTTATAATAATTCCATGAGGTAGATAATATTATTATTTGCATTTTGCTTAGGAAACCAGGGTACAAAGAAGTTAAGGAACTTGCCCAAACTGTCCCCAGAGCTGGAACTCTTAACCTCTATATTATACTATTTCTCATTAATATAGAATAATACAGAATCAAAATATCTATGTGAATGGTACAATTATATGAGACATCCCTGCCTCTGTTAACCTTTGTTCATTTTTCTGTCCAGAACTTTATCCAATCATTTGCATGTTCATTCACATGCATAAGTAGCAGGTGTGAGTCTTACTCCATGAAGTGTCCATTTTTTTTTAATTTTTTTGATGTTTACTCATTTTTGAAAGACAGAGACAGAGCACAAGCAGGGGTGGGGCAGAGAAAGAGGGGGACACAGAATCTGAAGCGGGCTCCAGGCTCTGAGCTGTCAGCACAGAGCCCATTGCGGGGCTCGAACTCAGGAACTGTGAGATTATGATCTGAGCCGAAGTCGGACGCTCAACCGACTGAGCCACCCAAGTGCCCCATACATTTTTTTTTCTATAACTGAACTTAATGGGTCATGGTTTTTAGGATGGCAGAAACATTCTTTTTTTAATTCCACATTTTCTTGACACCTTTTCTTGAGGTGTATGTAGGTTCCACAGAGGATCCCAGGTACTACATTATGGGGACCTATAAGGACCTCCATCCAAAGATATCCATGCTCCATCTAATCCTTATTTATAAGGATTACTGTTACTGACAGCTAGGCCTCTCCAGATCTGGGTCTGTCTTAGGTACTCCTGCATTCCTCAAAAGCAGCTTTAAAATCATTCCACAATTCCTGAGCATCCCTTGGGATGCAGCAGGGACTCAGGTGGAGTTCCTTAAGGCCCTTTCCCACCCAAGCATTTCCAGCACCCTCTTGAATCAGGGGGAGCTCAGTGGACTTGCCTTAGGAACTACTGGGGAAGGTCTGTAGAAAGTAGACCAGGATTACTCTGCTCTTGAATTCCTCAGTTATTGCTAGAGTGTCTATCATTTCTGTTCTCCTCTCTCCTTCAGCTCTGATGTGGCGAAAGGTTCTTGTCTCAACGAATACGTAACCTGGTTACCTCGTTTCTCTGATACTTCTATTCTCCCACTTCAGGAGGAATATTTCTCTAACTAATCATGTTCCACCAAATCTTCTGAACTCAAAAGCCAAGAAGATTTCACTCTTTTAGCCTGTGCTCTGTCACATCGTTCCTCCCTTGTGGCAGTGAAGATGAGATGCCCTAGCAGCCTAGGCAGGGAGAAGGTCAGTGGGGTACAGAAACAATGGGGGGAAATAGCTTAATATCTCAAAATAGCATCCCACTATTCACATGTAGGTACATATTCAAATGTACTTTTTATAGCAGCCATGTATTATTGGTAGGGTTGACTCTACTTCTAACCCTTTGGGTTAGTTTTAATTTGGCTTAGCCTATCAGGATCCTCCTTTTCTTATGCTAAGTGATTGCTACTGAGACACCTATGTAGCCTAAAATGGTCCAAGTGGAGTAGGGTCAAGAATTTTATTCCTTTTTGGGGCACCTGAATGGGTCAGTCAGTTAAGCATCTGACTCTTGGTTTCGGCTCAGATCATGATCTCATAGTTTCATGAGTTCGAACCCTGCATCAGGCTCCATGCTGGCAGCTTTGAGCCTTCTTGGGATTCTCTATCTCCCCTTCTGACCCTCCCCCATTTGTACTATCTTTGTCTCTCTCAAAATAAACTTAAAAAAAATTTTTTTTTTGTTCCTTTTTGAATGGAGAAACACTTTCTCTCCCCTGGATGTAAATGAAGAAGCTGGTAATCCTGGTTTCTGCTTGTAGCCAGTTTTTGAAGATTAGGAACACCGGAACAAATAGAAAGCTGGTACTTGGAAGGAAGCAATTTTAGAGTCTTGATTGTACCCTGCCTGAAGCCTGAACTATCTGTGGACTTGTCCTTGATTGTGCCAATAAGTTATTCTTATTATCTAATTCAATTTAAGATTTTCTAATCTTAATTTGTAGATTTTCTAATGTAGATTTTCTGATGTAGATTTTCTAATAATTGAATTTGATATCCAGAAATGGAATTGCTGGATGTGGGGTATATTATTTAAATTGGAGGGGTGCCTGGGTGGCGCAGTCGGTTAAGCGTCGGACTTCAGCCAGGTCACGGTCTCGTGGTCCGTGAGTTCGAGCCCCGCGTCGGGCTCTGGGCTGATGGCTCAGAGCCTGGAGCCTGTTTCCGATTCTGTGTCTACCTCTCCCTCTGCCCCTCCCCCGTTCATGCTCTGTCTCTCTCTGTCCCAAAAATAAATAAAAAAAAAAAACTTAAAAAAAAATAAAAAAAAAAATAAATTGGGGTCAATAGTGTCAAACTGCCCTCAGAAACACTTTGCAATGTACATTACTTCCAACTGAGTATTTTAGATTACCTGTTTCTTTGCACTTTAACCAACAACAAATAATAACAATCTTTTTCATCTTTGCCAATCTGCTGGGTGAAATATAATATAATAATGTCACTTCTCTTTATACTCCTTTATTTTCTATAACATATTTTATGTTCCTTATGAGAAACCTAACTCAAATTTGCAAATTAATGTATTTTCTGGTTGAAGACATTCTAATTTTAGGTAACAGTTATCTGGGAAATTAAAATGTTAAGTCTCTAGCAGGGCTATTTTTCCTCTTTCCCCTTCTCTGACAAAAGATAGTTTTCCGTAAATAAAAGCTACATAGATAGGCTTACCCAACCTCACAGTAGTGGAGAGAAAGGTCTTTGGACCCTTGCATTATCTTCTAAATTCTCATTGATCTCTACTTAGGACTGACTACTCTGACTCATGGACTGAGGATGAATTTGGCAACTCATGAATGCATGTAGTCTGTTTTCTTGATTTTGTCATGGTCTGTACTTCTTCACAGATAATTCAGCCCCACCACAGCTCTGCCTGGAACTTAATATTCCCGAGGTTTTCTGAGATCCCCCAAGAGATCCCTGCCCTGGGTTGTTGCCTTGCAACCCAGAACTCCCTTCTGGCCACAACAACTCCAACCCATACCATCAAGATCTCCAACATGCCTTATCAACAACCTTTTATGTCAGCACATCTGTAAGATTTCCTAGTCTCATGGGATCAGAGGGTAATTCAGTGTTGTAACTCTGGTGCTCTGTTTCTCTGTCTCTGTCTCTGTCTCTATCTCTGTAACTATTTGAACTCTGATATGATCAAGCAATATTGCCTTGTGAGAAAATATTCCTCATTACACTTGACCTGCCCTTATTACCACCATATATAGATTTCCAAACTGTGTATGGGACACAAAAGCTCTTCTGCTTTAGTTCTACTTTTCAGCTAAACTAGCATTATGACTTCTGGGATTTCAGTAGGATTTCAGTATAACATACTTTTCTGGGGCTTGCTTCCTCCTGTCTAGTCTACTCCTGCCTTACCACATGGGAATGGCAAAAATGGGCATTCCATTCCATTTCTCTTCTTACCTGACTGTTTTCTTTACATGGTAATTCACTTCCTTTCTACAACATTGTCATTTGCCTGACCAGTCCCTTTTCTGGGATCATGAGATGCCAGGAAAGAAATGAAGAGATCTAAAAATGTTATTTCTCTTATATTGAGACAAAAATTTTTCATGGGTTTATTGGTTGATATCCTTCTTCTAGGAATTACATGTTCATAGTCTTTTCATATGCTTGTGGAGTTCGTTATTTTTTCTTCTTAATTGTAATTGTTCTACATAGATTTACTTTCATTTATTCACTTAACGAACACTTATTGAGCCCGTTATTTTCTAAAATATGTGCTTGGTGAGAAAAACAGGATTCATGTTTTCAGGGAACTCATATTTTCCTAAAGGAGGAGAGATTGACTGAAAAATTAACAGAATGATCACAGTAATTAACGTATTATTCCAAAGTAAGATTCTGAATAATGAGAATAATAATTAATAGGGAATAATGAAGAAATATCATGAAGATAGGGATATAAAAGGTGGCTTCTTTGAAGAAATTATATTTGAACTAAATAGTTGCAAATACTTTTCTCAGTCTCTTTCTTGTAAAATTTATATGGTATTCCATTTCAAAATTGTATATAGTCATAAAACTTCCCTACATTTGCATAAGCAAATCCAAAGTTAAAAAATATGTATAATCATATCAATAGATGCTAAAAAAGCATTCAATAAAATCAACTCCTATTTATAGAAACCTTGCACATTTCTCATTTGGTTTACTCTAAGTATTTTCAGTTTGTTCACTTTGTTTTATTTGCTTTCTGTGTGTTTTTATTTTCCTGTTATACATGTCATTGTTTTTTTTTTCCTATTACATTTTCTAATTGTATAGGAAGGTTATTACTTTATGTTTGTCTTGCATTTGGCACTGTTTCATAACTATTTTATAAATTCTGATTTTTTAAAATTCTTTTGGGTTTTCATGGCAAACAACCAATATATTATATCTTTATCTTGTCTTATGGCATAGCCTCAGGCTTCAAGTACATTGATGAATTAAAGCAATAATAGCAGAAACACTAGCCTTATTACTGAATGTAATTGGAAAGAATTATGATGTTTCACCATTAAATATGACGATAATGGTAGGATTCTTATATGTAATCTTTATCAAGCTATGGAAACATTCTCTTCCTACCTTTTAAGACTTCTGTTATCATTGAGAATGTGAGTTGGATTTGATCAAACGCTTTTTAAGCATCTGTTGAGATAACCACATATTTTTCCTTTTGTATCTGCTAAAGTTGTGAATCAATCACGTTAATAGATAAGCATGTATTTAACCTTCATTTCTGAGAAAAGGTCTCCTTTGTCATAAAATGCCACTCTTCTAATATACTGCTGGTTTATTGAAAGAGTCATTGAGATTTTGAAAATCTGTGATTGAATTTGAGCTTTCTGTAGGTATTTGACTCTGGTCAAGTCACTTACTTTTCATTAACTTTCTTTACAATTTTTTTAAATGTTTATTTATCTATTTTTAGAGAGAGAGAGAAAGATCATGAGCAGGGGAGGGGCAGAGAGAGAGGGAGAGAGAGAAAGAGTCCCAAGCAGGCTCTGCACTGCCAGCACAGAGCCTGATGGCGGGGCTTGAACCCACAAACCATGAGATCATGACCTGAGCCAAATCAAGAATCAGAACCTTAACTGACTGAGCCACCCAAGCGCCCCACTTTTCAATAACTTTAATTCCTTCAAGTGTAATATGAGTACATTCCCCCATATTCACAAAGTAGCTGTTAAGATTAGATGAAATTGTAAAATTTTTATATAAAAAAGTTATATATATAATTTATATTCAAGCCAACAGAGATTATGCTTTTATCTTCCAGATGGGAAGCAGAAGCTACCTAAGATACTGTTACTGAGGATGAACTCAGTACATTGAATTACTACTGGGGCAACTCTCCTTTTTCCCAGTGGCATTGGCTCCATCCATTGAACAGATAAGGAGCGGAGGCACACAAGATGGTAAGTTAATTTTCCCTAAGACTTCACCAGTGTTGGAAATGCTATCATGGCTCTGTCTGAGGGTTCAGCGATACTAACCAATAATTCTTAGCTAGTAGTTTGGATTACTTCTTCAAGAATAATGATGACATTTTGAAGGATAGAAAGAAAATGGCCCATGGGACGATATTTTGAAGATTGTCCACTAGATGGCATTATGAGCCTATTGTAATTGTTTTAACTAGGTATTTATTCACCAGTTAAATACTAATTAGTTAAGGAAAGATATTAGTAAATGGAAGTTAGTGATAGTAGCACTATCTTTAGGAAAGTTATTTGTTCCTTTTGTTTGAATATAAACTAAAGGTAGCAGCAACATAAAGCTATCTAGAGACAATGTTTAGCTCTCACTTGAAAGTAATCATCTCTGTAAAGAAAATAATTCAGCTATGGCAAATGGACAGTATACATACGCTCTGAGAACAACAAAATATCAGTGAGAAATTTTTATCAAAAAAGCTAAACATATTTTTGTTCTTAATTGAATTACCTGAACTCTTTGTGAGATAAGTGGATTCCAAAAGAGCTTAGATAAGTATATCAATGACAGGATTAAACATGGATTTTTTTTTTTCTTTTACTTTTTTTTTTTTTGGATTAAACATGGATTTGAAAGGAAGCTGAGTGGTTTGACAATGCCAAAATAATTTTAGGTTTAACTCAGAGAAGGATACTTATTCTGTCATCAATTTGGGCTTGCTTTTGACAATAGAACACTTAGATCGATGGAATTTAGATAGTAATTACAACAAATATTATGATGATTATTAATTCTTATGTTCATTCTTATTAATTCTTGTGACAGAAAGTAACTGAATGTGCAGCTGGGACTTTTACCTCGGGCCTCTGAGAGTAGCATTTACGCATTCTAAACAAACACTGGCTTTTCTGTTTTATTCTACTGTTTTCTCTATACTTTGATTTATCCTCTCCACACATCCCCACCTCCTCCAGTATACCTTTATTCACTCCTATAGTGTATTAAAGAACAAAACACTTTTATTTTTCTACTCTCTTGAGAAGGAAAGAATACCTCCAAGCTGGCAGCTCATACTGTTCAGAGTAAAAGAGAGTGGTATATGGGTGCCGTTTGGAATCATGGATGGAAATACTATCTCCATTAGACACACTCCTACCATTGGCTGTAAGCACAGCTCATGTCTTGTCCTCAGTCATACTTTATTGTTATTATCACATGCTTGAGAAGATTGCCTAATAGGTATGAAAGGGATGGCTTTACAACTATGAAACAATAGACCTTTCATCAGCAATTATTTTATGATTTTGATATAGGGACATGTCTGATAAGGAAGCAACCAATTTCCAATGGCAAGGAGTCTTGGGGAAGAAGAAATTCTTCAAAGACATAATGTATAGTAATCGCATTTATCTACAGCCAAGATCTAATAGAAAAGTTTATAGATGGCAGGGATCTTAAGAGAGTATGTTTCCTTATTCAGTTTTTCTGTGTTAAGATTTTAGCTTCAGACTAGCTACAGTTTGGGGGAATTCTGTCTTCTCAGTTAATCAGTAAATGGTCAACATTTTAAGACATGCCACCCTTCTGAAATCAAAGTTCAAGTAGAACATTTTCAGTCAGTTGCCTAGTTTTCAAGTGTTGAATCGTGATTAGTGCTGACTAAGGGGCAGTGGGGCAGGAGGTAGGAGAGAAGGATTCATGCCCTCACACAGGTCATGTGGCTAACAATAGCTCCATTTTAGGACTGCCGAGCTTTCTAAGTCCCTGTGTCAAAATCCCTAACCAATGGGAGAGAGAGAAGCTTGAACTGCCCCTTTTAATTTAGTGGGAGAAGAATGTTTGGAATGTCATTTGCGTAAGTGTGACCTCAGCTCAGTACAACATGTCCAGACAGGTGAGACAGGATCCACCATCCTGCAGGTAGTAGTCTCGACGGTGTAATTTTAACATTTCAATTACAGAAATTCTTATGGAATAATATTCTCACAGGTGAGACTAAAAGGTAATGTGATTCATAGAAAAATCGACAAGCATAACAGAATGTATGCAATAAAATAAATGTTGACTCTTCTCAGAGGTGACAAGTTTTATCTGTGGAGAATAGGTTTGAATTTTAGAAAGAGACCAAAATGTAGGTAGCTTGGAAGTGGAGCAGAGAAGAATCACTTAAAATGCTGAATAAATAATTGGAAAGGTTGAAGCTGATGTGCTCAATCTTTTAAAAAAAATTATTTATTTATTTCCAATAGGAGCTTCTTTTGGTTTTCATGACTCCCTGGCTGTGGTAGAGTCACTTGAAATAGAAAGTTGTTATTTGTGATATGGTACTCTGTGCTTCTCTCCTATCTGGACGTTCCATGAAAACCACTTGGATGGTTAACTTGATAGACCTCAAAGTCTAAGTGCATCATAATTGGATGTAGTGGTTGAGGATGCTTTGACCTAAAGAACTGAGATTTGGGGTCACATTCCCTTATAAGGAATTCCAAAAATCATCTGAACTTATCCTATTCTGAAATTTCATGTATTTCTTTTTTAAATAAAGTCTGATACTGTAAGAATGTGTTTGGGATGATTTTTTAATAAAGTGAAATTTGCCTTATTATTTGCATTTGGGATAATTGGATTTGACTTCCAAGAAACACGAGAAAGGCAGATTGATAAGCAATGTATGTTAGATTAAGATCTTCTACAGAGAATTGACTTAATTTGGCCTCTGTCTTCTCTAGTGACAGAATCGCATCATTTGGACTAACAGTGCAAAATGAAAGAATTGGATTAGCTAAAAAGGAAAAGTTTCTAGACAAAACTTTGAGCCTTCTGTTCTGAAGATCTAGGAATTGGAAATGTGATACACAGCAGTTTGTCCAAAGAGCTTTAAATTCTGTGTTGCCCATTGGAAAAATAAAAATAAAAATAATGGCTTTTCCATGGGCAAGTCACCATGATAATCTTTAAATAAATTCCAAGTAAAGCTCATTGTTTACAGAAGCTAGGAACTTAGCAGTTTTGATCAAAATATTAGCAAGGATACCTGTGAGGAAACAGAGGGAAGATTTCTGGAGTGATAGCTGCAAAATACAGCAAGCCATCGTGTAACTTTGAATTACATATCACCTATATGAGCTCCATGTAATAAGCTGTATATATATCTGACATATAAATGTATGCATGACGTGTATATATACATATGAGATATATCTATATATATGCAAACATGTATATCACCTATATGAAAGAATATTTGGCAAATTTTCTTTTTAAGAAAGTATTTCTATGGATTTGAACAGGATTTTCTTTCTCCACAGTTCTTTGTTTTCTTATCCAAAATGCTCTTCTGTGTAAGAAAGTGACTGAGATGCATTCCTCTTCCTCATCAAAGGAAATTAGACCTTTTATATGATAAGCTTCCTTCCCTCTACTGAGTCAAACAGCGTTAGTTCGTTAGTTCCCCAGTTCATTTTAAAACCAAGAGACTTTTGGGGCGCCTGGGTGGCGCAGTTGGTTAAGCGTCCGACTTCAGCCAGGTCACGATCTCGCGGTCCGTGAGTTCGAGCCCCGCGTCGGGCTCTGGGCTGATGGCTCAGAGCCTGGAGCCTGTTTCTGATTCTGTGTCTCCCTCTCTCTCTGCCCCTCCCCCGTTCATGCTCTGTCTCTCTGTCCCAAAAATAAATAAACGTTGAAAAAAAAATTAAAAAAAATAAATAAAATAAAACCAAGAGACTTTAGGAGCAGGAGTGAAAAGGCAACTGAAAAAAAAGGGGTACTAGCAAAAATCCTGAAATGTGGGTCCCATTTCCACCTTTGCCTGTGCGCAGCTTTGTGCCTTTGGGGAAATCCCAGGATATCTTCAGGCTTCAGATTCTTGGTGTGTAGAATGTGGAGTTGAGAGAGAGAGTTTCTAAGGCAGTGAGTGGACTTCTACCCAGATCACACATTAGAATCAGTTAAAGTCTCTGAAGGAGATGCGTTCTTTGAATTATGGAGAGCCTGCCATAGGGCATGGCACATGTTGCCAGATTTACAAATACAAACACAGGACATTTGATTAAATTTGAATTTCAGATAAATGATGAATACGTTTTAGTATTTATATTTATCGGACAAGTGCTACGCATAAAAGGAAGTCAAAATTTGTGTAATGAATGTATATCATCAAGTCTCTATTAGTGGGAATTTTGGATGAAGAATGTAAAATGGGAGGGATATCTGTTTCAGTAGATTTTTAGTCATATCACACAGAGAGTCTTTTATTCTTTTTTAAAGCTTTATCAGCCTTGATTGGAATACTTTTTCATCCTCTGGCAAGAACTATTATATCAATTGTGCTGTAGGCCACAAGTAAAGCATACCTCAATTAAGTAGTACAGGTGATAAAGATATTTATGGATTTACTTAACAAGAGGTCCAGAACGAAAATGAGGTGATCAGGGACCCAGTGTTCCCGTCATTCTTCTGCTGGGATGTCATCCTGGGTGTGTTGGCCTTCCCTTTCAGGTTTGTTTCTATGATTATAAAGTGGCTGGTGCATCTCCATTTGTAATTATGTCTTCACATTACATTACATATCTCCATTATGTCTTCACATAATTACCTTCAGAGTAAAAAAGAAAGAGCAGTTTTGTGTTATACATATCTTTTTAACCAGAGGAAAAATCTTTCCTGGTGATTTCTACCCCCAGAGTACTTCTTCAAAATCACTGGCCAGAATTGGGTCACAGGCCCATGCACTAGCCCAAAGGGAGGCTGGGATGCAAATTTCGGGCCTTTTTACTCTTCTTGGTGGGAGGCAGGAAGTAAGTAATGAAGGAAGTGATTAGAAATAAATATGGAGGCTACTGAGTGTCATCCCCAACCATCACATCTAGGATATTCCTTTCCTTTGAGTGTCATCAACACATGGATGGATTCTTGGTTTGTGGACCGGTTTGAAGGACTGGGGAATACTTCACAATATTAGGAAGCAGTTCTTTTAAATGCTCTTGTACATAAGTCTTGACCAAAACCAGAGACATCCACATTGGTCCCAACATAGCCCTTTAAAAATGTTATCATTTAACCAGCGTGATTAGAACTTTGAAAGTACACAATTGCATCCCTTTCTTCCCAGGGAAAAAAAAAAGTCTGAAGAATCCTTTTTCTTTTTTCCATTATACACTTCAGTTTTTCGTGCCGAGTATATGGCACAAAGTTCCATTTAGTATACACACAAAATTTCTAGAAGAGTTTACAGAATCCTCATTTCACAGGTTTTTTTCCCCCTTGTTGGAATCCATCCAGATGTACTTTCATTCTAAGTGCACTATTTGAAGGAAGGTAATACAGACAATAATTTCTTTTGGTGCCCATGACTTCTCAAGATTCTTAAAGTGCTCTACATACTTGTTGTAACCTCTGATCACTGATCACATGAAACAGAGCAATGTGTTTCAGTGCAGAGAATACTTAACTAGCCTCAAGACCTACAAAAGAACATTGGCCCTGGTTTTTATACAACGTGATACGCTTTTGTTAACCATGTAAATGGGGTTTATAACTGGGGTAAATTCTTTCACAGTGCTCCTAAAGCGTCCATATTAAAGTCTATTTCCCAAAGCTTATATAGAATTCCAAGTGGTGTACAAAATATGTTTAAAATGCTACATATGGAGAAGAGAGAAAAGAAAGAAAACCATCAATTAAGGAACAGCTTTGCTATTCCAGACACAATGCTAAATGTCTGACATCTTTGAATTTATTTAATCTTGAAAACAGCTTTTTGAGTTATTTTACAGTCTATTGATTCATCCAAGTTCATATAATCTAATGAACATCAGAGAGAGAATGAGAATTATTGCCAAAGACTACTCCTGCAGAGGCAGATATGTTGTTTTTATGAATACACACTTGATAAGGTAGTATTTTCTTAGTCTGTATCTTTACCTATCTATTAAAATAGAGTTGCTACTTTGGGTTGAATTTCAGAGCAGGATTTAAACCTATGACGGTACTCACGATCATTAGCAAAATATCCAATCAGAGTTATTTTCTTGAGAAAGATCCGTGCATTTTCTCTTGCCCACCACCAAGGATAGGCACATTCTCTGGAATTCACTCCATTACACATTCCAAGCATAGCAAATCAATCATTAATTATTCACAGGAAGAGCATTCAAAGTTCTCTTCCTTCTTTGGGTGATATGATAGAACAGTGAAGAAAAAAATCCTGGGTACTTAGTAGTTAAGCACTATCTGATCCGATATCCCATTTGTCATGGGTTCTCTAATTTCACACTGCTTTATCACTTCCCGAGAGTAAAGATGGGGGTGGGGGGAGTCTATGGAGTTTTTGTTTTTGTTTTATTTTTACTGAGAGAACAAGTAGCTATTTAACTTTCTCGACCTAACTAAATAAATTTGAGTTGTAACTAAGTAAAATTGAATAGCAACTAAGTAAAACGGAGTAAGTAAAACTGAACAGTTTTCAAATCTTGAGCTGTGCACAAGTTCCTTAAAAAGGTTCTGAGGTATGCATAAGAGTTTGTAGTGACTATTTGAGAAAAGGCTTGGACTTTGGAAGAAACCTGCCTGAGAACACTCTAAAGAAAAGTCAACAATGAAGTCCAGATATTTCTGGAAAAAAGAAAGCATTTAAACGTGAAAAATTAGTCCAATGAAAAAAACACTGCCCAAAGGTTCTCCTACCAGGTGTGAGGGTTTTCATCTTTCTATTTCACAGCAACTTGGACATACAAAGTATTTAATTTGTGGGAATGCAAGCTGGTGCAGTCACTCTGGAAAACAGTATGGAGGTTCCTCAAAAACTAAAAATAGAACTACCCTACGACCCAGCAATTGCACTACTAGGCATTTATCCAAGGGATACAGGTGTGCTGTTTCAAAGGGACACATGCACCCCAATGTTTATAGCAGCACTATCAACAATAGCCAAAGTATGGAAAGAGCCCAAATGTCCACTGATGGATGAATGGATAAAGAAGATGTGGTGTGTATATGTATGTATACACACACACACACACACACACACACACACACACACACACACTGGAGTATTACTTGGCAATCAAAAAGAATGAAATCTTGCCATTTGCAACTATGTGGATGGAACTAGAGGGTATTATGCTAAGCGAAATTGGAGAAAGACAAATATCATATGACTTCACTCATATGAGGACTTTAAGAGACAAAACAGATGAACAGAAGGGAAGGGAAACAAAAAGAATATAAAAACAGGGAGGGGGACAAAACAGAAGAGACTCTTAAACATGGAGAACAAACAGAAGGTTACTGGAGGGGTTGTGGGAGGGGGGTGGGCCAAATGGGTAAGGGGCATTAAGGAATCTACTCCTGAAATTGTTGTTGCACTATATGCTAACTAATTTGGATGTAAATTACAAAAATAAAATATAAAATAAAATAAATTTAAAAAGAAAGTATTTAATTTGTTGTTTTAGGGTTGGAAACTCATTTATTCAATAATCATTTGTTCAATAATAATTTATTCAACCATCCTTTACTGAGTGCCATTTATGTGTCAGATACTGACGTAGGAGCAGAAATAGAACTGTAACTTGAGACACAAGATTGGAAGCGTCACTGCAAAAAAGAGCCAGATACAAAAACTCAAGAAAAAAAGGTGGGAACAAACTCTAAGGCATTCATTCTTTAAAGCGACCTATGAGTGCTATGTCATTCTTCTACTGCTCCACACCCACTTATTATATAACCTGAAGTGAGACCCAAGACCCTTGAAAAATGTGCTCACTTAAGAAAATCACATTGGGGAGCCTGAGGAACTTAGTCAGTTTAGCGTTGGACTCTTGATTTTGGCTCAGGTCATGATCCCAGGGTGGTGGGATTGAGTTCTGTGTCAGACTCTGCGTTGAGTCTGGAGCCTGCTTACAATTCTCTCTCTCCACTCCCCCCTTCTCCCTCTGCTCCTCTCCTCCACTCATGTGCACATTCTCTCTCTAAAATAAAAAAGTAATAATAAAATGCAACTTTGAAAAAAGAAAAACGTGTCTATATTTTTTTGAATATTTAACAATGTGCAAAGAACCTGTAGGAAATGTGATTTTGAGTGGAACTAATGATAACAGGGAGTATTAAAAAGTGTGATGCTGGTCCTTTAAAATGGTTTAAGTCAAAGATCTTGGACTAGGGTATGGATTTCAACTCTGTTACCCTAGAGAGACAGCTTCAGGTTACAGTGTTTAAAAGTTTTAGTTCACTCTCAGAACTCTAGTTTAATATTAACTTTCACTTAGAGAAATGTCTTTTGGAATCAAACCTGAACCAAAGGAGAACTTCCACTGACAATTCCTTAGCTAAGGGAACCATTCTTTGCCACTCTCAGTGGTCCCATCTTGACCCCTCTCATGTCTCTTACTGATTTGTTTCTGAACTCAGAGAAGGTCAGAGCATGATCAATGAGTACTCTAAAACCCCAGCGTTGCCTGGGATGCCAAGGGAAGGCCTTTCCATATCTGCTATCAGTGTCAGGCTAACTCAGAACAAGAGCAATCCCTCTCTGACCCTAGGACAGAGATCATTGGAAGTGTGTAAAAACTAGGCTTGTGCAAACCCTGGTTCATTAGAGGGTCACCTTGGCTTATGCAACTAAAAGGAGAGGTTCCCTAATGGGTCGTAAACCCAGGAAGAAAGCTGAGCCTAAAAAATCCTAACCATGTGCATTCAGACCGAACACTACTTTGCCCCAATATTCAGAAAACTAGTGGGAAGATCTTCAGTTTTGATCTGTGTTGGAGAGACTGAAGACAAACAGAGTCTAAAATTGTACAGGACTCATCTCTGAATTTTTTAAAATGAAGTTTTGGCCAAACAGCCAGTAGACAGGTTTCCTTGACATCCTTTACAGAATACCTTAAATCTGTTCAAGAAAACATATGAAGCAACCCTTTGTGAAGGGACATTAAAGATCATCTACCCCAATGCATCTCAATTGTTGTCACAGTCGATGAATGTATTCAAATATTTTGCTGTCTTTTCAAAGATTCTCTTTGATCCTTCATTTCTCCTCCGGTCTAACCTCTTATCACTAATTTCTTTAATGGGTATAAGGATCATATCCTGCTCCTACTCGAATATGAAATTCTATAAAACTCATAAAATGAAAATGATAATGCTGGACTTCCTATTTTAATAAAGGCTATTGACTATCGTAAAAAGGCTAATTTTATCTGTTTCTAATTTAAAAGAAGGTATCTAATACGTCCTAGGGATTCTGGAAAAGAGCTCTCGCCATTTTTACTCATTCTCCCTGAATAGTCCTCTTTGAGTTTTATGTCTTGCATTTGTTGTTTTTTGTTTTGTTTTATCCAAAGTATATCCTACTAAGTCTGGGAACTAACTATCCTAGGTTAAGATTTTGATTTGTGTTTCTCTCTTTTCCTTTTTAATGTATTTCTCTAATTGTCCCTTAGTCATTTCCCACAGCATCTAATACCCGTGTAATGCAAAGAGCTCACCATGTTCCCTAAGGGATTCATATGTGTGCATATGGTACATATCTTGAAACAGTTTTTAGTTTCATATAGCTGTGCAGTCAGCTGTTGGTTTCTACTGCTTCTGGAAACCTTGCCAGACCATCTGCAGACCCTTTAATTATGTTTTCTGACCAGAGGGCAACTGGTAGGAATTAAATATGTTATGATCATATTCAACAAAATTTCAGGATTCCAATGCCCTAGCTGAGAAGCAATACCAGCTGGGCTTCAGTGGGAGACAGGGGTTAACAAGGCCCCCACTTCAACTGCAGGGATGCTTCTCTGAGTCAGCAAAAACTGTTGACGCTTAAAAGTAGCATAGCTCAGACCCTACATAAATACCAATCATCAGCTGGTCAGAGTAATAGGACTGGGTATGTGAACAATACCAGAAAGCTTTTCTAGATGCTAGACATACCTTCTTGGGATCAGGAGGAATTACTGTGACTAGCTCTGGGATCATAGCAAATTAATGGATCAGGCTAAATAATTGCAGCTTTGAGGATTCCCCACCAGAAGAAAATACTCACTAGACTGAAGGAAACAAACATTTAGCTGGCCTTCCATGTAGCAGATGATCTAGATGTGAGGGTGTGAGGGATGCCTGTGTGCCTGTGAAGCCACGTAACTGAGCGTCGATTCAACTGATTGAAAATGGTTATCTTCCTCCTCAATAGTTCACCCCGAAGTGGCCTGATTTATGTATGACCACAGATTAATGATTACTTCCTACCATTCTTTATTCCTGCCTTTCCAACCATTAGTTATCACCTATAACTACATCACTTGCCTCCCTATGTAGCTCCCCATATAAATGGATGTTTGGGGAAAAGGATACCACATGCACATGTTGTTTGTGTTGGTTTTGTTCTTGCAGGAGAGCCTGAAGATATTGCATTTGTTGAAAGGGACCTTCATGCTTTTATTTTATGAATAGAATGGCACATGGAGTGGAGTGTGGGCTTATGAGAGGAAGGGAAGGGAAACTGACATGGAACAGGTCCCTCGTTATATGAGGCTGGTGAGGGAAATGATGTTATTTTGAAAATTCGAGTTTGCAGTAGTCACATGAGGAGATGTATTTATATGAAGGGATACAGTATTGGGCTAGCCTTCCTTTGTTTTAAAATCAACTTTACTGGGGCGCCTGGGTGGCTCAGTCAGTTAAGCACCTGACTTTGGCTCAGGTCATGATCTCACAGTTTGTGAGTTCGAGGCCGCGTCGGGCTCTGTACTCACAGCTCAGAGCCTGGAGCCTGCTTCGGATTCTGTGTTTCCCTCTCTCTCTGCCCCACCCCTGCTTGCACTCTGTCACTCAAAAAGGAATAAACATTAAGGAAATTAAAAATAATAATAATAAAAAAATAAAATCAACTTTACTGAAATATCATTTATGTACAATACTGCATTCATTAAAGCACACAACCCAGTGCATATACCTGTGAAGCCACTGCCTGGTCAAGGTAGAGAATATTTCTATCACCCTCCAAAATTTCTTCTTGTTCCTTTTCTGTCCATCCTTCCCCTTCCACCTTTGGACCCATTCAACACTGAGCTATTTTTTTTTGTCACAGCTTTTTTTTTTTTTTTTTTTTTAGGCTTTTATATAAATAGAATCATACTCTTAGGTCTGGTGTCATACACTCAACATAATGGTTTTGACATTCATTCATTTTGTTATGTATATTAGTAGTTTGTTTTTTTTTATTGTTGACTAATATCCCATTGTATAAATGCATCTCTTTTTGTTTATCCATCACCTGTTGGTGAGCATCTGGGTTGTTTCAATTTTTGGTTATTGTGCATAAAACTGCTATAAATATTTGCATACAAGTCTTTGTGTGGACATATGTTTTCACTTCTTTTGTATAAATACTTGGGAGTGGAATGTCTGGGTCATATGTTTAACTTTTTAAGAAATTACCAAACTTTTTTCGAAGTTATTGAGCCATATTCCATTCCCACCAGGGATGTATAAGAGTTCTAGTTGCTCAACATCCTCACTAGCATTTGGTATTGTCAATCTTTTTAATTAGTCACTCTGATGGATGTCTGATGGTACCTCACTGGAGTTTTAATTTCCATTTCCCTGACGACCAACGCGTTTTAAATCTTTTTGGGCCATTTGTATACTGTCATTAGTGAAGTGTCTATTCAAATCTTTTACCCATTTTTCATTGGGTTGCTTTTCTTCTAATTATTGAGTTGTAAGAGTTATTTACATAGTCTGAATACAGGTTCCTTGGGAACATTTTCCCCATCCTTTTGATTGTCTTTTCATTTTCCCAGCTATGTCTTTCAGAGAGCAAAATTTTTATCTCGATAAAGTCTAATTTATTGATGTTTTCTTTTATATAGCTCATGGTTTTTGTGGACGCTATTCTACTTCATTGTTCCTTATGTTTATCCTTATCTCAATATTATACCATCTTGATTTTTGTAGATGCTATAAGTTCTACTTACACTATCGAGTTCCATCTTCTTCAAAATTGTTTTGTCTGTTCTAGAGCCATCAAATTTCCAAATAAAATTTAGAACCAGCTTGTCATTTTCAGTGAAAATGCCTGATGGAATTTTGATGGGGATTGCTTTGAATCTATAAATCGATTTGGGTAGAATTGATATTTTAATAATAGAATCTTTCAATGAACTTATGAATTCCAACAAACCATGAATTGGAATCTTCCAATAAATTTACAAACATGGTTTATTTCTCCACTTTTGTGATCCTTCCTTAATTTCTTTCAGCAATATTTTGTAGTTTTCAATGAGGAGTTCTCATGTCTTTTGTTAAATATATTCTTAAGTATTTTTTTGTTATTGTTTTTAGGTACTCTTACAAGTAGAATTTTTTAAATTTAACTTGCCAATTATTTACTTCTAGCATATAGAAGACAATTAAGTTTTGGGTATTAATTTTGTATACTTCGAGTTTGTATACTTGCTAAATTTACATATTAATTCTACTAGTTGTTATATAGATTCTTTGGGATTTTCATGTCATCTACAAATACAGTCCAACATTCTTCCTTTCTGTCTTCATTTACTTTTGCTGTAATTTTGGTTTCATCTGTTTTTTCCCCCCATTGTCATTTTATTATTTTGTAGCCAACTTTTGCTAGTGTCACTCATAGGATACAATCCAACACTATGTTAAAACCCTGCCCTGGTGTAATTTAGCCCAGATCTCAAATTGCCAATCATTGAGTGGCAGAAAAGTAGCTGATGGATGAAAAAAAGAAAAAAAAAAAGATACTGTGAAGGTAGATAGTTGGCTGGAGGCAAGGCTGCAACTTCAGCCCTTGTTCTGCTGTTGCTGTGACTGATGGAGAGAGTCACACTGATGTCCTTTTGGACTGGGTGGAAGGAGAAAACGTGTTGGAGCTGTGAATGGAACAGTATTGGCTGGAAAACATTGTAGACTTTTGAGCTACAAGTGGTTTTCAAGTGGATAGGCCAATGTCACGCTGGTCAAACCCCAGTTCTCCTTCCTCTGCATGTCCATTGCAAAGCTGGAGAAACAGTCTCAGTATCCTTGTCTCAATTTCTGGACCCTTCTCTCTTCTCCAACAGTGTTACCCCCTATCTCAGAGACCTTTTCCTTCTTTCCTAACAAAAGTCCTCAGGGAAAATCTGAACCCCTTTCAGGGATTAAATTCTGCCTAAATCCCCACACCTTGCTCATTATTATATTTTAATAAGATATATCCAAAGATGCCTTAAGTTTCAAATACATGAAAGCACAAATACAATAGTAATACATAGAACGGGCAGGGAGTAACATTTAATGAACATCTACTGTATGATGCCCAGAAGTTGTTATTTAAACATTTTTAAAAATTTTTAAGGGGCGCCTGGGTGGCGCAGTCGGTTAAGCGTCCGACTTCAGCCAGGTCACGATCTCGCGGTCCGTGAGTTCGAGCCCCGCATCAGGCTCTGGGCTGATGGCTCAGAGCCTGGAGCCTGTTTCCGATTCTGTGTCTCCCTCTCTCTCTGCCCCTCCCCCGTTCATGCTCTGTCTCTCTCTGTCCCAAAAATAAATAAACATTGAAAAAAAAATTTTTTTTTAAAAAAAATTTTTTTTAAATATTTTTTATTTTAGAGACAGAGAGGGCAAGTGGGGGAGAGGGGCAAAGGGAGGGAGGGAGGGAGGAAGGGAGGGAGGGAGAGAGAGAGAGAGAGAGAGAGAGAGAGAGAGAGAGAATCCCAAGCAAGCTCCATGCTCAGCATAGAGCCTGACACAGGGCTCGATCCAGCCACCTTGGGATCATGACCTGAGCCAAAATCAAGAGTCCCACACTCAACTGACTGAGCCATCCAGGTGGCCCAGGAGTTGCTATTTAATCACAATAAGATCTAAAATAGGATTTATAGCCTCATTATAGATAAAAGGACTGGGGCTTAACAGGCTAGCATTTTGTTCAAGGCCATATGAAAATTGGAGAACAAATTTGAACCTCAGCCTGAGTTTAAAGTATGGGCTTTTTCCATTTCAGTGTTTGATTTCAGTATTAGTAAACACTCGTTGTGCAATGTATTTTCTAACTTATCACTGACTCTAAAATAGTAGATTGTGCATTTCTTGTTTAGAGAAGTGTATTCTCCATTGTGTTTTCAACCTCCAGCATAGCACATGGCAAATAGTAGGTACTTCATGCC
Source organism: Prionailurus bengalensis (assembly GCF_016509475.1). Classification (NCBI taxonomy): domain Eukaryota; kingdom Metazoa; phylum Chordata; class Mammalia; order Carnivora; family Felidae; genus Prionailurus; species Prionailurus bengalensis. The sequence continues at coordinate 30,749,129 of NC_057344.1, read as the reverse complement.
AGATTGTTGAATTGATTTAAATACCAACAGAACCATGTTTCTTTTGCTTTATTTATTCATTCATTAAACAAATGTTTTCTTGTAGGTAGGCACATAGATCTAGAATGGGAGTCAGATAAGTAAATAAGGAATGCACTCTACACAGTGATATAAGCTGTTATAGAGGGATGAATAAAATATTGAGGAAACAAAAAAGAGTTACCTAGATCGGCCTTATGAAGTCAGCAAAGGCTACCTGAAGCAGGGATATTTTGACATGTAATGTCAAGAATGATGCAATGTGAAAGAAGCAAGATATTTTAAACAGACGGGGCCATCATGTGCAAGGTTGGAAGTGAGAGAGAGCATGGCACATTCAAGAAATGTAAGTAACTCAATATGGTTGGGACAGAGAATGTGAGACATGAGATGATGAGAGATGAGGGCAAGGAATGAAATAGGTGCCAGCTGTAAGATTATTGTTTTTTGAAGGCTCTCTCCCAAGGGAACCACCAGAGGTGTGTCATCAGCAGGTGGCAGGATCAGATTTTTTATTTAGAAAGAACATTCTGGCTTCTTTGTGGAAAGTGACTGGAGGGACAGGACGTGGTTTGGTAAATAATTGCCGAAATCTAGGTGAAAAATGATTGTGGTCTAAACTGAGGTAAAGAGTATGGGATTGGAGAAAGTAGGCAGATTTGAGAGATAATGAAAGTAAAATTAATAGAATTTGAAGACTGATTTGGGGAATAATGGAAAAAGAATTGATGAAGATGATTCTTGGGTTTTAGATTTGGGAAAATGGTGGACAATAGTGACATTTCATGAGCTCTTGAGCCTATGTGAAGTGTTTTCTGCAGAAGAATATCTCCAATGAATATCATCCCAAACAATTTACTAAAATCTTAAGTTCATTATAGTTATTTCATTGAATTATTAGCCTTGTGCCCCACTCCTAGCTAATTTGCCATATCTCTTTATAACACCAACATGAGGCTGCAGACCTCATGTTCATCATTGGTTCCTCCTCTCCTCAGCTCCCCCCTCTACTTTCAGTTAGTCACCAAGGCCTGTTAATCATCCCTGACTAATGCCTCTTGAGTCTGCCCTGTCCTGCCATTCCCACTGTCATAACTGTAGCCTGAGCCCCTATCACTTCATGCCTGAACTATTTCCTAACTAGAATAGTTTTCCTAACTTGTCTCCATACCTCCAGTTGCTCCCCAGTGCAATCCATCTGGCACCCTGCGGCCAGAATGATTTTCTTTAAATACTGCTTTCATCACCTCTTCCAGCTCAAGCGTGCTCAGCGCACTCTTCTCCAGACAGATGAGTTACTCACCATCTTCCCAGCATGTCTTATGCATTCCCACCGAGGGAACCTTTGCTTGGAATGTGACTTTCTCCTAACATTTTCCTCTGCCTCCCTGAAGAGCCTTCATCCTGTTGGGCTCAGCTCCAGTCCCAACCTCCATGAGTCTTCCGTGACCATCCACAACACTCTCCCACCTCCAAATCGTCTGGCACCCAATACACATTTTGTTGACCTTCTTGTGTTCTTCTCTGTGTAAATCTTGTAGGCTTTTTAGAGCTGAGACAATGGGCCTCTTCTCCAGCTTTGGGTGCACATGTAGTGGAGGGAGAACCAGATTCTGGTCAGCTCACAATGGCTGTTATTTCTTGATTCCACTTGTGCTTGTAGCTGGAGACAGGTTATGCCAGTTTGATGAGTGTTTGTCCATTGTCGCTGGGATACCCTTGCTAGTCTAGGTCCCAGCAGGGACTTGCATTAGGTGCCAAGAGCAAGACTCTTTCTGATTCACATTCCCACACCCAGCCATTGTTCATCAAGCATATTGCTGGCTCTAATCAGCTAGATCTGGAAAGTCTTCTATATCAGCTACTCATGGTACAGAAATCAGCTCTTGTAGAGAAACCTCCAGGAAGTACTGTTTTCAGCCTTTGTCACCAGCCCAGCTACCTCCTGTCCTCTTGGTTAGCTCCCCTTTGGGAGGCATCTAGTCCTTTTGTCCATGTCCTCTCTGGAAACCAACATTCTCCTACCAAGGTTTACTTGGTGTCCAAGATATTTTTAGCAACAGTAAGTTTCCATATCATTCTCCCCTCTTCCTAGCAAAAAAAAAATCCTATATGCCCTACATTTACAAAGATAATAGAGTAGCATGTGTGATGGGGGATGGGTGGTGAAGGGAGGGAATCACATAAGTGACCCTATACAGAACAAAAGTGATTCACCCCTCGATAAGCTTTGGTTACAACCTTATACAAAGGAGAGGCTTATTTCATTTTTAGGTGCCCATGCCAAAAATTACTTTTTGTTTGCCTCCTCCTCATGCCCAGATCCAAACCTACTCTTCTCTGTTCTGCTCTCTGCCTAAGGAGCGTGCCTGCTACAGATGGCATCTCTAGGGCACCCTGGCCCAGGGCTTCCCTGAGTTTGGGCTAACAAATGGCACCTGCAGAAGACTTCTCCCAATCTACAGCAGTCTGGCAGTGCCTTCACTGTCTGTGGGAAAAAGACTTGTGCCCTTTCCATTGCTCCATTGCTTTAACTCTCTAGGCTCCAGCAATGCCGCTCCTTCCCTGTGTCTTTTCAGGCTCAAGTGGTGACAGGTTTATGCTGGCACTTTCCCCTAGCGTTTCAACATCCCCTGATGCCTCCCTTAGCCTTGTTTCTTCATTAAACTCTTCGGTCAAACTCTTTTTCATGCATCATCTGTCTGCCTCATGGACCTTAATTGACACATGCCCTTTTGCAGAACACCCAGATGAATCTTTGCCTTTATTAAGGTGGATCTGGGTATTTTTTCTCTTTCATGGCACCAAGCATGGTGACTGACCACTACAAAATCATTTGTTACCTTAATTAAGAAAGATATCAATGAGTCAGGCTCATTCTTCTGTGTGAATCCAAGGTTCCTGCTGACAAACCATGCTGCCAGACGTGACTCCTATAAGCACCAGTATTCTGAATATTGCAAGGTAACCTTGACTCTTCACCCTGCCTGGTTTCCAACTCATGATGAAAGATTGAGACTACATCATCTTATGCACTGACAGGGCTGGCACATGGAATAGAGGCAATAGCTTGTCTACGTCCCAGCAAAATATCTCTACCATCTTCCTATTCTCAGTTCTAGGACATCGTGAGTGATGCTCTTCTTTATGAATCTAGCTAGTTTGCCACCGTCCTAGAGGATGGCCTGACAAGAGTTATTTCAAGAGGGCTGAGACTTCAACACTACTACCTTCAGGGTGATTGAGATGATTTGTTTGCCATCCCTGTTGTGCTTAACGAGGGCAATGCTCCTTCTCAGAAGTGGAAGAGTCACTAGTCATCTACCATCATCAAAGAGAGACTCTAACCAGACGCCTTAGCAGAGCTTGCTGCTTTGCTGCTTACTGGAGGCCTCAGGGACTCTTGTTTTAATTATCGTTCCTCTATACATCATGTTCCCGAAAGAAATTCCAACATATTTCCAAGTTATTTTAGCTGGGTATTTTCCCTGCCAATCTTAAAATCAATGTTTCTACTCCTTGCTTCTTAACGATTCGTCCCACTGAAAAAAGCAGAAAGATCTCAGGATATTTTCCTTCAGGACGCAGTGTAAATGTCTCCCGGGGAAGGATTTCTTCATGCACATGTAAAGCTGCAAGGTCCAGAAAGGCCGCCACATGCAAATTTGAAACAAACGTTTCCAAAGCAGAAGTCCAGCACCAGCCCTGTCACACATGCGTAAAACAAATTATCCAATGGGAGCAGTACATAAATCACTCAAGAGAGAGTGCCAAAAAATTCCACTGCATTCCTTCCAGAATCTAAAACCCAAACACGTTAGAGCTCCAAGCTTTTACCAAAAAATTCTGAAGGGAAAATGAACTGTGAATAACTATGGAGAAAGTGTAAGCAATTCATCTACCTGATGGGACCACCTGCTAATCAACGTTCACACAGTATTTTGTATCCAGCTATGAATCAAAATTCTTGAGCTAAGTTTATGGCTTGAAAAGCCAAAGAGTCCTGTCATCATCAGCACTGCTATTTACCAGTGACTGAGACAGAACCTGCATGAGTTGCCATGGTTTGTACAGGATGTTGATCTACGTGGGTTGTGTCTGATTTGGAGGAGGAGCATTTGGGCTGGTTTCAGACACTAAGATTAATGGGGAGTGCAGTAAATCACAGTCATAGAAAAGAAGAGCCTTGGGGGAAGGGCAAATGTTTTGGTCTCTCGACCTACTGCATGCCCATGGAAGAGAGAACTCTGTGTGTGTTAGAAATGTCTAAGGTACTTGCCCTCATCTTTTTAGTAAATGTACTTTTGCAAAAGACACAGTGTTTGTGCAAAAGTTTTCTAAAAAACATTTGTTGAGGAAGACGGGAGATAAATGATTCTTACAGCAAAATGTCTGCCCTCTCACGTGTAATAAATGGGGCCAAACCTGAGGAGCTCTACACAACTGGAAAAAGAGAAATGGGTTCAGCTATAAAATCAGTGCCCTGAAATTTATTAGAGGTGCTCAGTTTTTCACTGAACTACAAAACTTGATTCAATATATCTATGTATTAGTTTGCTGGGGCTGCTGTAACAAAATACCACAAACCAGATGGCTGAAAACAATGGATATGTGTTCTCTTATAGCCTTGGAAGCCAGAAATGTAAAATCAAGATTTCAGTAGAGCCACGCCGGCTCTGAAACCTGTAGGGGAGTCCTTCCTTGGCTCTCTCTAGCTTCTGGTGTTTGCCAACAATCTTTGGCATTGGTTGGATTGTAGCTGCACCCCCCAGGCTCTCCCTCTGTCATCACACAACACTCATCTTGTCTGTCTCTCCTGTTCTTATAAGGATGCTGGCCATATTGGATTAGGGGCCCACCCAACTCCAATATGACCTCATCTTCACTAATTATGTCCACAACCACTCTGTTTTGAAGTAAGGTGACATTCCCAGACACTGGTAATTAGGACTTCAACATACCTTTTTTTGAGGAAGGTACAATTTGACACATAACAATTTACATATTGAAATACGGCAGGGATAAGGCTTAGAAATTAGGACATTTCTTCTGTTTCTTTTCTCCTTCCACACCTCCCTCCTTCTCTCCCTTTTCTTCTTTTCTTTTCTCTTCTTGCTTCACCATGGAATATTGGTGAGCCACGAAGAACATAGCTAGAGGAAACTAAGTTAATGTATATAAGAAGAGGCATGACAATATACAGAGAAATAAAATGCAAAATGAGAAAGGCAGCCTGTCTGTGTGATGAGGAGACCTTTAAGATGGAAACCACATACATACAGTAGAATTTTAAAGAAGGAGAATGATTTTGAAGTGTACCATTGGTGAGAGAGCTAAAGATGATTTTCAGACGTTTGCCATGTTGCCAAGAGTAGCCACCCTTTACCACCATTCGAGAGCACCTTGAGGTCGTATCTATATTACACTCCATGGCTTTGGAGCCATGTATGGGTTTCATTCAGATGTGTCACTGTGTGGAGTTGGGCTCACTGAGGGAGAAAATACAGCCCATTTTGTTCATGCTACATAAAATATTGGTCTGATGGGGATGCTTCAGCAATGGAGGCACAATAACAAAAGACAGAAAGAGGCAAATATGGGCAGTGTCCATTCAAACATAGCCCAAAGGACAAACTTGTCCAGTGGTTTTTATTATTATGGCTCCCTTGGCCAGATGCTCCCTCTAGTAGGTAACTGTGCCTTATTCTTTCTTAGCTGACAATTTACTCCTTAATATCACGCAAGGAAGCCCACTTATTCTGTGCTTGTGCTCACTAAGCCAACTTCTCACTGTGGTTTAGTTTAGTTCTTTAAGGAGAGAATATATTAGTTATATTGACAAAAATATTCGCATCCAGGGTTTGGCAAACTTTTTCTGTAAGCGGCAAGATTGCAGATACTTGAGGCTTTGCAGGCCATAGTGTCTCTGTTGCCACTACACAGTTCTGCTGCTGTGGTGCAAAAGCAACCACAGACGATGTGAAAACCAATGGCCGTGGCTGTACTCCAGTACAGCCTTTACTTACAAAAACAGGTGTCAGAGCTGGCCCACAAGTCATTGCTTATTGACCTTGCTCTAGACCATAGGACCAGAAAAAGAAATGCTTTGTTTTGTTTTGTTTGTTTGTTTGTTTGTTTAGTAAAAATTTGAATTTCTCACTTACATATCAATTTTGGCTAGTTGGGTTAATGTGTACGCACTCCCTTTGCAAAGCAGTTACACTTGCCATCGTGCTGACAAATTCAAGACATTGAGTGTGTAAGAGTGAGGGTCAGATCTTTGAGCATGGCTTATTCACAAGCATATCATTACCTCATAAAAGCATCATGGCCACAGCATGTTGGTTTCTCCCCAGATAAGGATAGGATCTCATGACAGTCTCACGTTGGGATTTTTTTTTTTTTTTAGTTTTGTTTTTCCTACATTGAGTGGGGCCTCAAAGTTCATCAAGACTAAATATTTGTGCAAAGGAGGACATGAGTCTCAGAAATATGAACTGACTTGTTAAAACTGGAAGCTAGAATGAACATCCAGGTTTCTCAGCCCCAGTCCCCTGGCTGTTTTACTGCTTCACAGTCAATGCTCAACATCTGTGGTCTGCTGATTTGGCCCTTGCTGCTAAAAATTATCATAAAAGCTTGAGGCCTGGGACTTAAGTCATAAGGCAGTAGTTAACCCGGTATTGATGATAATGATTAGTAAATACATGGCTTGGCACAAAGGAGCCAAGAGCACCCACAGGCTCTTAGGATTCCTTAGCACAAGGTCTTTGGAAAATGTTGAACGCCATTAAGCATTTACTGCCTAGGTATTTATCTAAACCTGTCTTGAACCTGTCTGTGTTTTGGCTTTACAACTAGTTCAGATAACAAATTCCATGTGTTTACTTCTCTTCTAGACACGAAGACCTTCCTGTTACTTTAGAGCCTAGTTTTATTAAAACTGATGGTGATGTAACTGAGAGATGCCCCAGGTTGTTCACCCCAGAAAGCTCTCAGGGGAGAGCATGAGAAGGTATCATTCACAAAAGGGTCTTTGGGTGCCTTACATAGCACATTACTTCAAAGTAACACCACTGCACAGAGATTTTCCAACATTTTTGGCCACCAAAACTTGCTAAAAAAACTTGCAGTGGGTCTTAGATAATCTTAGTAACAGATGCACTGGCCTACTAGTAGACCATTTTACTTTTCCCCACACAATTTAACATCAAATAATACACTATCTTTTTATTTCTTCTTCTTTCTTTCTTTATTATTGTTGTTATTTTTATTTGGCTCAACCCACACTAGAACACAAGCCTGTGAAGGCAAAGACTTGGTCTGTTTATCCCCTGACATTAAAATAGTTCCCAGGGTGCCTGGCTGGCTCAGCTGGTTAAGCCTTTGACTCTTGATTTTGGCTCAGGTCATGATCTCACAGTCGTGAGAGAGCCCTGCACTGGGCTCTGTGCTGGGCATGGAGGCTGCTTGAGACTCTCTCTTTCTCTCTCTCTGCTTCTGCCCCTCCCCTGCTCACATGCACGCTCTCTTACTGTCTCTAAAAAAAAAAAAAAAAGAAAAGTTTAAAATAGTCCTCAATGCACTGCAAGCATCCCATAAATACTTTGAATAAATTAAGCAATGTGTGAGGCACTGAAGCCAAGCCCAAGCCCCAGGCTTCCATCCAGTACCATACCTAGAATCTTTTGTGGAGATTCTAGGTATGTGGAGCAGATTTTGAGTGGCATAGAACTTTGGTCTAGAGCTCATAACATTCTATTTTATGAGGGCCTCTCAACCACCCTGTGAGGTAAGTAGGGCGCCTACTATTATTCCCCATTTGAAGAGGGAGAAAAAAGACTTGGAGAAGAGATAACAGATTGGTTCATAGTCACCTTGGTGGAGGACAGTAATGTTGTAGAGCTAAGACAGCTCCAAAGGTGCCACAGCAGCCTTTCAAACTATTTTGACTACAACTTATAGGAAGGAGTGAATTTAATTTATTTAATGTTTATTTATATTTGAGGGAGAGAGAGAGACAGAGACAGAGACAGAGTGTGAGTGGGGGAGGGGCAGACAGAGGGAGACAGAATCTGAAGCAGGCTCCAGGCTCCGAGCTGTCAGCACAGAGGCTGACATGGGGCTCGAACTCACGAACCATGAGATCATGACGTGAGCCGAAGTCGGACGCTTAACTGACTGAGCCACCCAGGCACCCACAGGAAGGAGTGAATTTTGAATTCCGACCCAGAACACATACACACACACACACACACACACACACCCCTAAAGCAAATGTTTTTACCAAAGAATGCCTTAATGTAATATACTCTGATATTTTTATTCTAATTAATTTAAAACAATTCTAAAAAAAATTCTAATTGCAACCACAGATTGAAAAACAGTCTTCTCCACCATCCATGTTTTCTTGCATAATTTCCCGTCTCATGTCATCTTTTCTCTCCATTTTGAAAATGAAATACGAATTGCCTTCTCCTCCTGTGGGGCTTCCCAGTCTGTACTTGAAGTCAGCCAGTCTGGGGAGCAGGACAGTCCCTGTGTGCTGGAGTCAGAGAACACGAAGCAGTCAGGACACCGGCTGAGAGGAAATTGAAAGCTTTTATGGGGGCAAGGGGGGAGAGAAAATCAAATCTGAACGCCTGGACATTTTGGGCAGGAAACGGTTAAGAGACCACTGGATGCATTGAGCTGCCAAGACCACCGCAATGTTCCTACAAAGATTAGACAGAGAACAGATGTGAAGTAACTAGAGTCCTTCAGAGTGAGATAGCGACGACATAAATTAACCTTGTCTAGGGCCTGACAAAGGGACCACGCGCTTTTTGAAGTCTTAAGAGTGAAGCCATTTTTTATGGACTCTCCAAGGTTATATACCTTCATCCAAGAGAACGAGTTTAATTAGAGCCAGTTGTTTACAGGGAAGGGAAGGGAGCCCAGTGGGGGCTATCAGGGTGACTGCATAGCAAATAAACGAGTGAGCCTGCGAAACAGCTGAGGTTTCCTTGAGTTCTCTCCAGCCGATAAGATTCCCTTCCCCCCTCGAGATTACTTTTGTCTCTTTTCCTGAAACTAGAGAAACAAAGAGGTGAAAACATTCCAGACTCCTGATCCCTCCAGTTTGGCAGGCTTTTTGGTCACAGCTGCCTCTTGTGGTGGTGAGGCTGGGGGTTATTCCACACCCAGCTGCTGGAGCCCGACCCCAGCGATGCCTCACCCAGGCGGCAGGAGCCACGGAACCGCCACCGAGGATCCAGGCCAGCCTCATCAGTGGATGTTGAACCCCCGGCTCCGAGGAAAACCTGGCAATGCAGTTTCCAAAAGAAAAATTCTCTGCTCAGGGGAGGCCCAGCTGGGGTGGATTTGAGCCAGAGATGGCTTTGTTAGGGCTGCATCCCAGAAGAGACAGGATTCCGTGCAGCACCGACAGGGGCCTGAGGATCCAAGGCGTGCCAGGAAGTCCTGATCAAATGTCTACAAGAATCACAGAGACCGGGGTGCCTGGGTGGCTCGGTTGGTTAGGCGTCAGACTCTTGATTTCAGCTCAGGTGGTGATCTCACGGTTTGTGGGTTCAAGTCCCGCTTCGGACTCCGCTCACAGCACACAGCCTGCTTCGGATCCTCAGTCTCCCTCTCTCCCTTCCCCTCCTCTGCTTGTGCTCTCTCTCTCTCTTAAAAATAAATAAACATAGGGGCGCCTGGGTGGCGCAGTCGGTTAAGCGTCCGACTTCAGCCAGGTCACGATCTCGCGGTCCGTGAGTTCAAGCCCCGCGTCGGGCTCTGGGCTGATGGCTCAGAGCCTGGAGCCTGTTTCCGATTCTGGGTCTCCCTCTCTCTCTGCCCCTCCCCCGTTCATGCTCTGTCTCTCTCTGTCCCAAAAATAAATAAACGTTGAAAAAAAAAAATTTAAAAAAAAAATAAATAAATAAACATTAAAAAAAAAAAAAGAATCACAAGAGGGCAGGAGCTGTGCACCGTGGGGAGCAGAGGGGATGCTAGAGTTTGGATCAAGTTCCCCTGAACATGTGGAACACATGGTCACCTGGGGAAGGAACTAGGTGATTAAGTGAGGTTTAGGAATGGGGAATGGAGGGGGCCGGTTACGAAGCCCCTTATGGAAGGCACTGGGCTTATGTGAGTGCCTGGCTGAATGTCTGGGCTGCAGGGGCTGAGAACTGGTCGGGGCAGACCCGGGTCCCAGAGCCGCGTTTCCTTTGCTGCCGGCCACTCTCTCTCCCGTCTTGCACAGGCTCTCGGCCTTCACGGAGAGACACAGCTTAGCCCAGGGCAGCCCCGGGCTCCTCATAAACTGGCGGGATAGATCCAGGACAGAGAATAGAGAGGCTGACTCCTCGCTCAGGTGGGAGAGCTGTTTCCTGTTTTTCTTTCTTTCCCCCGGGGGCCAAGTTTACACTTGGAGCTTGGAGTGAGCGGTGTGGGCTCCAAGGACCACGGAAACAAGTCCCTCCCTAGAACACCCCTTCCACACTGCCTGAAATACCATGTATAATTTGAGTTAAACAGTGCTATTTAAACAGGAAAAGACTAGTCCCCAGAGAGATTTGAGAGGATCTTAATCATTCAAATCCTACTATTCATTTTGCTCATTTTCCTTTTAGCATGAGATTGAGGTCCCTGGAGTTGAAGGGACGGCACACTTTGGGGAGGAGGCACTGAGTTCTGGAGTAAGGGTCATTTCTGGGAAAGGCAATCTAGGACTAAAGTTGTCCACGAGGTCTTTGGTGAGTGTGTGTGTTTGTGGGGGCGGGGAGGGTGGTCAAGAAGTGTATTTGAGGGAAGAAGGGATCTAGGAGGATCCAAAGAAATGGACAAAGAAAGGGCCACCAGAGCTAGACTTTGCTGCAATTTTTCCTAAGGCTTATCTTGCCTTTATTTGTTCCTTCTGCTCCTAAATCCCCACCCTGAGGAGCTTTAATTTCCCTGAGTGTGAGATACTCTTGCCCAGAGCCTGAGAAGAGCCCTTTCTGCCTCCTGACCCCCAGCCTGAGTCCAGGAGAGACCCTCACTGGCTGTCCCGAGCAGACATTGCAGGGACCACTTTCAATTTCTATTGATATCTGCCCCTCGCACCTAGCCTATGAATCAGAAGGTACATAATAATGTTTGCTCAAAGACTGTTTCCCCCAGTGAGTTGCCTGTGCATGCTCCACACTGCAGGTGGTCTGAGACTTGGTACATTCTGTTCCTTTTCCTGCATTGCTCTCCCTTTCCACACTATCAGCAGGTGCCCAAACCACCCCCCCTGCCCATCATCCCTCAATTCATAATGCCATGTCCTTTTCTTAGCCTTTTCTGTCTTCATGTGATTTCTCTGTGTAAACACTTAGGAATACATGTATCAGTGTATTTTCATTGGTGATTCCTTTCTTAACCGTATCCACTTGACTTTGACCTTCTTGGCATCGTTTATATCTTATTTCCAGCACATAGCATAGTTCGTGGCATGTAGCAGGTCCTTAGGAACCTTCTGGTGAGTTGATTGGACCTTATATAAAATTACTTCCCAGGGACCTCATCAACATTCCCAGTAGTTTTCCAGCCTATGTATGGCCAGAGAAGTGCTTAGTGGCAGAGAGAAAAACAACACGTGGGGTGGAATATGAGTAGGTCGGTCTACTAATTTCCATTTGTAATGAAGAGCTAACTCCCCTACTCATTAAGTCAAGCTCCCTTAATTTTCCTTCTAAATACTTTCTGAACTTGGCACCCGAAGAGGCAGGTTATTCATTTGGCATATGAAGAGCTGACATGCACTTCTGGACCTGCTGAGTAGTGAAGAATTTTCAAAATATAAAAGCGTCTATACAATGATTGCAAATAGAACCCATAAAATAAGCCCCCATCTACTTGTCTGTGATGAAGCTGTGTAGGTGGGAGGCAGACGTGCTGGGTTTTTCTTTCTAGTGGCGCAGGGAAGATCGACGGAGGACCGAAGCATGGGGCGTTCTGACTTCACAGCTGATTGTCTACCTTTGGATAGATCCAGACCCTCATTGCCAAACCTGTCTGAAAGGGCTCCTTGGTTCCCAAGAGCTGAGGTCATTGGTGGGACAATTTCTGCAGAAGAGAGAGACGTGGGTGAAAGGTAGGGTCAGAAGGCGAGTCTTGGCTTACTCAGGCATATAAATGCAGAGTGGGAAGCATGAAGTCCTCTGCCATGGTCATTCTTTACCTTTGGTTTAGGGGGAAACTAGCAGGGTTTCTCTTCCATGGGACTTGGGGCCCTTCTTCCTTCCTGCCCTTCCTCCTCCTTCCTTCCCTCCTTCTGTCACCTTTTCCACCTCCTTCTCTCTCCTTCATTTTTCATTACGAACGTTTTCAAATCTACATGAGTTAGTGAGAACGCCGTCGTAAAACCTCCACCTCTCAGTCACCCAGATTCAATAATTATCAACATTTTGTTCAGCTCCTTGTGTGACCTTCTGATTGCAGTCTTGATTTCTTAAATCCTTTCCAGTTCTAATAAGAGAGGAGCGTGTCTTCATCTCGTTGGCTTCTGCACTAATTGTCTCTCCATTCTGAAAAGTATGTAAGGGGTACACGTGTACTGACACGGCAGTGGCAGGGGTGAAAGGTGAGGTGCCTGTGTGCAAGAGACACTTTCATCCCTCTGATTTTTATCAATGTCCCAAGGCCACCCAAAGAACGATACAATCTAAGGTAAAAGTATCGTGCTTGCTGTGCAGGTGGGGCTGCAAGACAAGCTCCAGGCTGCTGCTTCCAGCAGGACAATTGCTACTAACCCGCTTATAGAAACTCTGGTATTGCCACCGACAGTGGTGATATTAATGTCCAGCTTCTGGAAGCCAGATATCACGGTCACCTCAGCTTCAAGAGCCGAGGTCTTTATTTTGCATTCCCTTAAGATGTCTCTTTAATTGCTTGGGTGCACCAAAAAGCCTAGCTAATCTTTGTGGTTTTTGGTTTTTGGTTTTTTTACTTTTTTCTTCTGTTTCACCTTCTATCCCTTCCTCTCCCCTCCTTTCCTTTTCTCCTGGGCAAAGAAACTACTGTTAAACACTGACAACCTTTAAAAAGTAGGCTAAGCAATTAAAGTTCTTTAATGTATGGATAACACTTAAAAATTGACTTTATATTTAGCCTTTGATCTCACCAGCCATCTCCCTAGTTAAAATACCTCTGCGTAAAACAACTTGGCATTTTTTATATCGTCTTGATAGCTCATAGTTTTGGTACGTAATGTCAGTGTTCCTTAGAGAGCTGGGCTACAAGAAACATGGGTGGAAGTTATTTAAGCCATTGGAATAGTTTACCGTTTGTAACTTTTGCCAGTCCCTGGAAAAGCTTTGCATTAAAATTCACTGCGTGTGATCTTATGTCTGTTAAATGTTTTACAGTCATCATCAACTCTTTCTCAGATTGAAAACTAAGTCATAGGAGAAAAAAAACAGCTTAGCTAACATTGTAATTTAGTGACTATTAAATTTAAAATCAAGTTCACAGAAAAAGGCAGGCGACGATATATATGCGATATATACACATATATATGTGTGTGTATACCTATATATATATATACATATATATATGTATATATATATATGTATATATATATATATATATATATATATATATATATATATATATAAACCAAACTCTCGGCCACAAAAGGAGCTGATACATGAGGTGGAGAAAGCCCCTCCATTAATTGAATTGAATGTTCCTAATTTCAAAATTACTGGCTTGAATTTAGGGCTTCACTTTTAATATGTTAAGGGGTAAGTTAAAGTGTGTTTACATTTCTATAACATGTGTTCTACTTTGTCTCAGCTGTGGACTTAACAGAACTTTGGAGAAGTGATGTAAGCTCTCTGGAACCTTGTTCTCATATGTTTAAAGAAAACAGACTGAAATATTTGTATCGTTCTTTTTGCTTGACATGCTGTGCTTTAAAACCAGGACATTAGGCTGAGTCCGTTTTGTCAGGTGCTGATAACTCCTAACAGGGACGTGTGCATTAAAATCAAATAATTAAGTTGCCTGGAAGCTAAAAGTGTAAACATAGCTGTAAATAAGAAGCATGCTTGTTTATCTCTTCTGCTGTGGCTGTTAGCTTAACCTTGAGGTATTAGTACGGATGCACCACACACAAGGGTTTTGGATGGCACACGTAGTGGGAATCTGACCTGCTGCGCCTCACAAAGCAAAAGTACCCGGTGTTCAGCTCTAAAAAAAGTCTTGGGAGATTTTTTTCCTTCCTTTCAAATTAATGTTGCTTAGGGGAGGTATATGATGTGCCAATTAATATGTGCGTTTTTTCAACGGTTCTGCCTTTTTTTCCTCTTAGAGCTTTGAGGCAAAATGTCAAGTCCTCTGCAGCCAGTTACTTTTCATAACTTCCCTGTTTCTTCCAATGAGTGATATAAGCTCTGTTCTCGAGGCAGGTGCATACCAGTATACCATGTGGCAGCCTCCTGTATCAGCCCTATCACCAGGCCCTCCAGGAAATGAGGCACTGTGTTTTTCTCAGGAAAAAAAAACCCCACATCAGACAGAAACCCTTGCTCATTACCAAGCTGCTGATTGCCAACCATCAAGGAATTTCACCAAAGAATTAGTAGTGGGGACAGTTGGGGAATATTATTGAGCCTCATGTTAGGAACAGTCCATCACTCATTAATGTATTTTATGAATATTAACTGAGCCCTTACTTTGTGCCAAGACTGTTCGAGGTGAAGGCCACATACAAATGAAAGAAGACAAAAATTACAAAAAATAAAACAAGCAGGAAAAGAATCAAGATGCTTTTGATGGAGCTACACAAACAGCAGGAATTTGGTGACATGGTGAGAGGCTGGCTGGCCATTTTAGAACACTGACTGTGAGGGGCGCCTGGGTGGCTCAGTCAGTCAAGTGTCCGACTCTTGATTTCGGTGCAGGTTGAAAACACAGTTCTTAGGTTTTAGCTCTGTGTCAGGGCTCTGCACTGACAGTGGGGAGCCTGCTTGGGATCCTCTCTGTCTCCCTCTCTCTCTGCCCCTCCACCCCCAATGTAAGTAAATACACATTTAAAAAAAGAAAGAAAGAAAAAGAAAGTTGGCTGGGAATGACCGAGCTGAGGAGGTTGCATTAAAATTGAGGACTGACTGTCAAGAAGGAACCAGACATGCAATGATCAGGAAGCAGAGAATTCAAGCACAGGTCATAGCAAGTGTGAAAGTCTGAAGGGAGGAAGGTGTCTGATGTGTCTGAGGAACAGGAGGGAGGTGGTGCATTTGGAAGGAGGGAGTGTATGGCTTCATAAAGATTATGGATTATGGAGGGCTTCCTAAAGCAGGGTGAGAGGTTTGTATTTTGTTCTCACGATGGTCAAAAATAATCGCAAGGTATCATTTGAATCATTGTTTATGCTTAGGGTTAGTTATGTAGGAAATGGACCATTGAGAGGAAGAGAGGAAGCAGGCCAAGTGAGAGAAAATGTTACATCTGGAAGTAAGTTCAAAGAGGAGTTGCTACTGAGTTAATGTGGGAGTTTAGGAGAAAGAGAGGATGAAGGATAACTTCCAGATCTGGGGTTTGGGTAGTTGATGAAACAAACAGTAATTTGTTGTGAGGTGGGAATTGTTGCGGGGTGTGTTGCTTCTTAGACAACCAACTAGAATCACTTCTCGGCCTTTTGGCTAAGATCAAGTGTGTTGCTTCTTAAACAACCAACTAGAGATATGAAGGATGTATCTAGAATCCAGAGGAGGGTCCAAAGACGTCGGTCTGGGATCGTTGCCATAGAGATTTATTTCAAGATGGCTGCACAGAAAAAGAAGGTCCAAGATGAAACCCAAGGCATTCCAAAATGTGGAGATCTACCAGTGGAGGAGGAGGGACTGAGGTAGGGGGAAAGTAAGGGGTCTGTGATCTCACCAAAGACAAGAGAAGAAACAGGATCTTTTCAAGAAAGAGGCCATTGGAAACTCAGGACATCCTGATGCCACCAGAGTTCTTACTGCTATTTCCCCATTAGCTAAATCTTAAGCTTATATCTCAGATAGAAGGCAGGTTTCTATTCATGTTTTGCTTGTGGACCAGGCCCTCCTTGACTAGTCTTCATTTTTCCATGCTAGAAGTGACAATTCATTTTCTCCAGGCTTAGGCAAGACTACTCTTGCCTTGTTTCTGGCCCTCAACCCAACCATCCCACAGGTAAAGCACCCAGCTAGTCTTTCTTTCATGGGGAGGACTTGACAGTTGAGAGGGAGAGCTCAAAGGAGGTCCCAAGTGGGGAGGAGAATGAAGACAGACAAGGGAAGAAGAGTGGGCATGTTCAGGGATCACATTCTGCTTTGGGGTAACACCTTTTCACAGATATCTATCTGAAGGCTGGAACCCACAAATACAGTGCTCTTTCTGCTATGTCTCAAAGATAGGCATAGAAATAACTCTAAGAAGAATAAAGGAAAACTCACCATTTCTTTGGGAAAAATGAAAGTGTTCAAAGCAAACTGATTCTGCAATCCATAAGCAAGCATGAAAGGAATCAAAATAATGTCTGACAGCCAAAGAACTCGTATGCCTCGCAAAAGCTAAAGGACCACGTTTTATAATCAATCTATCTTCATTAGTTATTGTTTGCCACATAACATATTAGCCAAAAACTTCATGGCTTAATACAAGAGTATATTATCTCACAGTTTCTGTATGTAAGAAATTCAGGAGGAGCTTAGCTAGGGGACTTTGGATCTTGGTCTCTCAGGAGGGGGAAGACACAGAATCAGTCAGGACTGAGGTCATCTGAAGGCTTGATTGGGGCTGAAGAAGCCACTTCCAAGATGGTTGCCTCAATGGCTGTTGGCAGGAGGTCTACATTCCTAGCTGTGTGGCAAGGGGTCTCTACATAGGGTTACTTCAGAATACTCACAACATGGCACTGATTTTCCCCAAAGTAGAAAGCAGTCCAAGAGAGAGAACAAAAAGAGGTCACAATGCCTTTTGTGACTTAATCTTGGAAGTCTAACACCATCATTTCACCACATTCTGTTAATTGGAAATCACTAAAATCAGCCCATATTCAAGGTGAGGGGAATTAGGTTCTACTTCTTGAAGGAAAATTTTGGGAATATCTTTTTAAACTACCACACTGGCTGTCTTTAGAAATTGAAGAAGGGTGAGTTGTGATATCAGATTAAAAAGAATTGGTGAGAAAGGATGGTTGGTCCACATTAGTCTTGCGTGAAATGATTAACTACATTTTGTTACTAATTTCATATGCCAGGAATTGGCCGTCTCCATAATCAGTGAGTACTGGTTCTAAATGAAAACACTGAAATCTCTATGCATGCCTGATATAAAATAGTATTACACAAAGAAATAAGGTTCCTCTGTAGAATACCTATATTCAGTCACTTGGTCACATAACATGTGATGGTTGCCTTATTCAGCATTCTCTCTCAATAGCGTTCAAAACATTACTTATTATTTTGGACTCCAGGTGCAGGGAGTTGACTTAATCATACCTCTCAGCTCATTGCCTTTGGTCATTTCCAACCTACATAAAGAAATTCACATTTTCCCCCTTTCTATCTCCACTCACCTATCTTTCTCCTCTGCTCTGTCAGAAGCACTCACTAACTTGCTTCATATATGTTCTTTAATATTACCAAATGATATGTGATGCTATTTGCTATGTGTATGTATTTAACACACATAAATAAAACTGTGGTACTAAAACGAAAATAAAAGGAATTGAAATAGCCTAGGTATTTAGAATGACATATCAGGATTCGAAACTCTAAGTCTATGTATTTTTAAGGGAATATTGAGAACAAGTGTCCATAAGAATTTCTGGAGAGAAATGAGACCAAAATGGCTAATTTTGCAGCACAGAAGGCCAATCTCCCTCCTCTACTCTGGCAGCAAAAGGAGAAGCAAACAGGCCAAGGGCCATTATTGAGATGAGAAAGAATATTTTGCTTTCTGCCAGACACTGGCCTATAAGGAACTTGCAGTGTCCAGCAATATGGAGAATTAGTGGCCTGACAAGCCTAAAATATGGTCAATAGTAATAAAAGTTAGCTAGAAGAAGCCCAGAATTTGAACTCTGTAGCAAATACGCAGTTCTAATCCTTCCCTTCCCCCTCTCTTTACGATTTAAGACTTGGCAAGAGAAAGGTCACTTGACAATATTTATTAGCTCATTAACTATAAGTGTCTTTGCTGCCATGGGAGATATTTTTTATAACAATTCTATTCTGTTCTACAAACTATGCTGCAGGTGTCTCTCCATTGTGTAAATGAAATGGTGAGTGCTAGCTCTCTTTTGGCATCCAAGATTCATAACTAAGTATTATTTTTTTTTCCAGCTAGTGAAAGGGAACATGGTCAGACTGAGTCAAGCCTGGCTGACTTACATGAGGCCAACTAGGCAAATATCAGTGTTGCCGGAACATGGACAGTTATGACTATCTTATTTCCCCTGTTCAGAACCCCCATTCCTGAGAAAAGGGGAAGGGAACAGAATTAACATGCACCAAGTGCCAGATACTGTATCAGGACTTTTACGTACAGTGTTTAATTCTCCCAACAGCTGTATTAAATAGGGAAGAAATTAAATAAGGAAGAAATCTTTGCCACTAATAAAGCAGATGAGGAAACTGAGTATCAGAAAAGTTAATTTGCTCAGTCACACAGCTGTTATGTGGGGAAGCTGGGATTCCAAACTAAGTCCATGCTTTTCAAACACGTAAACTTCTATGTCTAAAAATATAATACAGTATCCTCAAACATTGCACAATTTCTTGTTTGCTTTCCAGAAGACTGAGCTTAAAGATTCAGTTGCAGCAATAGAATAAAATGTCATTGAACTTTTGATAGAACAAGATTTGTTTTCTTAGAATGAGGAACATTGATTCTTTAAGTAAACCAAAATGTATTTTTCTTTCTTTATTTTTTATTTTAGAGAGAGAGAACATGAGCAAGGGAGAGGGGCAGGGAGATGGAGAGGATCTTAAGCAGACTCCATGCTCAGTGCAGAGCCCCGTGTGGGACTGGATCTCACGACACTGGGATCATGACCTGAGCTGAAATCGAGAGCTGGATGCTCATCCAGCTGAGCCACCCACGTGACCCCCAAATGTATTTTTCCAACTGATTGTTTCCAAACGTTAAGTCTTACCATAGCTTAGCTCTTATGTTTTTTGGGGGAAAGAGGGATCTAGCCTACCAGCCTTAATTGGTAGGGATGTGATAACTCATTGACCAAGATGTACCAAAAATTCATTCATCCATTTTTTTCCCTGCATTCACACAGATTTTCCATTTTCCCCCTACTCTTGGTTTGAGTGACTCCTAATTATTCTCTAAAATGTATCTCACATGCCAACTTTTCTGAGAATATTACCTTTCTTCTCTTAGTACCATATACAATTTTCATTGTCTTGTACAGCTCACTCTGCACTTTTTAATTTATTTTTATGTATTTATTTATGTATTTATTTATTTAATATAATTTATTGTTAAGTTGCCTAACACACAGTGTATATAGTGGGCTCTTGGTTTTGGGGGTAGATTCCCGTGGTTCATCGCTTACATACAACACCGAGTGCTCATCGCAGCAAGTGCCCTCCTCAATGCCCCTCACCTGTTTTCCCCTGTCCTTCGCCCCTCCCCCATCAACCTTCAGTTTGTTCTCTGTATTTAAGAGTCTCTTATGGTTTGCCTCCCTCCCTCTCTGTTTGTAACTATTTTGTCTCCCTTCCCTTCCCCCATGGTCTTCTGTTACGTTTCTCAAGTTCCACATATGTCACTCCGCATTTTTTAATTGGTTGATTTGTCCAGCAGCTGGAGTATTAATTCTTCGAATGCAGGGATTCTGCCTCACTTATCTCTGCATTCTCAATACCTAATGGCTGCCATTTAGTGGGTTCTCAAGTTAGTTATTGAATGAATTAACGACTGAGTGAATGAACGAATGGTTAATATTAGATAATTTTTCATTAGGTACCTATGCTCTCTAATAATATTTCATATGAAGTCTAATGTTGGGTGCCACTTCTTTGGTGATATTTTTATCCAAAACCCATGGAACAATGACAACAGAACACTGGGGGATGAACATATCAAAGACCAAATCAATTTCTCTCTCTTCTCTCTCTCCTCTTTCTGTCTCTGTCTCTGTCTCTGTCTCTCTCTCTTACACACACACACACACACACACGCACATACATACATATACCTTTTCTTAAACCAAGGGATCAGTAGAGCATCCCATTGCTTTGCTGTGGGATGAAGGACTTTTGAGGTTCATTTATGTGGGTCTCATCTGGAGAGGACCTTGCCCCTACATGACATTTATCCATCAATTAGGGTCCTGGCAAACTTTTTAAAAAAAGGCTGCTTATTGGAAGAGAGATTTGCCAGCATCTGAAAATTGTCCCCTAGTACCTGGAACTGAGAGTTTATATTCTTGTGAGTTGAACAGAAAGTGTTTGGTAGGAGGGCATGATTAACCATGACAGGCCAGTTGGTTAAACATTTCATCATTTTTGGCTTCGAAGTTAATGCCTACTTAAAATTAATTCAGTCATTTCAGAAGGTGAGAATACGATATATTTAAATAAAATCATCACAGAATGTTAAAACAGAAAGTCTTTCCAGGGTTTTGAAATAACTTAATTTTACATGATAATTAATTGAATTCCCCCCTTACCCTATTCCATTTGATTAGAATTAGGATCACTTTCTTTTTTTGTAATGAAAGCATTAAGGATCATTTATCTAACTTTTCTCTACTAAGAGGGCCTCAAAAAATGATGTTTCTGCTTTCCTTTGCCCTGTCTTGATGATCAAAGAGGGTGTTAGGAGCCCAGCTGAACCGAAAGTAAAATGGCCTGTGACTCAGAACCAGTCCTGAGGTTGGTGGGGATGGTAGCCAAGGGGAGAGGAAATGGGGTGCTAATGACATTAGGGAGAGTGGCTCTCCAGGGGAGAGCATTGATTTTACAGGTTTCGAGAGAATTTATGAGATAATTAATATCGGCAGTTGTGCACATTTTGTACGGGGAGTACTTCAGACAGCAACTAGATAGATGCCAACAGATGTGAAAGTAATAGTCCTTTGGATTTCAAATGTTGTCTATGTCTACATGAGGGGGAATCAAAAGAGTTCTCCTTGTTCAGGGGATGTTCAGTATGAACAACCGCAGTTTTATAAATTACCAGCCATTATTTTTTCCTTCAGAGCGCTCCATAGATTGCCTTTTCGAATGTTTCTTCCTTTCTGAAGCAACGTGCCTTGTAGCCAGAACGACCATATGTCCTACAATTTTGAGAGCGGTTCTGATTTAAAATAATCTATCCTGTCGTATGCCCCCCACACATTAGATCGTGTGACCAATTTGGGGTTCAGAAAGCATGGTCACCATAGATTCAGCCATTCCAGATGAGCAACTGCATTCCAGCAATCTCAGACGATTTGATCATCTAGTGCTTGCTGTAGCACCCCCTCCGGCTTGGACCCCATGCGCTCTTGTTCCTGAGCAGAAGAAATGAGGAGAAAGAGAAGGGCATCCCTCTCCCACAACATTATAGGAATACTATTCTGCGCAATTTTTAAAGTGCAGACAAAAGTAGTTTGCTGTGGTGGTGGTGGTTGTTATTGTTGTTGTTGTTAACTTACACGATGCATATTGTGGAAAAGTTAAAAGCAAGAACGTAGCTGAGCCAAGAAAGGCATCCAGTCCTGTCAATTATCCTAACCACAATTACTTTTTAGTATTTTGATATGCATGTATAAAAACATGTTTTTTATATTTGGTTTTTCTTAACCAAAAATGTGGTCCCAATATCATGTACAGTTTTCTCACCATAATTCTCAATTAGCAATGTGTCACATCTTTCTGTATCATTAAACACATATTTACATCATCCTTTTAATCACTGCCTAGTACTCTGTACACATATGCAATAAATTAATTAAAAGTCCTTTGAATGTTATTTTGATGTTTTACTCTAATATACGATACTGAGAAAGGCACGCTTTTCTTCACATAAAATATTTGGGTGGTGATAGGGGACTTTGTCCTCCAGAAGTCTGGAGATCTTCCTGAAAGCTGCCAGGAACGATAGCTTGTTGTAATGCATGCAAGTCTGGTCCTTATATGCCCAAACACATCAGTGACACACTAATGAATCCTACTTTAATCTTTGCTATCATTTTCCATTGGCTTCTCTTGTGTTTCTCAAGGACTCTCTGGTGTCCAGACCAACTTTCTTGATCATCTCGTTGCCATTATTTTTTTGGCTGGATGTGGCAAGCATTGTTCTGAGGTCAGTCTATGGTTGAGTCTGTCTGGATCACATTTTCGGGTGGTGCATCACACATCATGTCTGCTCCCTGGCTCCGACCAACAAGACTTTAAAGAGATTTTTTAAAAGGCTCAGAAAGTTTCTTGGATATCAAACAGCTCTTATAAAAATAACATTTTTATGACTTAAAATGTAAATGAATCAGAAACATATGGATTAAATTTCCTTTGAAATACCCATGGGTTTAAAAACTGGAGGGAAGAGTGCTTGCAAAATGAGTTAAATTGAGTTTTGCCAAAAATAAAATGCTTGAAAAATTGTTGGGGATGTTTTGCTGATCCCTAGGTGTTCATGGGTTCTCCATTCTCTATCTGAAAAGTACTTAGATTTCAAAATTTGGGTCACTCAATAAAAGGCACTTAGGACTCATCCAATGGGCATTTGGATCTCTAGTCAAAGAAGTGATATCATAAAGTCAATTTTTGATCAGATGTACTTGTAAGATGCCTTACTTCTTCAGTATCTCACAGTTTCCTCCACTGGCTGTGAGCATGTGTGAAAGGTGCATCCAAGAGAACTAAGACTATGTTGGTAAGGATTGATAGTATTTATCAAACAAATCCAAATTAACACCCTTCTCTTAAGTTCCCTTTTTCTGTCTGTTCCTCCAGTTCTTCCGTACTCTTCTATCTTGGGGTCAGTATCCATAGAAGCAGAGCTTAAGACAGGGATTCTGGAGTAAGTGACTTCTTGAGGAAGTGCTCTCGGGAGAAACGTGTAACGAAGTGAGGGAAACAGATGAGGCAAGGACAGAAGCTAAGCAAAGATGTGGTTTCAGCTGAAAACCAGCCTCAGCCTGATCTTAGAGGGAATGGCTTAAGGGGAATGAGTAGCTTCTTAAGTTGTCTCCCCTTGCGGGCATATCCCACATCAGTCCTTGGAGAGGGGGGACATAACCCCCCTGGCAGCTGGGGGAAGGGCAGCTCCAGTCGGCTGAGGACAATTCTTGAGGGCACATGTCCAGGCAAGAGCGTAACTGTGAGTCCTAATCCACAATATCTACAGCAGTTGGGGGATAGATGCAGTGGGTCCATGAAGGGGATCTGGGCAGGGTATCAACAGTGCTACGTACGTACAGTGCACACATCCCTCTTTCTCAGAACCTTGAAGACATCTTTAATTCTTCCCTTTCCTGCTTTCCCCCTATTCAATCAAATTGTTTCCATTTTATTTTCTTGTGGTTTTTCTTGTATTTATCTTCTTTGCCTATTTCTCACTGGAGTCAATTTAGTACAGGCTTTGTTGCCTAATATCTGGATTACCTATCCATTTCCCAGCTAAATTCCCACGTTAGAATATCCCCTAACCTAGATGATCCCACACATTGCTGGATTACTATTCTCCTCCAAACACCATTTTCAAATGCTTAAGAATCAGTTGTATTTCTTAAATATCTATGAGAACATTTCTCAAAATTTTCAGAAGGAAAATACATGAAAATTGTGGTGTTCTCTTTGGAGCTCCATTAAATGCTAACATAGTAACCTTAAAATAATGACTTTTTTTTCTTGCCGTATCTGATATTATACTGAAGTAGATTATAATATGGAAAAATAAAGCTTGAGAAAAATAATTTGAAAAATATTGAGAGAATCTATCAATCAATCAAGCTAAAATTTTACTTAAATAAAATGATACATAAAGCACTTGGACCAGTGCCTGATAAGAGTAAGTGCACAATAGATACAGGCTAATATCTATTAGTCTCATTACTGGTCTCTCTGGTCACACTTTTGTCATCCTCCAATAGATACTTTAAACAGGAGCAACAGTGGTTATGTTTAAGCTTCCTTGCTTATATCTCTTCCCCATGTGTTTACAGTGAAACCCAATGTTTACCTTGGCCTGTAAACTCGGTTCCAGCCACTTCCTAACACATGCTTCCAGCACATGGGCCTTCCTTCTGTTCCTTAAATGTTAACCTCTTTCCTGTCTCAGGGTCTTTGCAGCTGCTGTTTCCTCTACCTGGAAAGGTCTCCTCCCACCCCACCTAGCCCTTGCATGATTGGATCCATTGTTAGGTCTCAGTTTATATATTTGCTTTTTGGAAAGTCTCTTCCTGACTAGCTCATTCATTCATTCATTTGTTCATTCACTCATCCATTCCGTAAGTATTTACTGAGCACCTACTCTGTATCAGGCACTATTCTAGTCCTAGAAGAGAAAGAAAAACAACGATCACAGTAAAAAGGTTAACAGTTCCTGTCCTCACAGAACTTACATATGAGAAGAGAGAGAGAAAAACAAAATAAGTAAGCAAATGTATGTGTGAGTGTGTGTGTGTGAGAAAACAAAGGGGAGAAGATGACTAGAATGATTGCTACTTTTGGTAGAGTGGTCAGAAAAGGCTTCCTTAAGAATTTTAGGGATCTTTATTTAAACAAAGACCTGAAATAGTTCCCCCCATGCCACTGTATATTCTGCATTTCAGTCTCTTGTGTTTTATCCACATAAAAGCTACTTATTAAAATTTGATAATTATTTTTTCCTTCTTTTTGTCTGTTTTCACCACTAGATTATAAATTTAGTGAGGACACAAACATTCACTGTTATAGTTCCAACATGTTACATAGTACCTGATGCATAAAAAGCATTTAGCATATATTTATCCAATGAATATGTGAAGTTGTTTATTATTACTGAACCAAAAGTTAGGAATCAAGAGTTATTCTCAAATGCAATCTATTATATTGGATTGAAATAAAATGCCATATGTGAAAGCACATTGTATGATGACAAAAGCTTACAATTCACAGTGAATCGTAATGAATAATAATTCTGTCTCATACTTTTAGGATAGAGATGGGGCATAAATAAAAGAGGAATACCTTGGTTACCATCTTAGCAGTGATATGTGTTTGCATTCCATCATATTGCAACAGAGAACATAAGCAGAGACATATTCCACCTCTGAACCTCTGATCTGTGTACCTTCCCCACCCCCACCCCATGCAAATATAAAAGAAAGAAAAAGAACACTCACCAAATCTTCCAGGTCTATCTCACTTTTCCCAATAATGCCTAAGTTGTGAGAAGATAAAGATGAAGTATGGACAATGACTCATTAAGATCATTTTGGGTGAGTGGCTGGGAATGAAACCAATCAAATTGCTTGTTCATTTTTGAATAATTAGTCAACAGACTGAATTATAAAATTTTCCACTTGTGTGGAAAATTACTCCTAGATCTGGCAAGAAGCATCCTTTCCCTGGGCTCTGGGCTTCTGAAAACTGCCTTATGCTCTCTAGCTGAGCTCCTCCTGATGGGGCATTCTTGGGGCCAAAAAAGACTTGTTCATGTAGAGACCATACCTCTCCCTTCTAGATTATGCTTTGGTTACTGGAACCTCAGAATTCTTTGTCCAGACACTTTCTGGACCTGTGTAGGCTCTTTACCATGTCCTACTTCCAAAGAGCAGTTTGCAAAGCTTATGTGCCTACCTCTAAACCCAAAGAACCGTAACCGAAGACTGGCCACTGATGGGGAGATCAGTCATGCCTTGTGGGCCAGGATTGCTTGGCTTGAATTTGAATGCCTCAAAGCTCACAGTGTTTAAGTGTCTCCATCTATTCTCTTGCCCTGTAAGTGTTAGGGTCAGGCTGTTTACTTCCCAACCTCAGACCAAAAGTCTAATTCCTTCTCTTTTTTCAAGTCTTTCATAGACTAAGAGGAGAAACTTTGTGCAATCTGGTCATAACTTGATCTAAAAGTGCTACGTACAGTATCTTTGTGTCCCCCTCAAATTCACATGTTGAATTACTATTTCCCAATGTGATGGAATAAGGGACTTTTGGGAAGTAATTAGATCACAAGGGTGGAGCTCACGTGAACAAATTACTGCCCTTATAAGAAGAGACGAGAGATGATTTCTTTCTCCTCTATGTAAGGATATAGCACGAAGGTGGTCATCTGTAGATCAGGAAGAAGGCTCTCACCAGACACCAAATTGGCTAGCACCTTGATCTTACACTTCCCAGCCTCCAGAACTGTGAGAAATAAATGTTTGTTCTTTAAAGCCATCTAGCCTATGGTGTTCTGTTACAGCAGCATAAACTGACTAAGACAAATGGAGAGATATATCTTAGGAGAAAAACAAAACCATAAAGTACATTCAAAATTTGGAAACCTAAAACGTATGTATCATTGTGCATACTGGCCTGTGGCTAAGCGTACCGACTGTAACAAGGCTTCTGAGGGTGTCACACCCAGTTCTGGGAGAGGTGTGTGGGATGTGCCTAATGGAGGTATCATTTCTTATAAACACCTGCACCTCTGAGATCTGGATTGTAGGCCCTTTTCCTAGACTCCATCGTTCTCCCTCTGGGGGAGAGACTTGGGAATTAAAAAATATCCAGCTAACATCCTAATGTTATTCTAAGGAAGGCCAAGAAGACAAATTAGGATATTCTAGGCCAAGAAGTCAAGGGAAGTACAGTATCTTGTAAATTATTCTAATGGATGTATTCAGAGAGAATTGTTATGAATTCATTTAGATTACTGAGGAAAAATGATCTAGCAAATTGAATTCCAGGTGGGGTAGGAAGGTTCACAGTTTGGTCAGTGCTCTGCTAGACACTTGAGGCGTGTGTAATATTGTTTTATTTCATGTTTCTCTGATAACTAAGGATGGTAAACATTGTATAATATTATTTACTGATCATGCATATTTCCCCTTTTGAAAACTGTCCATTTTTTTGGTGCCTCTCTCTATTGCTAGTTTAGAGTATTTATTTATTTGAATAAGGCTTTTGTAATTTAAAAAAAAGTTTCTTTATTTTTGAGGGAGAGAGTGTAAGCAGGGGAGGGGCAGAGAGAGGGGGACAGAGGATCCGAAGCAGGCTCCACAGTGACAGCAGCAAGCCTGATGCGAGGCTCAAACCCATGAACAGTGAGATCGTGACCTGATGTGAAGTTGGATGCTTAACTGACTAAGCCACCCAGGTGCCCCTATAATTTTTATTTATGTATGTATGTATGTATGTATGTATGTATTTATTTATGTATTTATTTACTTACTTACTTATTTATTTAAGTAAGCTCTATACACAACCACGGGTCTTGAGCTCATGACAGATCAAAAGTCACATGTGAGCTAGATGGGCACCCCTGTTTATCTTTTAATTTTCTATTTTTTTAATGTAAGAGGTTTTATATTTTATAAATTTATAATTTAAATTTTAGCTGATTGTGATTTATCTTGTACAAAGTCTGCTCATTAATTAGGACAAAAATAATCCTTAGCAAAATTTGGTCTTCTAGCCAGTAGTGTGCTGTGTAACTACATTTTTATCTTTTAAAAAAAAATAAACTTTTTAATCTTGCAGTAATTATAGATACACATTCAGTTGTAAGAAATAATGTAGAGAAATACTATGCACCATCTACCCAGTTTTTACCAATGGTAACATCTTGCAAAACAATACGACAAACAGGATATTGGATATTGACATTGACACAGTCAAAATGCAGAACATTGTCATCACCAGAGACTTCCCTCAGGTTGCCCTTTTACATCATAGCTCCTCTGTCCCACTCATACCCTTCCCACCCCTGACAATCACTAATCTGTTGTTCGTTTCTATAATTTCATCATTTTAAGAATGTTTTATTAGGGGCACCTGTTGAACCTCCGACTCTTGATTTTGGTCCTGACCTCACAGTCATGAGATCAAGCCCTGCAGGGGACTCCTCCCTGGGTTGGGTGTGTAGCCTGCTTGAGATTCTCTCTCTCCTCCTCTCTCCCTTTGCGCCTTCTCTGCTCGCTTACGCGTGTGTGTGTGTGATCTCTCTCTCTCTCAAAAAAAGAATGTTTTATTAATGGAATTATTTGGTAGGTAACCTTTGGGGATGAGCTTTTTTCATGCAGCATACATGCTGAAGATTTATTCAAGGTCTGTGTATTTATAGCTTGTTCTTTAAAAAAACATTTTCTAGGGGCACCTAGGTAGCTCAGTGGGTTAAGCGTCCGACTTCGGCTCAGGTCATGATCTCGCGGTTCATGAGTTCGAGCCCCTCATTGGGCTCTGTGCTGGCAGCTCAGAGCCTGGAGCCTGCTTTGGATTCTGTGTCTCCTTCTCTTTCTGCCCCTCCCCTACTCACGCTCTGTCTCTCTCTGTCTTTCAATAATAAATAAAGGTTTAAAAAAATTTCTAAGTATACAATCATGCAGTGTATTTCTCTGCCTGTATGTCTTTTATTTCCTTTTCTTGCCTTGTTGCCCTGGGTACAATTTCCAGCACTGTATTGAATCAGAATGGGGAGTGCTGTCATCTGCCTGTTCTCGAGCTCAAAAGGAAACCATTCAGTCCTTCTACCAGTAAGGATAATTTTAGCTAAAGTTTTTTGTAGGTGCTCTTTATCAAGTTGAGGAAGTTTGCCTTTATTCCTATTTTTATGAGAATTTTCATCAGGAATGAGTATTGAATCATGTCAAATGCCTTTTCTTCGTTAAGGTGATCATGTGATATTTCTTCTTTAGCTATTAATATTACAGATTACCTGGATTCATTTTTTTTTAATTTTTTTTCTCAACGTTTATTTATTTTTGGGACAGAGAGAGACAGAGCATGAACGGGGGAGGGGCAGAGAGAGAGGGAGACACAGAATCGGAAACAGGCTCCAGGCTCTGAGCCATCAGCCCAGAGCCCGACGCGGGGCTCGAACTCACGGACCGTGAGATCGTGACCTGGCTGAAGTCGGACGCTTAACCAACTGCGCCACCCAGGCGCCCCATGGATTCATTTTTTTTATATTGAATCAGTCTTACATCCCTGGAATAAATCTCACTTGGATGTGGTATATAATTCTTATTTGTTGCTGAATTGTAGATGCTAGTATTTTATTAAAGATTTTTGTGTGTCTATATTCATAAGTGATATTGGGCCGTAGCTTTGTTTCTCTATACACTGTTTTTTGCCCCAAATATTTTTGTAATTTTTATTCACATTTTGTAAATTTTTTAATGTTGTTTTTAATTTTATTTTTGAGAGAGAGACAGAGTGCAAGTGGGGGAGGGGCAGAGAGTGAGGGAGACACAGAATGTGAAGCAGGATCCAGGCTCTGAGCTGTCAGCACGAACCGTGAGATCATGACCTGAGCCGAAGTCAGATGCTTAACTGACTGAGCCACCCAGATGCCCCTGTAATTTTTATTTATCTTTTAACTTGATTTTCTAATATATAGAGCTTTATATTTTATCAATTTATAAATTTTGGCATCATGTTAATACCAGTTTCACAAAATGAATTGGAAGTGTTCTTTTCTATTTTTTCAGAGTTTGTATAGAATTGCTTGTTAAATCTTTATATATTTTGTAGAATTCTCGAAGAAACCATTTAAGCTTGGAGATTTCCTTTTTAGGAATTTTTAAACAGTGAATTCAGTTTTTAAAATACATACTTATAAGGCTGTTCAAATGATATATTTTGGATCAGGAGAGTTGTAGTAATTTTTGTTTTGTTTGTTTTTTTGTCCAAGTTGTCAAATTCCCTTATTATCCTCTTGATGTCTGCAGTATTAATAGTGACAACCCTTATTTCAATTTTGGTGTTGGTAAGTCTTTGTTTTTTCTTTGACAGACTTTTTCAAGGTTTGTCAATTTATTGATCTTTTCAAAGAACCAGATCTTTGTTTCATTCAGTGTTTTATTTCTGGTTTCAATTTCACTGAGATCTGCTCTTACCATCTTTCTTTGGTTTTAATTCCCCTTCTTTTTGGTTCTTGAGGTGGGAGTTTAGATTATTGATATGAGACATCTCCTCTTTTCTAACGTATGCATTTGGGCTATAAATTTCCCTGTTGGTTCTGATTTAGATGTGTCTTACAAATTTTGATGTGTTTTCATTTTCATTCAGTTCCATGTACTCTTTATATTTATTTTGAGACTTCCTCTTTGGCCCATGGATTGCATAAACATCTGCTGTTCACTTTTCAAGCATTTGGAGATGTTCCCATTATTTTGTTACTGATTTCTAGTCTGGTTCTTTGGTAGTTGGAGAACACGTTTGTAGTATTGCAATTCTCCTAAGTGTGTTGAGGTTTGTTTTTTATGGTCCAAGGCCTATTTTGCTATATGTTCTATGAGTACTTGAAAAGGATGTATATTCTGCTGTTGTTGGGTACAATGTTCAATAAATATTAATTAGATCCTGTTGTCTCTGTTATTGTTGAGTTCCTCCATATTTTTACTGGTTTTTCTGTCCTCTATCGATTGTTGAGTGATGATAATGAATTCTCCAACTATAATGAGTGGATTTGTCTATTTCTCTTTTCAGGTCTATCGGTTTTGCGTCACGTATTTTCCAACTCTGTTGTTGTCTGCATACTCACTTATGATTGCTACATCTTCTGGGTGAATCGACAATATTCTCATCATATAATGTTTATCCCTGATCTCTGTCTCTGGCAATTGTCTTTGTTCTGAGGTTTACTTTAATATTAGCGTAGCCTTTCATGCTTTTTTAAAATTGTTTTCATCATTTATTTTTTCCTTCTTTTTACTTTGAACCTGACTATATCATTGTTTTTGAAATGAATTCTTTGTAAACAGCATATAGTGTGTCATGTTTTTTTTTTTTTTTTCAACGTTTATTTATTTTTGGGACAGAGAGAGACAGAGCATGAACGGGGGAGGGGCAGAGAGAGAGGGAGACACAGAATCGGAAACAGGCTCCAGGCTCCGAGCCATCAGCCCAGAGCCTGATGCGGGGCTCGAACTCCCAGACCGCGAGATCGTGACCTGGCTGAAGTCGGACGCTTAACCGACTGCGCCACCCAGGCGCCCCAATGTGTGTCATGTTTTTAATTCACTCTGCCTGTTTTGTCTTTCACCGCTTGCTTTAATTATCACATTATATGTATATAATTAATCATAGTCTACTGGTGTGTCATTTTACCTACTGTCTCATTTTCCTTTACCCTCTTTCATTTTTAATATACTTGCCTTCAATCTTCCCTCTAGATACACTTAGAATCACAACAGTGTTATCATTTTTGCTTTAAACATCAGTTATAATTTAGAAAACTCAAGAGAAATTAAACTTACTGTATTTACTCAGAGTTTTCTAACCATGTTCTTTCTTCTTTACTGAAATTCCAAGATCCCTCCTATTGTCATTTCCTTTGTGTTCAGAGAACTTCATTTAACCCTTCTTTCAGGGTAGGTACACTGGTGGCAAATTCTTAATTTTATTTCACCTTTGAATGTCCTTTATTCCTGAAGGATATTTTCCCTGGGTGTAGGATTCTGTATTGACAGTTGATTTCCTTCAGCACTTAAAACATATCATGCTGCTTCCTTGTGATCCCAATGGTTTCTGATGAGAAATCTGCTACCATTCAAGTTGTTTTCCACTATAGATAGTGTACATTTTTCTTTAGTGTTCAGGAGTTTAATTATGCGGCATCTATATGAGAATTTCTTTGGTTTATCCTACTTTGGATTCATCAAGTTTCTTGAATATGTGGTTTTAGGTCTCTTGCAAAATGTGAGGAGTTTCAGTCATTATTTCTTCGAATACCTTTTCAACTCCCCCCTATGCACACCCTTTCTCTTTGCTTTCCAGCAATCCAATGCCACAAATATTAGATCTTTTATCATAATTCCACAAATATGAGGTTCTTTTCAGTTTGTCCAGTCTATTTTCACTCTGCTGTTCAGGTTGGATAATTTCTGTTGCTCTATCTTCCTATCCATTAGTTCTTTCCTCTGTATCTTCTGTTCTGCTGGTGAGCCCCTCTACTGAAATCTGCGTTTCAGTTATAGCTTTCAGTTCTAAATTTTCTATTTGGTTCTTCTTTATATCTCTTGTTTCTTTTCCAAGACTTTGTATTTTTTCATTTGTTTCAGGCATCATCATAATTGCCATTACGGCATTTTTACTCATGGCTTCTTTCAAATCTTTGTCAGATCCTAACATGTTTGCCATCTTAGTGTTGGTGTCTAATGATTGCCTT
Source organism: Prionailurus bengalensis (assembly GCF_016509475.1). Lineage (NCBI taxonomy): Eukaryota > Metazoa > Chordata > Mammalia > Carnivora > Felidae > Prionailurus > Prionailurus bengalensis. The sequence goes on along the minus strand of NC_057344.1, from coordinate 30,716,822 downwards.
TTTTCATTTGTTTTGAGCTCTTTCTCATTCATCGTATGACTAGTAATTTTTTATTTAACCCTGGACCTTTTGGATCATGAGGCTGGTTTTATGTAAGCCTCTATTTTAGCTGGCTTTATGTAATATCTCTTTGAAAGTGGAAAGTGAGGCACCAACTTATTACTCTGAGGTGGAAATAGAAGTCCAGGCTCCCTACTCAGCCTTGTTTGCATGTAAGGTAGGGGGATCCTTGTTATTGCTGGGCAAGCTTCAAGTACAGCTCTTCCCATTGTCCCACTGGCAGCATGGTGGCAGTGGCCTCGTAACTAAGCAGAGATGGTGAATGTCTTGACTCTTCACTAAGCTTCTTCTAACACCACTCACTAAGGAAGGGAAGGAATGCCTCATTAATGCTGGGTCGGTGTTGAAGTCCACACTTCCCAGGTGATCTCCCCTAACACGGAAAGTAAGGCTTCTTTACTTCTCTGTGGGAATGAAAGCAACAAAAGTCATACTTTCTTCTGTGACACTACTGTAAAGGTGTTGGGACACCTTGTTGAAACCTCTTGGAGAGGAAGTCTTGACTTTCTACTTACTCTTTACTGACATGGGTGGGGGCCACTTTTTTTTATTGTTTTTGTGTTTGGATGGAATAGGTTATCTAAAAAGTTTCTCTTTCTAGGCTGCCCCTATCCTGTTCCTTTGGCTGCAGATAGCAGACTTTTTGCAGATGGATTTTTTTGTCCGTACAGTTTGCATTCCCAGGTTGCCAGCTTCCTTAGCACCAAAAGTGGGATATAAGAGATAACAAATAAATAAAAACCAACAACAACAAAAAAAACCTCCCACTAATGTAACTCATCTCATTTCTCAGGCCCTGATATTCCCGAGCCTATCTGCCTTATTTCTATCTTTCAGAGTCTTCCTATGCTTGTTTTGTATATAGTGCCCAGGAATTTTAGTTGTAATTAGAAGGAAGAACAGGGAAAAGTACATCTACCTCATATTCCTTGAAGTGGAAGTCTTTAAATCTTTTATTTCTTTTAGCTGTAGGTATTTTATTTTCATTTTATAGGTACCGCATGGTTCTTGTTATGTTCATTCTTAAGTTTATAAATAGTTATGTATATAGTTACTATTTCTAAGTTGAGTCTCTGTAGGATCTAGAACATTTGAATCTTCCAACAGTTCTCAATTTCTCTGAAACTTCAAGGAGAGTCCCAAGAAGCACATATATGTATGAAAAACATTCCAGATAGAATCACATTTTATTATTAACTGGGGCGTGGTTCCACAGAGCTATACAACTTGGTGTTCTGGTGAACTGGGCTTGAATGTATGTGAATCTTTAAAGTAGTGGTTGCCTAATTATAGCTTCATTAAGCGTGAGGTAGGAGCACAGACCTTGGAATCAAACAACCTGGCTTCTTCACAAAGTTACTGAATGTTTAAGTACCTCAGTTTATTCACCTATGAAATGGAGGTATATGAGTACTATCTGAAGTGAAATCTGCTGCCGTTCAAGTTATTTTTCCCAATAAGTAAGATGTCAGTTTTCTTTGGTTGCTTTTCAGATTATTTTCTCTGCTTTTAGTTTTCAGAAGTTTAATTATCATGTGTCCTGGTATGGATTTCGTTGGTTTATCCTGTTTGGAGTTCTTCCAGCTTCTTGACCTTATGGATTTAAGTCTATACTAGGATAAAGTGCATTAATATGCATGTCGCATTTGTAGCAGTGTCTGCTCATAAAAGCCATGTAAATGTTAGTCATTTACATTATTACTGTCTCCTTTCCTGAAGGAAAGAACTAAGAAAATGTAATTATGGACTTTAGTTAATAATAATAATGTATCAGTATGAGTTCATTACCTGTAACTAATATAACATACTGAAGTAAAATGTCAATAATAGAGAAAACTGGCTGTGTCATATATGGAAACTCTCTGTATTACCTTTGCATTTTTTCTGTAACCTAAAATTGTTCCAAAACAATAAGTTTACTTTAAAAAATGCCTGTGGGAAATGAGTGAATGGAAGGAATGACACAGAATAGGAAACAAGGATAGAGATTTAAAAAAAATTGTTTAACAAAAGGAACTTTGTGGAAAAGAATATATTTAGTCTGAAAATATAAACTATAATAATATATTCTTTTCCATTGAAAAAAATAGATGCAAAAAGAAAGCAAAAAATTTAGACACTCTGTAACTTAGCTAGCATGTGGCCAATAGCATTGATTTCAGTTAATAGCTTATAATCACAATAATTAGTCCAGGGCCAGTGAGCCAAGTTATTGGAACTATTTTTCTAATAGAAATTGTCTTAATTCAGACCAGGGAAGTATTTGTAAGGGAGGTGTGTGGTTAGCATAGTAAATAGATGCACTGAAATTATTAATTGGTTTATACAGTTATGGCCAAAAACAGCACATAAATAACTGGCTCATATGAGAGAAACAAACAAAGAGAATATGAGCAATTTTTTGCAGTTATATTCATTTGATTACTGGAAAGTGTATTTCAAATTCATTTTGCTATAGAATCATCATAAAGCAACCCATTTGTTATTGAATTGTTAATTGCTTTTCATAATGCAGTTAAGTGATAATCAACTTTTTACATTTGCAAATATTTCCCAGTAATCTGATGATGATGTGCTGTTTTGCATTTTTAAGGGGTTTTTACATGTTTACTCATTTATTTTTGACAATTGAAATAAAAGCTTATTTTTCCTCCCTTATAATTACATGTATCTGTTACCAAAATTACAAAACATAAAGAAAAAAGCTACCCATAATCTTATTATGTTAACTTTTTAAATGTATTTCCTGTTAATCTTACTTACTTCAAAATTTTTTAAAAATTGTTTATTTTGAGGGGCGCCTGGGTGGCGCAGTCGGTTAAGCGTCCGACTTCAGCCAGGTCACGATCTCGCGGTCTGTGAGTTCGAGCCCCGCGTCGGGCTCTGGGCTGATGGCTCAGAGCCTGGAGCCTGTTTCCGATTCTGTGTCTCCCTCTCTCTCTGCCCTTCCCCCGTTCATGCTTTGTCTCTCTCTGTCCCAAAAATAAACGTTGAAAAAAAAATAAAATAAAATTATTTATTTTGAGAGACAGAAAGCGAGAGAGAGAACATATGCAGGCGTGCAAGTTGGGGAAGGGCAGAGAGAGAGGGAGAGGGAGAGAATCCCAAGGAACTGTCAATGCAGAGTTCCATGATGCAGGGCTTGAACTCAGGAACCATGAGACCATGACTTAAGCCAAAATCAGCTTAACCTGAGCTTAACCGACAGAGCCACCCAGGCACTTCTGTTTTTTATTTTTGAACTATAATTGTGACTATATGTATATTTAATTTGGGTTCTACTTGACCATTTACTGTAAGCCCTTTCTTATGCTATTTAAAATTTTAATCACTATTTTAAGTAATGTGAATTATTAAATAAGTTGTTATATTACGATTTACTAATTTATTAACCTATTGGATATTTAGGGTTTCTCCAGTGATATTTTATTCTCCCAGATTAAAATTGCCAATTCTGGAAGAAGAGTCCCAACTCACTGATACTTTGTGTCTCTTTATGTGATATGACTGTAGCATTCTTATATTTGAAACCCAGGAAAGAAAAAGTTCAAACAGTCAAATATGCAGGTCTAAGACATAAAGGTACCTTAAAATTTTTTTGTATTTGAGTATAGTTGACACACAATGTTACATTAGTTTCAGGTGTACAACGTAGTGATTCAACTTCTCTACACATCATGCTGTGCTCCCCATTAGCTGCCATCTGTCACCATACCACACTTTATGATACCATTGACTATATTCTCTATACTGTGCCTTTTATTCCGGTGATTTATTCATTCCATGAGTGGAAGCCTGTATCTACCTCTCCCCTTCACCCATTTTGCTCATCTTCCCATTCCCTCCCCGCCAGAACCACCAGGTTGCTCTCTATATTTATAGGTCTTGATTCTGTAAAGGTACTTTTTTTAACTGCCACACTCATTCTGAATCTCGTCCATCTCTTTTAAGATGAAGCACATGTCTGGTTCATTGTATAACAAAGTAGCAGACACACTGCATCCTGGTATCGAAGACCATTGCCTATAATTAATTAAGGAAAAATCTATTATCTTCCAATGAAACAAGAATCTTTAGTGATATGAGATTTCTGCCAGAAGTTACTACAACTTTGGAAAGACAGTCCGTTGGTTTACTGGGAAACCAGCTGGCTATCTTGACTTGGGATTTGTTACCATGCCTGCTCTTGCCCTACCAGACATCGTCATGGACTCAGTGTCAGAAGTTCGATATGAGCATGGCCTAGAGGTTTTTCAGACAACTGCCCTCCAGTGAGAATGATAACCTGTGAGAGAATGATACTGAAGTTAGAAGTCTAGTTTTATAAGCAATGGTCTTAGATACCAGAATCCATTGTGTTTGCTACTTTATAATTATAATGCCTTTTGACTTAACAATTCTGAACTTTGTTTTTACATTTTTTTTTAATGTTTATTTATTTTTGAGAAAGACAGAGACAGAATGTGAGTAGGTTAGGGGCAGAGAGAGAGACACACACAGAATCCAAAACAGGCTCCAGGCTCTGAGCTGTCAGCACAGAGCCCGATGCGGGGCTCGAACTCATGAGCTGTGAGATCATGACCTGAGCCGAAGTCAGATGCTCAACCGCCTGAGCCACCCAGGCACCCCTGAACTTTTGTTTTTAACTAAAAACAATTTTGCAGTTCATAAATGGATACCTAAGGATTATATTTATTCATTCACAGGGTATTTATTGAGAACATACTAAGTGCCAGGTGCTATTCTAAGTGCTATAAGCAAGGCAGAGAAAAATCACTTCAGTCATGAAGGGTCCCTTTTTCAAAGCCCAGAATTGATGAACTACTACCTTCTGAGATAAAGTTGGTAATGTGAGGAAGAAAACTATCAGAGAAGTAACTTGACACTGGAAACTCCTTACATTTTCCCTCTGGGTTCATCTCTACTTACCTACAGTGAGCAGACACTGAGATACCACAGGGGGGTATCAATATCTTCTAAAATGAGAGAGGGAACATATGGGACAGAGTCCACTGAGGCAGGGACCAGTGAGAAAGTTCCAACTTTTGTTTATGTTGGGAGCTGGGGAGGTTATGGGCCAGAGAGAAAGGAAATTATTATTATTTTTTAAACAAAAGAGTTAAGACTGAGTTAGTTACACTACTAGAGTTTTATTTTAGAACAAGAGCCAAGTAATGCCAGAATAAAGGCAGAAATCAAGACCCTGGGGTTTATGGCTGGTTGAAAACTGTAAGGTTGTTCAGGCTTCTTGAATTTTGTTTTTATTCTTATTTCTCTTGGGCAGGGGGGGCTCTGGTAACCAACATTTCAGAAACTACAAAAAGAGCCACTGGGATTGAGGAAGGTTTATGGAAAGCTAAGGATCCAACACTGTCCAATTAGATCTCTTAATCCAATGAGAGCAGTTGTTTACTTAGAGGGTCAGCCCTATGCTTCCTATTGCGCTTCAAGGATTAGAAAAAGACTAGAGCCACAGCTTTGGAAATATTCTGTATCTTGTCTGGATGGGAATAGGAAAGTCATAGGGAGCTGGCCAAATACCATATAGGAGTTCAGTAAAGACCTCAAAGAAAAGAAAATAGGTTGATTTTGTCCAAGGAAGACAGACAAATAAGAGAAGGGAAAAAAAGAAAAAGAACTAGAGCATAGGACAGAGATAGAACATATTAATTTTCACTCTTTGAAAATGAATCTCTCATCACATCCTTGATGATAGTCCTTGGACAATTTACCACGGTTGTATTGAAAGAAGACAAGGAAAATGACAGGTTGTAAAAAGAGATTTGGGAAGAGTTGAGAAAACATGGAGCTTCATATACACTCATGTCATTAAATACTAGAGTTTGGTTGGAATAAAGAAAAATCAATTGTAAGTCTGGTTAAATGAAAGGAAATGAAGTAAAGAATGGCTCGCTGTTTGTTTGCAAGGTTGCCTGTAGACAACCTCCATACATGCAGTACCAAAAAGATGCCCTTCTACTGGAATACTCAAAGCGTCTATGTAGAATTGTGCTCTTCACATGGTTTGGCTTTCTCCCTCTATTCTTTCTATTTTAACACCTCAAGAGCTGTTTTTGTTTGTTTGTTTTTTTAATATGCTAAAGGTTTTTTGCCTTTTTAGATGAAGGCAATGCCAATCAATTTCCCTTAAAATTTAAAGTGAAAAACTGTGAGTTATGAATAAATAATTTCTCTGAGTTACATCAATTGTCAGTTGTGATGATCTAAATATTCATCCTTCATCGTGTGAAGGAGTATTTTGGAAAAGTCTACGGCTGTAAAACGTTGAGCTGAAGAAAAACCTCTCTGATTTCCTTCGTAAAGAGACAGCTTTTCTTTTGATTTTTTAAAAGTTTATTTATTTTGAGAGAGAGCAAGCGTGAGTAGGTGAGGGACAGAGAGAGAATCCCTAGCAGGCTCCACACTATCATCATGGAGCCTGATGTGGAGCTTGAACTCATGAACTGTGAGATCATAACCTGAGCTGAAGTCAGACACTTGACTGAGCCATCCAGGCACCTCAGGAGGCAGTTTTTCAATGGTGATCTCAAACTGAGAAAGCTAGGAACGGTTGCCTGTCTCATCAGCATCACATAGCTACAAATATTAGCTGGGCATGAAGAGTGATGTAGTCACTAGACATAATCTGGAACAAGAGTTTTATACTGGATTCTTAAGGCCTCACTGTGACCTAAATTACACACACATGTGCACACACACATACAATTTCCAATGACATCAGTCAAAATTTCCTGTGAGCAACTGGGAAAGAGACTTGGTCTAGAATTCCAAGAAACCAAACCTGAAGTTTTAAACCATACTCATTCCCAGTGCTTTGCAATTGATTCAGTTTCCAACAAAATTATCACTGTCCCTGGTTCCAATAGCAAACAGAAGGGAGAATTGAATTAGGAAGGAGAAACATTTTGTTGAAAACAAATGACATGACTCAGTGAGAACATTTCAGAAGGGCCCCAAGAAGGTGGATCCAAAGGTGCTATTCCCAAGATCTGTCGGGTAACCTGGACACAGATGTTCCATGTAGCTAAGACAGTGAGTGTGAAAGTGAGCAGGGGTGGGGGATGGGAACGAAGAAACACTAATGCCTCCTATTTGCTTCAGTCTCATTTTCTTTCCTGAAACCAAAGCTTGATTTGCTATTTGGCTCAAGGAGCAGGAGAGGACAGAGGAAGTCACAGTGCATTTCCATTTCTTGTCCAGTTTCCAGTCCCATGTCAGTAGAGTTGAACCTTGGATGGCCTAGCAACATCCCCATGGAGGTCTGCTTGGCAGAGGGAAGACGCTTGTGTTGGAGGACAGCCTTTTGTAGTTTTCAGCCCACAAACTGTCCATCCCCTCTGACCCCTGTCAGTACTACAATGGGAAGAACAAGATAAAGAAAACTCCCCTTCTCATCAAAAAGACAAGAATTTTATATACAGCAGCCACCAGACGGTGCCTCCTTGGCCAACGTCCAGGCTGGCTACAGAAATTTGTTTGCAACAAAACAAATACAAGCAGCCTTGTGACTCAGACAGTGGGTGGTCTAAGTCCACATACACAGCAGCTTTTCCATGACTGACAAATGTCACAATTAGTGGATGACTGGGGCAATTATTTGAAAGTATCCTTTAAAGAAACCATAAGAGACTCTTAAAAACTGAGAATAAACTGAGGGTTGATGGAGGGGTGGGAGGGAGGGGAAAGTGGTGATGGGCATTGAGGAGGGCACCTGTTGGGATGAGCACTGGGTGTTTTATGGAAACCAATTTGACAATAAATTTCATATTAAAAACAAAAAACAAAACAAACAAAAAAGAGAACATAGGTTAGAGTCACCATTACTGACACATCAGAATGCATATCTCTACTAGATTTTGGATTATATTATAATGTAAAATCATTTAATTGCCAAAATTTATCTACTTTTTCAAAATAGGGTTCTGATTCAAGGGTCCTGATGAGAATTGCCTGTGATACAGTGAGTTATTTTTAAGAGTAGCCAAGAAAAGAATTCAGTTCTTCTGCTGGTTATTCCAGGCTTAATGATTCACCTTTGGTAGATACCATGCTTGAGCTGGATTACACACAAGTTGGCATGTAGTCCAGAAAGTTTTGAACGGATTGTCCCCAGGCCATGTATACTCTCAAGAAAGAATCAACTGGGTATCTTTTGCTAAAAAGTAAGAGATGAATAGGAGAGGAATTAAGTTTCTCGAGATTCTGGAGAAATCTATGGATATACCCAGGCTTTCCACCACATTCCAAATAGCCTTATCTGAGGCCTCTGTTTCTTACTGATTAGCCTGGAAGTCTTATCTGGAACAATACCTAAGAAAATCCAACATTCTGGAGAACTCTGGGACTTGCAAAGAATATCCACAGTGGTGTAGAAACTCTGCTTTCCAACTGAAACTCTTGGAGTTCTGAGACTTATTTTCAAGTAGAGCAAGGCAAAGAGAAAAGTGTAGATGCAAAGATACAATCACATATATATTATATATATATATATATATATATATATATATATATATATATACATGTGTATATGTATATGGCTAAGCAACATAAAAATAAAGTGAAGGAGGAGAAGCCACAATAAATTTTGAAAGTGAAACACTTAAATCTCAACACAATGGAAGTATTTAGAATAAAGACACATAGAATGCAGTTCAAATGGGTCCTGGAGTAGGGAATACATACGTACATACATACATACATACAAATGAGACAGCACCACTTAGTGGTTACAACTTCAGATTCTGAAGTCAGACAGATCTGACTCTGAATCCCAGTTCCGTCATTCATCAGATGTGTAGCCTTTGGAACATAAAATTCCTTCAAGTTTTTTTTATTTATTAAAGAGACTAAGAAACCAATCACACAGATGTTCATAAAGCTTTTTAATGAACTTATGTATGTACATAACTAGGTATGAAGCCTGGCACAGATTAAGTGCTCTATAAATATTGGTGAAAGTTATCTGGAAATAAAGTAGTCAGGATCTGAAGGAAAGTGAAAAGAAGGGGCAATTTATTTGGTGGATAGTAGCAGGAAGTAATTTAGGTATAAGAAATAGTATGGGAAAATGCTGAAAGGTATGATGGCCACATTGCCTGAAAAAAAAAAATTAGTACACATGACTTGAGAATGGGAGAGATTATCGCTATTGGGATCATCATAGGAAATTCAGGAAAGATCAGCACTGTGTGAAAGTACAAATTATATTTACAAAGGAGAAAGTTCTTTCGCTGAAATCTAGGAGAAATTAACATCTTTTCTCAGATTCTACTTTTGGGTTACTATCAATTCTAAGTTACTTAAAGCTTCAAAAATTTATTTGGCTCTTTTCCTTCTCTTTGCATTTCTTGATGCACAGGTTTTGATCATTTGAGTAACTGTTAACATTCCATCAAAAGTAATTAAATGAAAAAGAGATTAAAAACCAACAAATCTTGACTTGATAAGCGAGCATACTGGTAACCAGGGGAGAGAATAAAGAATCACAGCAACTTCTCCATCCGAAAATATACTCTGACAGCAGAAAAGTTTGATTTTAGATTCTAGTGATGTCTTTAGACACTATGCCTGCAAGTAGGTTCTGCCCCAATGCATACACCTGATTTCATGAAATGAAGACTATCAGGGATTATAAAGTATAAGCATTGTGCTAAGTAGGGTTAGGGGTGCAAAGGGAAGTGAATAGTGGTGGGGAAGGAACAAACAAATATGGTGCTAGGGAGACAATAAGCAAAATAAAGTTTAAAAAAATCTTAGATGTAAAATAAACATAAACAGAGCTGTGTAGACTGAGTATGGAAAAAAGTCATCCCTGAGGAGTGACATATAACTGATATCTGAATGACAGGAAGAAGCTAGACACTCTAAAATTGGAAGGAATGATGTTCACGGCAGAGAGTTCTAAGGCCTTGGGCAGCAACCAGCTTTGTGTGTTGGAAAGACAAAGAAAGAAGTATGTCCAAGGTGTACAGAAATAAATTAAAGAAAAAAAATTATTTATTAGTTAAGACTGTGTATTAGTTAATATTAGTTAAACAGAGGGGATTGTGTATTAATTTATTGGAGTCTGCCATAAATTGATGTTGTATAAATTGATCTTATATCAGCTCATTATGGGGCAGGGAAGTTATAATAGTATTCTTCCTATTCTATCCCTCCAAACCTTTGTACTATTGTTATCATATACTTTCCTACTGCATATTGATACACACCATAATAATATTTTTTCTTTAAAAATCAGTTGTGCTTCCAATAATTCAGAAAGAGTAAAAAAGAAAATGTCTTAAATAATTATCTAAATTTTTACTGAATTCCTGAATCTTTTCTTTTTATGGGTCCAAAGTTTTAACTCATACGATTTTTCATAAGCCTGAAGAACTTCACTTATCTATTGTCGTGTAGCATGCTGATAAAAATTCTCAGCCAGCTAGGAATAGAACATCCTCAAGCAGATAAACACATATAAAAAATGCTACAGGTAACATCATATGTGATGATGAAAAGCCAAATGCTTTATCTGGAGGGTAGGGTACAAGGCATGGATGTTCATTCTTACTCTTTGCTCAACCACTATATTGCAAGTCTTAACCAGTGATATTAGGCAAGAAAAAAAAAAAGAGACATCCTGATTGAAAAATATAAAGTAAAACTGTCTTGAATCACAGACAGTATGATCTTCTATGTGGAAAAACCAAGGAATCCACATAAAAGATGTGAAAAGTAATAAACGAGTTTAGTAATTTAAAAGATACAACGAATACATACAAAATCAAAAATTGAAATTTGAGTAACATTAAAACAAGGACTACTGGGGCGCCTGGGTGGCGCAGTCGGTTAAGCGTCCGACTTCAGCCAGGTCACGATCTCTCAGTCCGTGAGTTCGAGCCCCGCGTCAGGCTCTGGGCTGATGGCTCGGAGCCTGGAGCCTGTTTCCGATTCTGTGTCTCCCTCTCTCTCTGCCCCTCCCCTGTTCATGCTCTGTCTCTCTCTGTCCCAAAAATAAATAAACATTGAAAAAAAAATTAAAAAAAAAAAACAAAAAAAAACAAGGACTGCTTAGGTATAAGTCTAACAAAATCTTGCAAGCTTTGTTTGCTGAAAATTATAAACCATGATGAGAAAAATTAATGTCTTAAATATATGGAGAGCTATAGTGATGATCATGAATCATTAAAGGCCTGTGCAATTTACAACCTATATATAAGTTTACCTTGATAAAAATTTTTTTAAAAGAAAGATGAAATAAAAATGTTTTTAGTCAAACAAAAATGAAATAATTCACCACTAGATGAACACTAATGGAAGTACCCAAGGCCATTTTTCAGGCAGAATTAACAGGTGTTGATGAGGATGTAAGCTCATAAGTGCAGCTGCAACGTACATTCATATAATTTTTCAAAACTGTTAGGTCTTATCTGTAAAACCAATGACCCAGCAATTCCATATCTCTCTTGACCTAGGACCATACATTTGTAACGGATTTTGCAACAGAGGATATTTCATTGGCATTTGCAGTTCCCAGAGAATATGGGAGATTTAATACCAAGGTCAGAGTATAAGAAGAAGTAAAATCTCTATTTAGATGGTGACACTGATAGACGCTGCCCTGTGATGGAACCCGGGCCTCTGAGCCCAGCTGAGAATCAGGGGGGGGTTGGTGAACAGAGGGTGGTGTAAAGGGAGAACTTCAGGCCCCACTAGCACTCTGTGACCTTGCATGCTTGCGCTAGCTACCGCTGTGGCTCCATTAGCATCCATATAGTCACTGCTTCAGACTTGTCTAGTAACTTATTAACACCAGCCAATCCAAGGCTATGGAAATGCCTCTTGGCTGGCTCACTATTTCATTTTAATAAATCTAAGTTTGTTCACGGATAAACCAAAAACCCACCACACTGATTACCGATGGCATCCTTCTACATGCAATGTTTTTACCCAAATTGTTGTCTTTTATTTCTAGCATTTAATCAACATCTACTATGTTCCTAACACTTACCTGGCACAACAGCTGAACACAAAGTTAAGATGGCAACAAAGGCAAAGACACTGAGATGGGTGAGAAAACAATGTATTGTCTGGGGGAATTAAATACAATCCAGTCTCACTGGACGTTAGGCAGTAAAGGAGCTGGGTGAGGATGAAACTAGAAAGGTAGGCCAACCCCAGATTGTGAGGGATTTTGCACATATGCTTGGATTTTCAACTTTTACTAAAGAAGTTGCCATGGGTTTTTACCACTTCATGTGTACTTGTAAAGATTGGAGACTCCAATCACTTTTTTTAAAGCTAAGATGTTTTGAAAGGCAAATACTTGCCAGAGGTTCAGGATTATCTCTCCATAAATATATTCACATGAGGAATATAAAACTATATTTTGGAAAACAATTGTGGGATTTCTTCTGCTTAATCTGTGCTTGACACAGAGTCATAAGAAAGGATCCAGTTTCCTCTCATTGGTCCTCGTTCTCATACCATAAGAACTGATCCAATTACTACCAAGACCATTCTCTACAGACTTCATTATCTACTTCCTTTGCAGGTTTGTGTTGGAAAGTTTTAAAAACTCTATCCAGGGATGCTTTAATGAAAGGAGGAATTAAATCTTTCTAAAAAGTGAAAGGAAAGCGTTTCATTTAATTCCCCTTCTGACTGTGTCATTCACTCCTTTACTGATTCTTCGCCTTCAAGATCTCTATTACATGGACCATTCTCTGTTCTTGCAATCTGTGTATGACCTTTTGTTTCCATTTCTTTTGCAATCTAGATAAGACCTATGGATCATCACTTCAAACTCTTCTGTGTATCCTTTAGTTTTTGCCCCTTTTGTGTTTCTGCCCAGTAAAACCCAAATGAGCATCTTCAGATCCAGGAGGAGAGAGAAAGGAATATGGAAAAACAATTAGATAGGGACCAGACTAGAAGTTGGAAGTCTACCATGATGCTCTACTTGTAATCTAGGCAAGAAATGAGAAGAGTCTGAACCATGGCAGTGGAACATTAAGCGCCAGGATCACATTCTAGGGACATTAACAAGGTGGAATTAGAAGACTCTTTTTCTTACTTTTTCAGCTGCATAGTGGCCAGCTGTGTTCACTAAGAATAGTAATAGAGAAAGAGTAGACTTTGGTAAAGAGGATAGACTGCACTGTAGCTAAGAATTTGAAATCCTTGTGAGGCCTCCAAATAGCGCTTTTGAGGAGTTCAGGAGAGATGCTTTGGGATGCATAGGTGACCTATGGGAGTCATCAGCATGGAAGCAGCAATTGGAGCCATGGGGTTTAATTAACCTATAAAAGGAAAATGTGTCGAGAACGAAAAGGAGGTACCCAAGGATCAGAACAGAAGAGTCCATTAAGGAAATGTGTCAAGAAGCTAAGGGGAAAGAGGGAATCACAAAACTGAGTAATGAGAAGAAACAAATGCTACAGAGAGCTCAAGAAAGATAAGAATAGAAAATGTCTTTTGGATTTAACAAAGAAGAGTTCATTATTGACTCAGCCAAAATATGTAATCATATTTGAGGGTGGAAACCATGCTTGGAATAGTTTGAGAAGTACATATGATGTGATTAAATAGAGAACTCTTAGATTGCTATTCAGTAACTCTGGCTATAAATGGAAAGACAAGAGGAGGACAATGCATGGATGAAGCAGTATTCTAAAGGTGGCAACAATCTGAGCCATGTTTGGATGTTGATGGGAAAGAACTGGAAGATAAGGAGAGATGGAATATTTAGGAGAAGTTGGGGAAACAGATGGAGTGAGAACTGTGAGCGGTGAGTGGGGAATGGGAGCCAGAGTATGGGCAGGAAGGTTAATTTAAGACTGAACAAGATTTCCCTGTTGTTTTAATTTAAAAGGTCAGAATTAAGGGTGAAAACAGGGTCTGGATTGGGAGCAGGAAGTAGTTGGAATTTCTTTCCAGGGGCACTTATTTCTGATATCAATTTTTTTTTTTAATTTTTTTTTTCAACATTTATTTATTTTTGGGACAGAGAGAGACACAGCATGAACAGGGGAGGGGCAGAGAGAGAGGGAGACACAGAATCGGAAACAGGCTCCAGGCTCTGAGCCATCAGCCCAGAGCCTGACGCGGGGCTCGAACTCCCAGACCGCGAGATCGTGACCTGGCTGAAGTCGGACGCTTAACCGACTGCGCCACCCAGGCGCCCCGATACCAATTTTTTTAAGGAAGTAAAGGGAGAAAGTCTATGTCAAGAGCCAAAAAGAGACTAGGGCAGAGGAGAAGGAAAATGAAGATGAGGACCCAACTAAGATTGGTGACTGTACATGTGTTATTTCAGATTGTCAATCTTGCCTTCATAATAGAATCACCTGGAGAACTTTTAAAAATGCTTATTCCCAGTGTTTCACCCAAGAGATACTGATTATTCTGGGCAGAAGCATTTTTGAAAGCTCCCTAGGTGCTTCGAATTACAGCCACAGTTGAGAGAGTATTGCTCTGATCCCTTTGGTTTTGTGAGCTTGCCGTAGCAGGGATCAACAGTCTGGGTATAAGGCAGAGAAGGCAGGTGGCCAAACTGTTCAGGGTTGCAGATCTGCTGGGCAGTTTCAGAGGAAGGACAAAGGAAAGGCACTGGAGAGGTGGTCTGTAGAATCTAGGCTGAGACAAGAAAATGGAGACATGAGGTAGTACAAAGACTACAAGAAAATAGAGTAGCCAAGAAATGGTGAAGATGTGGAAAAAATAAGACGGGGATTGATCTGGACTCAATGAAGAAAGGAGCATCCCCTTTCAACTTTCTGATGATCTGAAGCCACTCCTTGGGTAACATGCCCTTAAAAGTACTTTTTAAGGGGCACCTGAGTAGTTCAGTCAATTAACCATCTGACTTCAGCTCAGGTCATGATCTCGCAGTTTGTGAGTTCGAGCCCCGCGTCGGGCTCTGTGCTGACAGCTCAGAGCCTGGAGTCCGCTTCTGATTCCGTGTCTCCCTCTCTCTGCACCTCCCTGGCTTGCGCTCTCTCTCTTTCTCAAACACAAACATTAAAAAAAAAAAAAGAAAGTACTTTTTACTACATTTCAGTGCAAGACTACAACAAACAGAAAATAGAGTTTATTGAGAAGTAGAAATGAGGTCAATGCTTATAGTATGGAGGAGCAGGAAGCATAGATAGTGGAGAAGAATTCTCCATTAAAATATATCTCTATATATGTGTATACAGTTTCTTATTCCTCATGTATCAATCTAAGTTTATTAGTAACTAAGAATATTTAGCAACTAAGGAAGTGATTAGAATCTTCAATTTAGTGGGTGTTAGGGAGTAGTATGATTTTGAGATAATCCCTCCTCTGGAAGTAGAGACATGAATAATGCTTTTCTCTAAACAAAGGATGTGATTAGTATAATTTAGTGACCCTGCTGTATTATTATTAAGTTATTAGAATGATCTTAAGTCATCTGCATATAGTGTAAGGTTTTAAACAATAGAGGCCCCAGAATGGGATGAATGATAAACAAGGCATAAACAGACCTCGAAGCAAAACCCATTTACTGTATATTTCTGTGAGAATCTTGGACAAAAATGTAAACTATTCTCTCTTTTTTAAATTTATTTATTTATTTTGAGAGAGAGTGAATGGGGAAGGGACGGGGGTGGGGGGGAGGAGAGAGAATTCCAAGCAGGCTCCAGCTCTGTCAGTACAGAGCCCAACATGAGACTCAAACTCATGAAATGTGAGAATCAAGACCTGAGCCAAGATCAAGAGTCAGAGGCTTAACCATCTGAGCCACCCAGGTACCCCCAATTAGCAATAATCGCGCCTCGGATAAACCTCATTGGCTACGATACTGCCACTGCGCAAAGCTGCCCAGGTACCCCCAAAATATGAATTATTCTTAACTGATGAAGTGACAGTAAGATGGGGAAAGGAACCAGAGGCCTTTAGATCCTGCAGCAATACAAATGAGGGCTTGATGATGGCCAAGAGAAGAGAAAGAAAAACGAGTTCTAAGGATGCTCCTGTTAATTCACAAGTAGTCCTAGAGAAAAGACTGAACGTTATTCATTGGAATTTTTCCCCATTGTTCTCTCTCATTAAAACTGGATCTGTTTTGTCTCCCTGTGAGACTGTTTGAAATGTAGATTCTGATGTCCTTTGAACTTTGTTCTTTGATAAAAGTTGGGCAAAAAACACAGGCCACACACAACTGTGGACCTGAGATGTGAGACTCGTGACAGTTCTGGAGACGGCTTCCTGCCCTATGCCGAAAAAAGAAGACAAATGTTCAAACTGACTAGGAGGGAAAATATTTCCTTGGTTAGTCATTAATATTTACTAAGAGGCATCAATGAACTGCAAGCTTCCGAGATTCAAGGAATATTTAGAAAGTTCCCTTTTCCCATCTCCATTAGGCTGGCAGGACAGAAGGACACAGCCACCTGGGCTTGGTCTCCATCAGGACATTTCACCTATATGGTTTCTGGAAAAAAAGCAGTTTTTCTGCAGGTTTGTCCTCAAACAATAGGGCTTTGGGGTAGGCTAAAAGTGAACATATGCCAAATTAGGGAGAAGATGATGGGGTTTTGTTTTCTTCACTCTAGATTTCCCTCTATGACTTTTTTCTTCCTTCTTGCAAATTATGGACTATAAATCCAGGCCTTTATGATTCAGAGTTCTCTTTGATTTGAACACTTTTATAAAGGGGATAGTTTCAAATGGTTGAGGTCTGTGTTCCTTTTTTCTTCCCAATTTACTCTCCGAGTCTGAGTAAATTTATGGCGCCTCTCTATTACAACTACCTGGCTTGTGTGGCATTCACGTTACCCAGATCACTCTTCTTTCATAACTGAAATACATAAAAACTAAAATAGGGCTCAAGGGGTTTCAGTTGAACCCCGTATATTTGAAGGGAATTATTAAGCACAGAATGTAAAGCCTATCCTGTTCTCAGGGGTCTGATGTGACAGCAAAACAGATTCAAGAAGAATAATGTTCTTCACCTCTAATCTGAAACAATGTAGGGAGCTGATCCATTGAGCTCCATTTGGGAGGAAGACAGAGGTTGGGATCTGGACTAAGGCACCTCAAGCACCTCTGACCCAGGAAGTGAAGTAATGATGAGGTGATACGTAATAATAGGAGGGCAGGGAGTATAAGCTGCATGACTAGGTCCCCAGGGAGAAGTGAACAGAACTCTCCCTTCTTTTGCCAAACATACCAAGAAAAGGTACATTGGATTATTTGAATGTTAATGTACCCAAGAAGCAAACACAAAAGTAAGGGTGTGGTATGTTTAATTTCTAGGTAGCTGCCAGAAACATTGTTCAGTATAATCACTCTCTGACTCGACACAATTAATCTAGTAATTGGGAAATTTTCTTACTTTGCCAGAGAAAAATGATTTTAATAAGGAACCCAACCACCCCAGTCAAAATTTGCTGTATTTTGAGCGTTCACATCATCCTTGGACTTTTATCTTCATAGGTTTTAGCGAAGTTGTTGAATCACATGGAAATAAGGACATAAACCACAAAACTGTGTGATTATTCATAGAGTTAACCATCTTTTTCTCTTGGTGCAGCTGTTTTAACGGCAAGAACCAAATGATACTTCATGTCATTGAAAAGTAGGGACGACTATACCCCTATTGGAGTAGCTAAAATGGAAAATAGTGACAATACCCAATGCTGGCAAGGGTGCAGAGAAAGTGGGTCTGTCATACATTCCTGGTGGGAATGTGAAATTGTACAGCCACTCTGGAAAGTAGTTTGAGTTTCTCGAAAATGAAACAGACATGAACAATCACACTCCTGGGTATTTGTCTCAGAGAAATGAAAACAATATCCACACAATGGCTTATTCATAAATGTTCATAGCAGCTTTATAGGTAACAGTGAAAAACTGCAAACAACCCAGATGCCCCTCCATGTAACAACAGGTAAACAAACTGTGGCATATTCATAGCATGGAATACTACTCAGCAATAAAAGGGAATGAACTGTTAACACACACCACAGCATGTATAGATCTCAAGGGAATTGTGCTGAGGGAAAAAAGTCAATCTCGAAAGGTCACTTACTGTGTGATTCCATTTATATAATATTCTCAAAATGATAAAATTACAGAGATCGAGAATAGATCAGCGATTGCCAGGCATTCGACAGGAGCGGAGTGGGGGAGGGTGGATATGATTATAAAAGAGTAATGCAAGAGAGATCTTTTTTAGTGATGGAACAGTTATCTATCATGATTGTGGTGGTGGCTACATGAATGTACACATGTGATTGAAATGCATAGAACTACACACACACACACACACACACACACACGTACAGGTAAACCTGGTGAGATCTGAATAAGGTATGTGAATTACAACAATGTTATTTTCCTAGCTTTGATATTGTACTATAGTTAATGTAAGACATCACCATTGGGAGAAATTGGATGAAAAGTACATGGTGCCTCTGATATTTTGGCAACTTTCTGTGAATCTATAGTCCATTTACAATAAAAACTTAAAAAAGATGGAGAATAACGTCAAAATGAGGCTACCATTTGAAAAATTATATGAAAAATTTGAGACCGTATTTTTGGAGATAACAAAGCCAAAGTGACAACTTGTAGATATGTTGTAGCTATAAAACTGGAAATTATTCCCAAACGGATTTCTCTGTATGAACACTGTATTTGTGTGTTTCTGGAAACTGACTCAATGTGTTTATTGACACTTCTTCTATCTGTGAAATGTCTGTTTTTCCTAATGAAAAGTGTTCCAGAAAACCAAGCAATGACATATATGGCTGTACAACTTCAAGATGCGATTCTATTGTTTGCTTTGTACCTTTGCCACATCCACTTTCTGAAGACATGCATCAGTTGATAATAGCCACTGGGGGTCAGACTTCCACATGGCCCTTACCAAACATATGATTTCATACCCAGTGCAACTGCAGGAGCCCAGACCCACAGATTAACAGAACTCAAACCTTCCTTCCTACTTGTAAGCTCACCAAAACAGACAGAGATATATATGTACCTAGCAATTACCCAATTCAGAACGCAAACATATCCAGTGATTGTGGAAGAGATACCAGAATAGTTTTATATAAATCTTGGTTAAATACATCACAGTTAACGAAGAATTCAGCAGCAGGCTAGTGTTTTCTCTAAGCTGTGGATGAGATACAACCTTCCTTTCTACGATCTGGACAAGAAGCCCCTGCCCTGGGCCCCTCACTTTAGAAGCCCCACATGGCCCTGGCCATGCCCCTCACCATAGGACAAGAATCCCAGTTCTTTTCCAAATGGCTGAAGAAATCCTAAATTTCTTCCCAATAGCTAGTTATAACAGAGTGTAATTTTGGGCAACAATGAGAAGAAGATAGTTTGGAAAGAGGCCTTAACAAAGAGGGGAGATTTGCTTCCTAGAGTTATGGACAATGGAGCAAAGTTTAAAAGGGGGACTACTATGAATCACAGAAGATAGAAGAAGAGAAATAAACCAAGATTGGAATTGTCTGATTCTGGAAGTGGGTTTGAATTCTTTGAGTTCGAACAACGCGTCACTGAATCTAATTGCCAGGACATGACACAAAAATGACAATAGCTGAGCTTCTGCCTTGCAATGTGATGATGACAGGGGCAGGATCCAAACCTACACCATGCACACTGATCCAGAAAAGGTGTTGATAATCACTTGCATTGCTAGCACTGCCTCCAGTTGGCTTTTCTCCAGAAGATAGAGGTATATGAGGTCACAAGGGGACCTCCTCTGTTATTGCCTTTACAAAACCAATTACTCAAACCCCCACACAGAGAGAGAAGTGATTATATCTTCCTAGGGACTAGGTAAGGAATTCCCAAGTGGGTCGATGTCACAAATCAGGCAGGCATCATTTGGTCTCGGGGCTTCAATGACTATATCCTTTTTTTTCTCTTACTATATGTGTGTGTGTGTGTGTATTAAGTTTATTTATGTATTCTGAGAGAGAGAGAGAGAGAGAAAGAGAGAGAGAGAGAGAGGGAGTGAGTGGGGGAGGGGCAGAGAGAGAAGGGGAGAGAGAGAACCTTAAGCAGTCTTTGTGCTGTCAGCTCAGAGCCCGATGCAGGGCTTGAATGCACGAACTGTGATATCATGGCCTGAGCCCAAATGAAGAGTCGGTCACTTAACTGGCTGAGCCACCCAGGTGTGCCTTTCTTATAATATTTTTAAATGACATCTAGACTCTGGGACATACGTGTAACTGAAATAGTTCCAGAGACTGATGCCACCTGTTCTCACACTTTGAGAGTCCAGTTTAGTTTGTTCCATGGGATTTCTAAGATTCCTTAGTGTCTCCTTTGCAAACTTTGATATTCTTGCTTTCCAAGGTGAGCTGTGATGTCATCGTGTAGGACTGAAGATCACTAAGCCAACAATCTAGCCCAGATTAAAAGAATTTTCCTGAGTGGCAAGATGCACATCTTGCATCAAATGGCAATAAATATGGTCGTGCACTTAGTGAAGCAATAACAATTAAACCTGTCAACTTTAACTGAGGTTGAGAAAACAAAAGACGTTCCAGTTTACAGTGGCTTCATGCCAGGAGACTGCTGAGACCGGAGAAGAATCAGACTGCAGACTGAAGAATGCTATCTTCTAAGAAGAATGTGCTAATGAAAAATTTTCAGGAACAGCAGCCTTCTCAAGTTTTCTTCCAGAATGTTAATCAGCCAGGACCTCAAAGTATTCCTGGTCAGTGAGTATTCTCTGGCAGGTGCAGGGGACAGGAACACACAAAATCTCCCCTGAGCCAATTTAGAGGGAATAAAATCTGATGTGATATGCTGGCTGTTAACTTTTTTCAATAACTATAAATTAGCTGGTTATCGATGAAAGATTGAAATATCACCTAGACCTTTGAGGATATAAGTATAGCTTATGAAGGAGGCAGGGGCAAAAAGGAAGAATAATGCTGCCCTGAGAATGAACTTGAGGTTTTCTGGCCTACTGCAAGATTAAATAAATGTTCTTTGCTGTTGGCAAAAAAGTTAATTTTAGGTCTCCACTTCTATGAGTTGGTATCAGTCTCGTCTTAAGTCATTTCTTTTGATCAAAATCCTAGCTCTAAATATTCTTTTGAGGAGTCAGGTGAAAGATTATGATTCTCAATAGCCTATTTATACAGCAATGTCTCCAAAAGTTCTGACAGCGTAAGCAAGGATGATGGAGTCAAGCTCACGTACAGCAGCAAGAGGAAAAAGCCACTTTATCCAAACCTACTGTATCTGAAGCCAAACACTGAGTTATAAGGCTCAATGTCTCATGTGTATAGTCCCCTGGATTCAGACAGGTAAACACCTCAGTCTCTGACATAAAGTCTCCTATCCTATGTGAACAGTTTTTCAATATCTTTGAGGGCACCAGAGAGTTGCTGGGTTGTGGCAAAGCCATGCAGTAGTGGATCCAAACAGGGACTTTGCTTCCAGAAGGATCTGAGTGCTGTTCACTTAACATCATGCATAGGCTACTCAGATTTCTGATGCTCGGTTCCAAATCTGGAAACGGAAAGACTCACATGTCTTCAGTAGAGTTGTTATGATAATTGAGGAAAACGTAAGAGCTGCTACATAGTAGGGGTTCCATGGATGGTAGCTATTATCCCCTGAGCATGTTGAATGAATGCCCTTGAAGAGGGATCAGGCTTGAACATGAATTCTGGGAAATGATTGTGGGGAAGCCTCATGTCATGAACTCAATTTGCTGGCTTCACCGTGAGAAGCACTTCCAAAATCTCAGAAGTCCCTGCAATCTTTTTTCTTGATAGTGTCTAAGCCAGGAGTATGAGTTCCCTTTCAAGAAGTGCTGTTTTCTCTTCATGAAATGGTTGGTTGAGAAGCATCAGGAAGCTGGCAACAAGTGGAAGTTGAAACTGAAGTCACTGGAGGTTTCGTTGATGCTAAGGGCTTGCAGTACACTCTTGTCTCCGCTGTGGTTGGTTTTCCTGCTACGTGCCGCTTCCCAGCGTGACTCGTGTCTTCTCTCCCTCTTACCTTCATGGAAACTAATGTGACCTTGAAATGTTTACGGGCCATTTCTCTTCTGGTTCGATGTTATGCAGTGTCTGTGGAGAATTAGAGGTAACACTAATTCATCTTTCATTCCTCACTTTTTGTCCTGCAAACTTGATAACTGTTTCCTTCCTAGGAAAGATAAAATTCCAGAGCCTCTCCTCCTGTTGAACTCCATTCTCCTTTCACTTCTGAACAGTGAACCGCCTCGTAATTATTATTCTTCACATGAAACTCTCCTGTTAGACTTCCTGTTCTTTTATTTGTTCTTGTGGATAAGAGGATGAAATGTGAGCTGGAAGATAATATTATAAAGTCCATTTTCATCTGAATGAACAAGGCACCAAAAGAGTTCTAATTAAGGCTTTGGGGTCAGGCTGGGGATCGGGGGAGGAGGATGTGTGTGTGTATGTGTGTGTGTGTGTGTGTGTGTGTATACATACACAGAGATAGAGGGAGAGGGAGAGAGAGGGAGAGAGAGAGAGAGAGAGAGAGAGAGAGAGAGAGAGAGAGAGAGATCTTTAGTAGGAGGCTACAGGACTCTGGCCTTAATTTTGTCTTATGTAGAGTATTTGAGTGAACACAGAGAAGATATCAAGTTTTGTGATGAACCAAAATGTGGAGAGATAATTAAGGTAAAAATTGAAAGAAGAAAAAGGAAAATTATTTCAGCATATTAGAGTTGTGGACAAATGCCAAGGGAACAGAAGTTAATGGGAATGAAAATGAATGCAAAACCGTGCATTTGATATTAAAAAGCAGTTGGTTATAGTATGAGAAAATTAAACAATGTTTTTTTTTTTTAAAAACCTGCAATGATGGATATATGTCAAAGGGACACTGGAGCTAACAGAGAAAGCTCACAATGGCAAAGCTGGACCAATATGAGCAACATGATAAATAAATAGGATTGGATTATAACCCAAATATAAAATAGTACTATATAAACTCAAATATAAAATAGTATAAATATAAAATATTTATAAAATAAATATACACAAGTCCACATTTGTATAAATAAATGATTGAATAAATCACTCTGAGGGAAGAGAAATCTCCTGTATAGAAGAATTCCAAATATTTAGATACTCTACCTTCAGGGTAAAGTATAACTCTTTACTCCTTAAGTATAGGTTGTGCCCAGTGCTTCATTCAAGAGTATAGTATGAAAAGGAAGAAATAAAAGGTAACTGTGTAGGAGAAATCTGATCAGCCAGGTAACCAAGTGATAAGTCAATAGTGATATGTCATGTTGATAGTATGTATTCTTGTTTGTTTATTTAGTCATTCATTCCTTTATTTATTTTGGGAGAGAGAGAGAGAGAGAGAGTAGGAGGGACAGAGGGAGAGAGAGAGAATCCCAAGCAGACTCTACGCTCACCACGGAGTCCGATGTGGGGCTCTACCTCGCCACCACGAGATCATGACCTGAGCCGATATCAAGAAGAGCCTTACCCACTGAGCCACCCAGGCACCCCAGTACGTATGTATTCTTGATACGTGTGATGCGGATGGCAGTTTACCTCGATGGTCTTTGTCCACAGAACACATAACCCCAGGCTAATCACAAGACCATCTGACAAATCCTTATGGAGGGGCATTCTACAAAACACCTAATCAGAACTCTTCAACACTTTTAAGAGCATCAAAAACAAGGAAGATCTGAGAAACTGTCAGAGCCAGGAGGAGTCTAAGGAGAGACGATAATTAAATGTGATGTAGTATCTTGGATGGGATCCTGCAACAGAAAAAGGACCTTTGGGAAAAATGAAGGAAATTTGAATAAAGCACAAACTTTAGTTAATAACTGCTTAGTTAATAACAGTGTGCCAATATTAATTCATTAGTTGTGACAAGTGTACTGTACTAATATGAGAACTCTTAGTACTGTCATTGCAATTTTTCTGTAAGTCTATACTATTCTAAAATAAAAGGTTTATTTCATAAAAAGTAATGGAAAAGGCGAAGGATCAATTAGATTTTAATTTGTGGCAGAATATGTGAGAAATATTTGGGAATGTTGACCAAGGTAAACTTTAATGGATGACAAAGTAGCAGAATTTTGTTCAAACTACCAGAAACAATAGTCCCATCCTTTTGTGTGTTCTTGGTGAGATGAAAGTCTGGAGTATTATATTTGATTTTGAGAGTTACAGAACTCTACTGTTAAAATATGGTATGCCTAGACAAAGTCAGTAGGAAAGATAAAGTTTTAAACATTATTTCAAAAAAGAAATGTTGTCGGGGCACCTGGGTGCCTCAGTTGGTTGAGCTTCCAACTTCGGCTCAGGTCATGATCTCACGGTCTGCAAGTTCGAGCCCCGCATCGGGCTCTGGGCTGACAGCTCAGAGCCTGGAGCCTGCTTTGGATTCTGTGTCTCCTTCTCTCTCTGACCCTCCCCCATTCATGCTCTGTCTCTTTCTGTCTCAAAAATAAATAAACATTAAAAAAAAAAGAAATGTTGTCTTAGTGTGGGATCCCCATGAGAACAGAGCGGAGCCTCAAACCAGGACTTATGAGCAGGTAGGGTTTTTTTTTTTTTTTTTTTGAGAAATGATTCCATGAAACAGAAACAAGAGATTTAGGAGAATAAGGGAAAGAAAGAAAGTTATGAGATGCTTTCTTGCTGTGGGCAACTGGAGCTCACTTCCACTGGACCCTTATGGAGAGCCATGTGGAATGTGCCCATAATTTTCCCTTGAGGGACAAAAGTAAGCATTTATAATGTGCTGGCATCCCCTGTTGGCTAAATGCTGCCCCAGGCACGCTTCCTCCCAGATTGTGCCTGTGGGCTCATGGTGGTGTCATGGAAGTGCCAGGGTGGGGAACGAGAGCCATGCAGTGCAGACGAGGTAAGGTGCTATCACATTGCCCCTGTGCGCAGCTGGCTACAGCAGCAAGAGATGGAGTAAATGGTGGACCAGCGGGATGTGAGGAGGGCCCTATGCAAAGGAGAATTTCTTTAAATGTTATTTCTTATTTTTTATTTTTGAGAGAGCACAAGCAGGGAAGGGGCAGAGAGAGAGGGAGACAGAGGAGCTGAATGAAGCAGGCTCTGTGCCGACAGTAGTGAGCCAAATGTGGGACTTGAACTCACAAACCGTGAGATCATGACTTGAGCTAAAGTAGGTCGCTCAACTGACTGAGCCACCCAGGTGTCCCATAAGGACAATTGCCAATGGATGTCTCAAGTACAAGAGGGAGAAGACATTTCACTTTGCACCCTAGGGGCATGGGCTAGGACCTTTGATTAAAGTGACAGACACAGATTTTACCTCGATCAACTAGCCCTATCCAGATTGGCAATGGGAGATAGAAAAAGAGGGGGTTAATATACAGAAAAATCAGAGTAAATAGAATACACTGGGTATGATGTTAAAAAAAATCCAAATGCCACAGTTACTGAAATAAATGTGAACATCTAAATTTATCAGTTAAAAGACAGATTAGCATAATGGATTTTTTAAAATCCAGCTATGTGCTATTTATAAAAGTCATACTTACACATTAAGAATTTAAAAATGGAGGGGCGCCTGGATGGCTCAGTTGGTTGAGCGTCCAACTTCAGCTCAGGTCATGATTGTGTGGTTCACGAGTTTGAGCCCTGCATCGAGTTCTTTGCTGATAGCTCAGACCCTGGAGCCTGCTTTGGATTCTGTGTCTCCCTCTCTCTGCCCCTCCCCCGCTAACACACACACACACACACACACACACACACACTCTCTCTCTCTCTCTCTCTCTCTCTCTCTCTCTCCCCCCTCTCTATCTCTCTCTTTCTCTCTCTCTCAAAACTAAACATTAAAAAAATTTTTTTAAAGAATTTAAAAATGGAACAAGTTATATCAGAAAAATAGTAAAAACTGCAAGGCAATATCAAAAGTTAGAATATCTATTTTTAATGCTTGTTTATTTATTTATTTTGAGAGAGAAAGCATGAGCTGGGGAGGGGCAGAGAGAGAGGGAGAGAGTGAATCCCAAGCAGTCTCTGTGCTGTCATTACAGAGCCCACTGCAGGGCTCAGTCCCACGAACCATGAGATCATGACCTGAGCCAAAATCAGGAGTCAGACCCTTCGACTGAGCCAGCCACGTGCCCCAGAATATCTATTAATATGAGCCAAAACACACTCTTAAACAAATAATACTATTAATTCAGTAAGTATTTAGTTTGTTTAGAACTGAAAAGTCTTAAATAACAGTAGCTTAAAATTGATAAAAGTGGATAACTTTAATGCTCATAAAATGAAAAAAAGTGTCAGAAAATAGGCAGTCCTGGGCTGGGATTTCAAATTTTACCAACACATATCAGGTTGAGAGTTGGAATCTCCCCAGAAAGACATACACCCTATGGTCACTTCAGATGTGGGTGTAGAGGACAAGGAAGAACTTTCCAGAGAAGGAAGGCAGACACCAAAGAGAAAATGACTGGCAAGAAGTAGAATCGGAATCTAATCAAGGAATTTTGTGTACCACAGAGAGTAGGATGCTTTCCCCAGCCCTGTCCAGCAACACTTGTCCAGCCATTGAGCAGTGATGGCTGTGCCTCTTCTATTCTTCCATTTTTAGAATGGGAGTTTTTCTGGAGGTCACCCACCCTGTTCCTGATACTTTGCTGTATATTGGGCATATGCATATGAGACATATATTTATCCAGTTAGTTCATAAATCATGAAAACACAAAGTCACATTCAAATCTGAAGGAAAGGACTGTGCACAAACCAAGGATCTTGGGCCTTGACCTTAAAATAGTCAATGAATGGGACTTTGGGTTGCATCCTTTGGAGAGAGGGTGGTTTTCTTTCAAGTATGAAAAGAAGCCCCCCTCTTAGCCTTATTGTCCATTACCCATCTCAGAACTTATATATGCTAATTTTTGTCTGATATTTTTCTTTCTACAAAAACTTCCATTCCTCTGTGTGGGAGAGAGAGTGGACTGTTCCTCCAATGTCTATTGTCCCTTTGAACCATAGTAATATATATATACACATATACATACACACACACACTATATACACTATATATTATATATATATATATTTAGTGTATATATGTAATATATATATTATAGTGTATATATATATAGTGTATATATATATACACTATATATATAGTAATATATATACAATATATACAGTAAAATACATATATATCCAACCAAAATAAATATTGTGTTTCCCAGCATCCCTTGTAGCTAAAGACATTTGGTTAGGTTCTTACCAGTTGGATACAAACAGAAGCTTGTGCCATTTCCAAGAAGTGCCCTCTTTCTTGATCGCCAGAATGTGGGTATAATTGTTAAAGTTCCAGCAGGCATCTGGGACCTTGAGGAGATCTTGGGGATGGGAGCTCAGTATGATAGAGATACAAGATAAAAAGAGGCAGAGTTCTTGTCACTAAGGAATAAGCATATCAGCCCTGGATAACTGCCTATAATTTTTCCCCCAAGGGATAACATATTATTTATTTTTGTGTAACTTAATTTATATCTAGCATCAACATTCTTCTCAGCAGTGGAAAATTTAATTAATTCAATGAAAACTCAGAATAACACACATATTAGGCTGCTAGAAATTGTAACACAGCTCATTGAAGCTCTGTTTATTTTTTTCAGTCTTTTTTCGATCATCTCAATAGTTTTTATTACCATGTCTTCTTACCCATTAATCTTTTCTTGTGCAGTGAAGTGTCTGCTATTAATTCTATCAACAGAACCTATTTTATCCTAGATATTGTATTTTTCCTTTATAGAAGTTTTATTTAGGTCTTTTAAACATTTTTCCAGGTCTCTACTTAACCTATTCCAGGATTCCACTACTTTCTTGAAGATATAGAACTGTTTTAATGTTCTCAACTAATTCTATCATTATTGTAATAGAATCTGTTTCTATTGATATTCTTCCTCATTATGGGTCATTTTGTTCTGCTTTTTGTATGCCTCTAATTTTTGATTGGATGCCAGACATTGTGAATTTTACACTGTGCTGGATTATGTTTCTATAAATATTTTTTGAGCTTTTTTTGAATGTCATTATTTGAAAGTAGTTGATTCTTTGAGGCTTGCTTTTAATGTTTGGAAGGTGGAACCAGAGAAGCCTATAGTCTAGGGCTAACTCTGCTCCACCACTGAGATATTACCCTTCTGAGTGTTTTACTTAATGCTTCATGCATTCACCGCTATTCCTTTTTTTTTTTTTTTCTAGTGAGAACACAAACTATTCCTGGTCCTGAGTAAGTTCAAGAGATTTTTCCCTCTTCTCCTTTCAGGTGTTTCTTTCTTCCCCTTTGGTAGTTTCTTTACACACATGCACTGGGCGATGTTCAGCAGAAGATCTGAGGGAGGTCATCTGCACATCTCCAGAACTTGGCTTCTGTGCACCTCTCTGTGATACTTGGTTCTGTGACTACTCACTGGTTTAGCCTCTCTGGATCCCTAACTCTCTTAACCCCACCAGACTGGCTCCACCTGGGTTCTCCTCCTGCACCACAGCCTGGAAACTCTATCCAGGCAGTAAACTGAGGTATCTTCTTCATTTCCCTTCTTTCATGGATTATTGTCCTGTGTGGCCTGATGCCAATGTCTGAAAACTATTGTTTCAAATATGTGTCCAAATTTTTAGTTGTTTCAGATAGGACGATAAACCTAGTTCCTTTCACTTCAGTTAGCCAGAAGCAGAAGATTTTATGTTCTTTCTAAATAGAGCACAATAGGCGTAATTCGAATAGTATAGTTAACCAGTGTAATCCTAACTAAATATGCCCACTAGATTTTAATTATATGTTTATGATTCTAAATAACCATCCAGGAATCAATGCATTTGATGCATTGTAGTTTTCCTGGGTACAAGAAAATAGCCCATTGTACATTTTTTGTGATGCTATAAGGTTATGTTATATTCAGCCACTGAGGAAACAGATTTTATTTGAGGACTCGTTAACAAAGGATCAGCTTCTCTCCCAGAGCTGTTACTGGGCTCATCAGTAGTTAATAGGTTTAATTAGTGAACTGGTTCTTAGATGTTGACATTAACTCTCAAAGTCTAGCTACACTCATACACACACACACACACACACACACACACACACACACACACAGTTAAAAACAGAATTATTTCTCCAACTGGATGGAGAACTTTCTGAGCATATAAATAGGGAAAGCATACATATCATCCAGACTTTTGGTCCTACTCTTTGGTTCTAAGTTCCATCTTGATTCTCCTGCAGACCCTACTCAGGATGCTGCTTTTTATGTCTTTTTTTTATATGTCCTATTTTCACATTATTTTTACTCAGTATAGTTCAGACTTCAAAGATGATATAATAAAAGGAGCACTGAAATCAGACAGATCTGAAAAAGTTTGTTTTGTATTTTACTGACGATGTGGTCACTGCACATTACCTTATCATCTAGTTTTGTTCATTATTCATCACGTAGTCTTTGTTTATTTCATCTATAAAATGGAATATTACCTACACCACAGAGTTGTTGAAAGAACTAAACAAGATAATTTAACGCATGTAAAAGCATGCACTGAAGTGTTTTACAGAATATGTGTGTTAAATAAATGTTGATGAATTTCCATCTTTTCTACTGAATATTCTTTTTACTATTTCACCTTCTGTGTTTTTAAAGAGAACCGTCCAAAGAAAATAGCCAAAATAAGGATACAAATAAGAATCATCTTAGTATTTGAAGGGACTACAAAGCAAGTACTATAAATAACATCCGTATGTTATTTATAAGGATGCTCTAAATGCATTTTAAACACTATCCACCTTTGATGGTGCAGTATCACTCAAATGCAAATATCAGATAAAATAATCCATAGAAAATGCCAACTCAGGAAGTAGGAACTGCAGCTTCTGAAATAAGCATGCCAATGTCCAAGAAGTCACTTCAGAAATACTTTTGGCTTTATGAAATTTCTATCCAGGCTTGCATCTAATGCAGGAGGTAATGAAAGGTCATTTGAGTTGTCTGTCAAAGCAGCCAAGAACTTTTATTGCTCTTCTCAGAGTAGAGCCAAGGACTTAATCCTCATCCATAAAATGAACACATTTGATTATATAACTTCCAGCTGTAAAAATTGCACGATTAACTAATTATTCATTATAGAGGTCTAGCCCTTTAAATTGATCTCAGATGAATCAATTTATGTCAGTTCAAGCCTGGTGAAACCAAGCCATAAAGAAAAAAGTTTGTCTTGCATTTTATCTTAGCTTTATAAATAGTGCACTACAAAAGTATTAATAATAATAATAATAATAACAATAATAATTGATGAGGATATTTTATCCTAAAGGTAATTTTGAGGTTTATGGAGTTTTCAATAGTTTCCCCTATATAAACTGTGTTTATGAGATGCAGATAGCAGGAAGAAGTAAAAAAAAAAAAAATAAGAAGAGAGACTCTCAGAATCTTCTTCCACCATTACTTAGCACCATCTTCTTTCTGCTGGCAATGACAAATATAATATATTTTTTTCCCTCTCATGATAGTCCTTTTTCGTCAAATAAGAACAAATCCCTTATCTTTGGGCTGAATTTTTCCAGCACTGAGCATTTCCATCCAGTATGTTCCACTAAGAGAAGGAGGAAGGAAGAACAGATAGAGAATCTCTCTTCCAACATCCTAACACCACTTTTGGCATTTCCTCAGTGGCATATGTGATGTGGCTTTGTCCAGAATGCCTCCAATAAAAAACTACTCTCAACCTTGGATGTCTGAAAGAAGTAGGAGGAAAACATTAGAGAAAGTGTTTCTCCAGCAGCCATGACTTTTCTTTTTTCTCTGTTCTCTTTTCTTTTCTGTTTTCCATTCCTTTCCTTTCCTTCCCCTTCCCTTCCCTTCTCTCTTCTCTTCTCTTCTTTCTCTTCTCTTCTCTTCTCTTCTCTTCTCTTCTCTTCTCTTCTCTTCTCTTCTCTTCTCCTTTTCCCCATTACCTTTCTAGAACAAATTAGCAGTGTTGCATTTCTTCTGATTCCCTGGTGTTATTTTTTTTATAGCACTCGAGGCAAGTTTTAGCACCTGCTATCACTGAAGCCATGCTATCCTGAATAGCCACCAGCATAATTATGAATTCTTAGAAGGCAAATGGACACATGAGCCTGACTGAAAATCTGTACTATCCTTTTCTCCGGGTAAAGGCTCTCGTAGTTTTATCTAAATGTACGAAGACCACCCCATGACAATCAATCTAATTATGGGCACAGAAGGCGATGCAAATTGTATCTATATCACCATGACTGTTTCCTTGTTAACCAACACACTTTTCAATGACACCGAAAGGATCCTGTTGAAAGAAAATTGGATAAGAGAAGTCCGAATGTTTCTCAAATATTTTAAGTGTGTAATTGAATGTGACATTAACATTAGAGTCAATCTTTG
The DNA here is from genome assembly GCF_016509475.1 of Prionailurus bengalensis. Lineage (NCBI taxonomy): Eukaryota > Metazoa > Chordata > Mammalia > Carnivora > Felidae > Prionailurus > Prionailurus bengalensis. The sequence continues at coordinate 30,685,342 of NC_057344.1, read as the reverse complement.
TATTTAAAACTACTAGTTTGTGGAAAATTTTATGACGACAAATTTGCTTGTTGTGATTCACAGTCAGTCCGTCAATCAATAGCTTTCATTTTATCTTGAAACAAAGGATGATTGCACAGAACTGGGCAATACTCTAGGGAAGGCCTTTCAGTTCAAACATGTTTCTGCTAGGGACTAAAATGTATGATCACATGAAAGAATGTTAAATGTTCATTTAACAGATATTTATCAAGTAACTGCTATGTGTCAAAACTGTTATTGATTATACTCCAGTGGGGGAAAAAACAGACAAAATCTCTGCCCTTATAATGCTCCCCTGTAGGGTCTAGTGGGAGAGACAGATATTAGATATTTACAAACCCAAATAAAAATACAATTATTAAAAAACAGGCTGCTGTGAAAAAGAACAAGGTTAGTTCTCTATTTGGAGTTGCTTTGGGGAGAGAAGTCATACAAATAATTCCTGAGAAAGAAACATTTAAATCAAAACTTCAAGGAGGAATAGGAATTAACCAAGAAGAATGTTCAAGGGAAGACATCCAGGCAGAAGAAACGTCAACACCACCAGTAGTGCTCAGAGATTCAAGTTTCACCAACAGAATCAACAACCATCAGGTGTGATAATTGTTGTATTGTGTTTCTAAAAATTGGAAATTTCCCGGATGACATCAGGGAATTGGATCATCCTTGTGTATGGAATCCACAATGAAACACTCCAATGATTCTCTTGACTGGATAAATTTTGACATTTATAATAGCTAAAAATAAACTCTAGCAAGACTTGTCCATCTGATTTCACAGAAATTAAAGCAGCAGCTTCTATTTAAGATTATATTGTCAGACATAGAAGTCTTGCCAATAGAATTAGAAAACCTAAGGAAATACCCAATTAATATCTATAGATATTTCAGATGTATAAAAGGGCATGCAGACTGATACGTTCTTTAAAAGAGGACTACATTGCCATTCAAAATCAACTTTAAAAATGCTCAAGAAGTCTTATAAAGAATGCAGTTACAGTCCAAATTCTGTGGAGTTACATCTCAAATTTCTGCAAAAGACACAGAGATGTCTAAGCTGTATTATATATAACAATAGAACTATCTATCCCTCAATTAAGTTGAAGAATTTGTAGACTTATCTTTATTAACTTCATTACATTATTTTCTTTTATTATTAAAAACAATTTTTTAAGTTTATATTTGAGAGAGAGAGAGAGAGAGTGTGTGTGTGTGAGTGGGAGAGGGGCAAAGAGAGACGGAGACAGAATCCGAAGCAGGCTCCAGACTCCGAGCTGTCAGTATGGAGCCCGACGGGGGACTCAAACACATGAGCTGTGAGATCATGACCTGAGCTGAAGTCAGACACTTAACTGACTGAGCCACCCAGGTGCCCCACTTCATTAAATTTTTTTTTTTAAACATATACCTTTTTAAAATTTTTTAAAAAATATTTATTAGTTTTTGCAAGAGAGAGATGGAGAGCAAGTGTGGGGGGTGCAGAGAGAGAGACGGAGACAGAGAATCCCAAGCTGTCAGCCAGATGTGGGCCTCAAACTCACGAAATGTGAGATCATGACCTAAGCTGAAATCAAGAGTCAGACACTTAACTGACTGAGCCACCCAGGTGCTCCTAGAAAAACATTTTCCAAAGGATGTTCCATAGAACACTAGATTCAAAGTATATTAATAGATGTTACTTTAAAATGCATAAAGTACTAAGTTCAAGTAAAAAGCGTTACTGCAAACACTTTTCAGATCTCCTAATATACTAATGTTCACTGAAAATATAAAAAAGGGGATTCAGTATGTAGTATTTCTCAGACACATGTATCTAAGGAATGCTTTCCTATGAATTATCAATGGAAATAGGCATCCTGTGGTACGGTCTTTGGAAATGCCATACTAATGGAAAAGTACAAGTTGAATTAGTGGAACAAACATAGAGATTATTTTACATGGAGTTTTACAAAATATTAGTAAACAAAAACTTTCAAGTTTCATTATTCAAATGTAATATTTAAGGGAAAAAAGAGCTGATACCATTAAAAACTAATAATGATTATTAATAATATCCTCGCCCCAGCCAAGCTCGTGCAGACTTAAATGAGGACATATGAGGCCATTACAACATGTCATGATGATCTGTGCTGCACCTACCTTTGATTTATGACAAAATTCACCCTTTGTTAGAAGCTATTACACTAGGCCAATTTATTTTCGGCCATTGTAGTTACATGTCACAAGGTGTAAAAGGGCACATTGGCAGAGATAGTACAACCATATTTATCAGTCTCGAGTGTGTTTTTTCCAATGTTAGTAGACAAGAACATGCCATGTCTGAAGTTTAATATCTACTCTAGAACTATCCGCCATTTGTGAACTATGCCTTCTGAAATCTCCCGAAATTAAGGAACAAAGCAGTTCCATTTCTAGTTAGAATGTAAAGTTTCTGATGGACCATTTCTCCCATGAAAACAACTAGACAAAACTGGATAATTTGGAGGGCTTCACATGCAGACTAGGCAAAAATACTAAATCCAGAGAGGAAGAAGCTCTTTCTAGGTGAGCAGAAATTGGTAGCTATTCACCAGTGTTCTCTTTCCCACAGGGACAAATTGAAGCAACCATATCTGGGTATGAACAGAAAATTTCGCTTGCCAAAGTAGATAGATTCTTGGAGACAGAAGAGAAACCAGCACAGCTTTTAACAGCTGTGCAAAACGGAAATGACAGATTGAAATCTAGAGAAGTCTCAAACACACAGCCAGTTTTTACCACATGCCTGTTTTCCCCTAGAGGATTTTTGTTGAGTATTGGGAATCAGAGAATGTGGGGGCCGAGCTAGAAAGACAGAGCAAAATCCTGTGCTCTCACAGTGTTTAGAAGTCAAGGTGTTGCTTGAGGGAAGGGTATGGAATAATTTTCAAGATAGGTGCCATTCTCTTAAACCAAAAGTAAACTAAAATTAATGAAAACTTGCAGTCTGGTTCTGATTCAGCTAAAATTCTGATTGGCATAACTGATCAACTTCTGAAAAGAAAGAAAATGTATTTTTTTGAGGGAAAAGAACATCATCTTTAGGACTTAGAATTTTATTATATACATATTTTTTGGCATACGGTAACAACATTAAGAAAATGTGAAGCAGGAAAATATGACACGTGCTCAAAAGAATAATTAGCAAGTAGAAGCAGACCCACAAATGACCCAGATTTTAGAATTGGTAGACAAAATCTTAAAAATACTATTACAAATATGTTAAGACATTTAAGATCTCCAAAAAAGAACTAAATATACACTGTAGAACTGAGAACATAATATCCAAAATTAAGAACACACTGGATGGGTATAATAATGGACTAGACTTAGCAGAAGCAAGGATCAGTAAACTGGAAGATAGGATAATAGAAAAATGTAAATTGAAGTACACAATGAAAAAAGACTTTAAATACAACAAGAGAACAAAGCATAAGAGACATATAGGATGCTATCAGAGAGCTTGTGTAGTAGGAATTCTATGTGTAGATATATGTGTATTAGGAATTCTAACAGAAAAGAGGGAAAGTTGTGCAGAAATAAAATTTGAAGAAATAAGTCACGGCTTTTCCAACACTGATTAAAAAATCAAATCACAGATTTATGAAGCTCACTGAATATCAAGTTAATACAGATAAAACCACACAGTATAGTCAAAAAGCTGAGAAACAAAGACTAAAAGGAAAATATAAAAGCAGCCAGAAAATAAAGATACATTATCAGGGAAGCAGCAGTAAGATTTTAGTTGACTTCTTAACAGAAACGGAGAAGCCAGAAGACAATGGGACAACAAAGGAGTGGAATAATTCTACATGGCAAAAATATTTTTCCCAAATGAAGGGAAAATACAAGTATTGTCACAACAATTGAGAATAATTAGTAGTCACTTAGTATTTGCTGGAAAATGAGGGAATTAAATGAATTTTTATGGTTTCTTCGTGAAGACAAATTATGTATTTGGGATGGACTTCATGATTGGTAATTAGGACTATTACATTGCAAAAAAATACATTTTTAAAGTTTGGAGATACTTTTACAATATAAATTTGATCACAGTCAAACCTTTCAAAAAAGGACAAGAATTGGAAAAGACGTAGAAGAAAAATAGCCAACATTTGCAAAGTTATGTAGAATTGACGTCATACAATGTAAGAGGAGGTATAAATTGGTACTTTTTTGAAAGGTAATTAACTTGAATTTTGATATGCTTCAAGAAATATTTCTCCCTCATGGATATATCTTAAGAAAATAATTAAGAACGTTCACAAATGCTCACGTACAAACTGGCTTGGCACAGTGTTGTTTGGAAAAGAACACTGGGGGAAAAGCAAACATGTCTGTCTCCTTTTAAACATTTTTGCCCAGTGACCTATTAAGAAACATGCACTTACCCTCTTATAGGAAAGAACAAAATCACTACAAGATTGGGAAAGGTTTCTTTTTTTTTTCTTTTTTTTTTTTTTTACACTGGATATAGTGCCGTTATGAAAAATTAGGTTTCCATTAAAAGGAAGAGGAGGAAAAATGCTGTTGGGTAGCTGCATGCCGGTTTCTGTCCCATCGGTCAGAGGAAGTCGTTTTTGTGAGGATTTGAGTTGTGCTATGAAAATAGCACTTGGAGATCTTGAGTACCAAGATAAGGTTCTTGGATTTTATTCTCAAGGTCTAATTGAACCAGTGAAGGGTTTTATGCAAGGGGCTAATATGATGCATCTGTTACTTGGCGGAGATTAATTTGGTAGTGAGGGGAATAATTTGGAAGAGGAAGAGGGTGGAGATGGGAAAAGCAGCCCAGAATGTGGACATATAACCTGTCTTGGCATCAGGATATACTTCCTGAGTTCAAAGTGTGGCAGGAGAACATGGGAAAAGTGGACGGGGATGAGGAGGACTGATCAATTGGCCACAAAATACATATTTCATGGTAAGCTACTAGAATTCATTCTTTTCATTGCATAGTTTCAGTCTCCAGATGTATTCCTGTGCAATTTAAATGCTTCTATAATCTCAAAAACACAACTGTCATGTTCAGCAACAGTCAACACAATCGGGTGTCTACAGAATGACTAGATGTTCAGAACTTTAAAAAATATAGAAAATCAAAACCTGTAGAAATACGCAAAAATAAAAAATGCCTTGATGCCTCTAATGTCTCAACTTCTATACTTGGCATTCTAATTTTATTTTAGATTCTACTGCACACAAAAAAGTTAATAAACCACATATTTGTAACTTTGAGACCAAGTTTAATGTGATGTTTGGAGAAGTTACTAGATTGCTAGATAGCAGAAGTTTCACTGTGACTTTATTCAGTTGAGACTATCTGACACTGATTTGATTTGATTTCTTGAAAGAGTATGTTGAAATCCATGACAGTCATGTTATTTAGGGAGAATTTAATACCACAAAGAACTAAGAAAATCTGGGTCTGTGGAAATTCTTCACTTGACCTCTACTAACCTACCACCCACCCCAAAGTAATACTCCACTAATTTTTTTCTCTTAAATTGTGACAGCGGATAATGGTTCAAACACAGCTATAGAACACAAAAATCAGTCAGGCACTAAGATTATTGCAGTTTTTAGCCTATTTGCTAACATTTTCCTTCTGTTGCCTGTTGGCTTTTTCTTCTTTCACTGGCCCTCACTTGATTTTGAGAGAGCCTGCATTTTACCCTTTTCTTTCAAGCTTACGAGCAAGGGGAGGATCCGTTTTGAAGTTCCAGAGAAGAGTACCCTACCCAATGGACGTGACGATGTATTTGCTGAAAATATAAGGCATGCTTAAAAATGATTAATACCTGTTTTTATCAGGCTTCCTGAACTCCTAACTTCACACCTTTAATACCAACTAGTGAGCCAGTAAAAGTGATGTGAAAGGATGAGAAAATAGATAATTTCCTTAGAGAGAATAATCCTTTTGCTAATAATTGAATTCTCTCTACCATACATGTCTTTCTTAGCGTGTCCAGAATTAATGTCGCTTCGTGACATTTTAACTACGTGATAATCTCCACATCATGAGAATCTCCTTAGACTTTAAATCAACCCTTAACAATTAACAAGGCTTTACTGAGTACTTACCATGTGCCTCCCACTGTGCCGATCACTGTTAGGACACAACGATGTATAAGACATTTCCCTTCAATTAGAGGAGAGTATGGCCTACTTAGGGAGACTGATAAGATGACTGTTGAAAAATAATTAGAGGACATTTTCAGATGATTTATATGTGTTAAAGAAGAATAATGGCAATCACTACCACTCACTGGGTGCTTGCTGTATGCCAGGCTCCCACTTAGTCTCTTTAACATATTTTCTGGGCCTCTAGTTTCAAGGGCTGTAGGAGCTCAGGGAGGGAGAGGGGAGTATCGACCAGAATGGTCTGAAAAGAAGGTGAGGGAGGCTGAGCTGACTTAAGAGAAAGGCTTAGGGGTGCCTGGGTGGCTCAGTTGGTCGAGCGTCCGACTTCAGCTCAGGTCATGATCTCGCAGTTCGTGAGTTCGAGGGCTGCATTAGACTCTGTGCTGACAGCTCAGAGCCTGGAGCCTGCTTCGGATTCTGTGTCTCCCTCTCCCTCCCCCTTCCCTGCTCATGCTCTGTCTCTCAAAAAGTTAAGAGAAAGGCTTGGATCTAGAAAGGCACAGAAGATGCGGAAGGCAGTCTTGACAGGGAGGGCATCGCCGTCACAGTATGGTTCCTGGGATTGAGCAGGGAGTTTCTTGCAGAGCCTGGGGCTTCAGAGTGGTAAGCAGTAGGGATTGCAAACTACCCCCAAATGTTCAGTCCTCTCTATCCATGCCCTCTGCCATGTGATTTGTAGTTTATCTCATCAAGAGACAGACTCTACTTACTATACCTTGAATAGAGGTTTACCTTGTGACTTGCTCTGTGACTTGCTCGCTCTCTCTGGGATCCCTGCCTGTTGCTATGGGAACGAGTCTGTGCTAGCCCTATGGATCATGAGAGACTGTGTGGAGCAGAGCTGAATCAGCCAAGCCTCAGTCATCCTGCACCAGCCAGCCCCACGCTGGCTGCGGGTTCAGGAGCGAGCGCAACCATAATGGCAATGATAGCTATCAGTTACGAATAAAAAGCAATCGAACAGTGAGTAAGACCTGTTTACCAAGGGGTTAGTTACAAAGGAAAAAAAATCCCCTTTGACGTATGTTTTCTACTGGCCTGCAGAGCACCAAACTCCCATTTATTTTTTCTTGCGTCACTGCTTTGTTCTTTCCTTCTCAGTTTCCCTTGCTGGTTCTTCCTCCTGATGATGGAGTGGCCAGAGTTAGTCCTCAGGCCTTCCCTCCAGTAGCTTATTAATTTCCCCAAGCCACTTGGTTTTCAGGTCCAGGTATGCGCTGCGAACTCCAAATGCTATGTCTTTAGCCGAGATCTCTCTCCCAAAGTCCTATCCACTACCTACTCATCACTTCCACTCAGAAGTCTAGGGAGCATCCTGGAGTCAGGATATCCAAAGCTGAGTTCCTGACCTCCCCTCCCATCCCTAGTCCGCCACAACCCTTTCCCATATCAGTTTGTCAAGAACGTGCTTCTTCTACCCTTGTCCCTCTACAGTCTGTTCTCAATTCAGCAGACTGACTGTTTTTCTCTATTTTTTAAAATTATTTTTAAATTTATTTATTAATTTGGGGGGGGGGGAGAGGGGGAGAGAGAGAATCCCAAGCAGGCTCCCCACTGTCAGCATAGATCCCAACGTAGGGCTTGAACCCACAAACTGTGAGATCATGACCTGAGCCAAGATCAAGAGTCAGATGCTTAACCAACTGAGCCACCCAGCTGCCCTCAGACTGATTGTTTTAGGAAATGATCATGTCATTTTTTTGTTGTTGTTGTTGTTCAAAACCCTGCAATGGCTTCCCGTTTTACTCAGAGTGAAACCGACATGCTTGCTCAGATGATCTGGCCTCTGTGACCACCCTGCCCTGTTTCTCCACTCCAGCTGTCTGTCCTCCTTTTCTTTTTTTCCTTAATGTCTATTTTTTATTTTTTAGAGAGAGAGACAGAGTGCAAATGGGGGGGGGGGGCAGAGAGAGAGGGAGACACAGAATCCGAAGCAGGCTCTAGGCTCTGAGCTGTCAGCTCAGAGCCTGAGGCAGGGCTCGAACTCACAAACCGAGAGATCATGACCTGAGTGGAAGTGGGATGCTTAACCGACTGAGCCACCCAGGCGCCCCTGTCCTCCTTTTCACTCATACTTGCTAAAGCTGTCCCTTCCACTCAGAATTTTCTTCCTGAAGCACAGGCTTCTACTCTAGGACTGTAAAAACTGTCTCTTCACTTGACGACACTTTCCGTGTATTTCTACATGATTAACATCCTCCCCGCCGCCCCGTCCCCTGCATTCCAGTCTTTACTCGGATGAGGCACGGTAAGATGTAGCTAGAATGACAACTCCGTAAGTACAGGGACAGTTTTGGTCACGGAGGTTTTCCCAGTTCCAGTGCTTGTCCAACTGGCCTTCAACAAATATCAGTTAAATAGATGAATGCATGAAGATGTGATAAATATCCATGTTGGGGAAAAAAGGGGGAAAATCCAATCACCAAAGATATATTAGGGCTCACATCCCGTCTCTTCTACTTGGTGGCATGATATTTTGGATAAGTTGTTTAACGCCTCCGTGGTTCATTTTTTCCTCTATAAAATGGGGATAAATGACTACCTACATCACAGGGCTGTTATGAGGGTTCAAAGAGTGAATTTATATAAAACAATTAGAGTAATGCCCAGCACATTATAAATATTAAGCAAGCAGTGCATTTTATTATTATCAGTACTGATCTCCTGGATTTGGTGTAAGGATTGGATGAAATACTCTGTGTAAAGTTCTTAACACAGTAATGCTCAATTGCTATTAGTTCAATCGATGATATAATTTCTGTGTTTTCAGGACAATTGTTTCTCCTCCCCAGAAAGTTGTTGAAAATAGCATTCCACTTTTAGGGTACAGTGTGTTTTTAAAATAGCCTTTCCTTTGCGGAAATCCTCAATATTCCTCACCTCCATACTATTTATTGATGTAGATAAGGTCTCCTTCCCAGGAACTTTCCTGGTTAATGGGTGTTGGCCACTTTCCTTCTTGTACCATCCCATGAATATCAGATTTCTAACTAGCCACCATTTATTTCTCTCCTGATGGGGTTGTGAGTGTTTAACTGTAGAAGTTAACACCGACCAGTAAAGATATCATGCTTAATAAGTCTTTTAAAAAGAGATTGGTAGAGGGGTGCCTGGGTGGCTCAGTTGGTTAAGCATCCATCTTCTGCTCAGGTCATGATCTTGTGGTCTGTGATTTCGAGCCTCACGTGGTGCTCTGTGCTGAAAGCTCAGAGCCTGGAGCCTGCTTTGGTTTCTTTGTGTGTCTCTCTCTCTGCCCCTCCTCTGCTCATGCTCTGTCTCTCTCTCAAAAATAAAACATTGTAAAAATTTTTTTTAAAAAGAGATTGGTAGTATTTTTTCATTATGGACTACTAGGGTTTTGAACCCTGGAAATTAGCTTAAATTGATAAAGGCATAATAATTGGCATTTTCTTAATGACTTTTACTTATACTGTTTAGTAAGCACAGTGGTTTACAACATACATTTGCTATCAGATTTTCTCCTGAGAGAGAAGGAAGGACCTTATTATGCTGCTAACATTCATTATTTCAGACATTATGCTGAGAGAGAGCAGAGAAGGCATTGGGGGGGAATTGCTTTTCTATAGGTCATTGGATCATCTAATTATTGTTCTTTGTTTCATTGATCAGTATGGACTCTATCTTTGCAGATATGAATAATTACTAAATTCAGTGAAAATAAGATTAAAAGCCTCACCAAGAACTAGAAGGATGATAATAGAAGATCTCATTTGGCTGGTCCTGGGAAGTTTCCCACTAACTGACTTGTCGGCTCTTTCACCCATGCCCCTCCCCAAATCTCCTGTATATTCTTTCTTCCCAGAAGAGCTGAGTCTATGATCTTTCAATTCCAGAAAATGATTTGTTATGCTAGCCTGATATTTACTACCAATGCTTGATATTTAAGACACTCATTTCCCCAGTCCCCTCATCAGAGCGGACAGTGCTGATAACCCTTCTAGAGGGTCCATGTCACCATGCACTGAACTGAGTTCACCAAAAGGATCCCAATTTTTAAGTCAAAGTGAATGCTAGAAATCCATTATGTGGCTACAAGTACTTGTTTGTTGAGAGCGTCATTATGTGAACACACTAAAATTCACAGAATTTTGCTGCTGAAGGGACTTTGAGCATTCCCCTTTCTGTTATCTCTCACACCTTTGCTAATGTCTATATTGAAATTACCACTTCAACGAGATAGGAATGTGTGTTCTGGGGGTGGGGTGGGGTATGGAATATCCCAAGAAAAAAAAGGCTAACCTGTTCACATATATGACAATGGATTTGGAGATTCTTGAATCTCCCAAAGGTTAGTATATAAATGTAGACTCTAACCTTCTTCTTTTTCCAGGAGTAAAAATCCAATTCTGTTAAAAACAGGTACATAATCCACTGTGTGGTGAAAAGAGCCCTGAGCTAATCAGAAGACACGGGTTAATGGTTCTGGTTTTTTTCACTTAACCAGGTATGTAACCCAAGGCAAGTCACTATATGTCCCCAGGATTCAGGGTAGGATTACATCAATTAGGATCGTTGAGACTCCTCAATTTAAAACTTTTAACACTATGATTTTTCTATAGTACTTGGACTTTTTGGTTCATGAACTTCTTCCAATGGCCACTGTAGGCAACCTACTTACCTCTGCAAGAAAAGATTTTGGGAAAATTCTTGCTAGACAGATAATCAATACTGAAATAGAAGTTTAATATGTGGATATCAGGCTGTTGAACTTAAGTTTAGATTAGCCAGCATTATACTCATTCAAATGAAATACTCAGATTTTTTTTATGCATTCAGCTTTTAGTAGAAAGATGAAATATGCCAAGACAATTCAGATCAATGCGCCTTTCCTGAAATAACCATGGTTTGGAGTCCGTGCACATCACGCTGGAGATAGTCTGCCTTCTACTGTCTCTTTCTCTCATCCTTTTCTGTACAATGATCATAAATGTTCAGACTCATGACCTCACATTACTGCAAGAGGCTCATACACCAAAAAAGTAAATTAAATAAAGTATGCGGAACATACTCCATTTATTAAGAAAGGAAAGTCATTCAATATCTTGACAAACACATTCAAAGGAATGTTTTTAAGGGGAAAAAGGGTTATTTGGCAAAGCAATAAACCCATAAATATTTACTGCACATGAATTTTTTCTAGGTATGTCAAGGCATTTAGAAGTTGGAAATATGGCCTTATTCTCAAAATACTTTTTAGAATTTTTTTCATGTTTATTTATTTTTTAGAAAGAGACAGAGAGACAGAGTGCAAGAGGGGTAGTAGCAAAGGGAGAGGGAGACACAGAAACTGAAGCAGGTTCCAGGCTCCAAGCTACTAGCACAGAGCCTGATGCGGGGCTCAAACCCATGAACCGTGGGATCATGGCCTGAGCTAAAGTCAGACGCTTAACCCACTGAGCTACCCAGGCGCCACCCCCCCCCCCAAATGTTTTTTTAAAATAGTGTGAGAGTAGGAAACAAAACTAATTAATAGTAATTAGTAATTAGTAAAAATAGTAATGTTTATGGTTGCTGTGTTGAATTGATGACCATCATCTGTCCTAAATTACTTCTAGGTTGCTTTTCTGTGCCACAGAGTGTACCAGGTTAGAAACTACATTTTTAAAACCCTTTTCAAACCAGAGTGCTGGATGCACATTAGATTCCCTCAATGAGAGGAATTACCTGAGATTTGGAAGGCAGAAGTTCGATAGCAGTCTTCAGATTGCTGCCACATTTCTTTTGGTTAGAAGCCAGTTGGTGGAGATGGGTTTTTCTGTAGCCACCTTGCAGTGTCCAGTCACTAATTTTGTGGGCATGGAAAGACAGCTAAGGAGGTGATAGCAATGTCTGCCAAAGATCTGAATTCCAGCTCTGCAGATAGGTATTGTGCCTCGTAACTCCCCTGGGGGGCCTGTGTTGTGAATGTGTTAGCGATTTTTCCTCTGATGGGCCAGTGAGGAGTTGTCGTTAGAGGTGCTCCTAGATGCTTAGCCTAAAGCCCATGCTGCTCATCCTTGGAACAATTCTGTGAGCACCAAATCTCTGCTTCTAAACCCTTTTCTACTTAAAAGAGCTAGAGTGGCAAGATTATACGGTAGGGTTTGATGGACGAGGCTGAACCCTGAAGGGTAGGTTGGTGAACATCAGATAATTCTCTGAAAAGTTTGGGTAAGATTTAAGTGTAGATTCACACTTGCACATTAAATATGCAGTAATGATTTGAATTTTGCATCAGCCTGAAGATTATAAGACCGTGGAAGATCCTGAGAGCCACTGCTTTTAGACTCTTTGTTTTACTAACTTTAATTTAAACAGATTCTTAATTTTCCAGGCTCCAATGCATGAAATGATCCCCAAAAGAGCAGTTTCTGTTGGTTTAGCCCCAGACCTTTACAATAAATTAAGAGTGATCAAAAATGTTTTCCAGATAGTTTATGGATAATGCTAAGCCAGCAAAATCCAGCAAATTAGCCTTAAGGATAAAAATTCTCCTGACCTCTTGCACCAAAGTATAATAAGGACTGTAGTTTGGTTTTGTGGCTTTAAGGCTGCAAATCACAAAAGGTCAAATTCGGAAGCTGTGCTGGGGGGATTCTAGGAATGCCGTTTACATTGACAGAAACCTCAGTCATGTTGGGAAACTCCACTGTGATACTTTCATCTTCTTCTCCTGGACTGCTGGAAATTTTCCTTGTTCCATGAGATTAACCACTCCAAAACAACCTGGTCTTTTACTGGCCTTCTTAGTGATGGAAAGCCTGTGTCCTTGGCCCCTTGTCCATGAGGGATCAAGTGACAAGCATTCCTTCTTTCTATTCTTCCCAGTGGCCAGCCTCCCCTGGCCTGATCTCTCTGGCATGGTTTCCCACTTGATATGAAGCCACAAAGGACAGTATCTTTGTTATCTGCTTCTGAGAGCAGGGTTTATGGGGTAGCTCTGCCTCTAAACCTCAGGCCATTTACACAGCAGTGACCACAGAGCACATCAGATTAACTAAGATCAGGACAGGCCTAAAATGTCTCTCCATTTACTTGGGCCTTGACAGTGGGTTGAGGTACAGGAAGTAGTTTCCTCCAGGAATTGCCAAAGAATCAACAGATCTTCCCTGTTCAGTCTTTTTAGAAAACCCAACAAGTGTCCATCCTTTGTCATTTATAATAGAATCATTAAGTCTCAATTAATGGAACCATTAGGAGATGGAATGTTAAGGCAAAGGAGACAGAATGTAGTAGTGGCTAACTAACCCTGTGAAATTGTTAATATGAGTCCTCACATTCCAGGCTGGTCACTCCAGGGGCTTCCAACCCTAAGTGGAAACGGAGTGTGATAAGTAGATGATGGAGAGTCCATTCTCTTTTTTCCTAAACTAACTTTAGGGTACCTTTTTACAAACCATGAAAGAATCACATTACTAGCATCAGAAGACACTCCAGAGGATGGTAGTTTGCAACCTAAACTAGATGTTTTTACTCTACTGATTGGAAGGGTCATTGAATCCTACTGTGCCAAGGGGACTTATTCCTGCCCTTCCAAATATTCTACTTTTTTCAACTTCTCACTCCTTCCTACCTGGTAGAATCAATGCATGACTGTGAGTAAATGGTCAGACCTTGAACCTTCTCTGAATGTTTACCACGTCTTTGTGGTAGAAAAAAGTGGTTGGTCTCGTGCATAGGTGGCTTTTAAGATTGGCAGAGAAAGGAACGAGAAGGCTCAATGCTTTGACATATGACCCTACCCATGGGTGTATTAGATCTTCTTAGAAAAAGTCATTCCTTTAACATATAACTTGTCTCCACATTAAATACAAGTTGACTCCCAGATAGTGAATGGTTTGTGTTGTTATCATTTCAACTCTGGCATGAATCCAAAATACAATTTTAGGTTTTTGTTCAGGCGTACAAGAGAGCATAAGGCACTAGATGCTTACAGATTGAGAGATTGAAGGACGGTAGGCATGCATATGCATGTTGGAGAGGCTGGGCTCCTTAAAACACAAAGAAACAAGAAACTTTCTAAGTTTGTGGAACTTAGATTGGGTCACTTAGCAATATTGTTAGTGTTTATTTGCTTTGTCTTGTTTTCTGATGACCTATAAAAGGAATCTCCAATTATTGAAGAATAACCCATTCTCTAATCTCTCCAGAAATTCGAGGAACATTCTTTTTGTTCCTCGTTGTTGGAAGAGAATGGAGGAGAACATTCTTTTTGTTTCTCCTTGCTGGAGATCAACCTTCAGTGAATGAAATTTCTCCTATTTCCTAATGATGAGGAGAGTGAAAGTCTCAGTAGGAAGCGAAAAATGCAAGTTTAAAAAATGGAAGAGAGGAAAAAGAACGAAGAGCATCTTAAAGATGAATATATACAGTGAGGCCACATCGCTAAATAAGAAAAAGAAAAGGATTTTGAGCCATATAGTCTTTCCTAAACTAAAAAATGTATGGCAACAAACTTGTTTTTTAAGAGTTAAATTATTTTAAAGATTTTTCCTACAATATTTGCTCTGGTAAACTTATTATAAATGACAAATAGTATGTGTTTGTTGCTTAGTCATTTACAAGTTTTTCCCTATTACTTCAAAGATTTTTATGTGAGAAGAAATTTAGATTTCTAAAGCTAATTGGATTTGGCAGAGAGAAGGTTATCATATTGGAAATATTAAAGGTAATGCTAATTTTCATGTGGAGTATGGGGATTTACCGAGGTGAAATGTAAACACCAGGAAATCCCAGAGATCACAGCTTGCAGGGCAGAAACATTTCATGTTTGTTAAATTAAGAAATGGCATTTGACATTGAGTTTTTCCTCCTTAGCTTACAAACTGCTGACTTAAATCTGTACTAATTGAGGGTTTTGTTTGGCTCAAAATTATAGACTCTTAAACAAAAGGCACAAATGTCCATATATTACACGCCATTCCTAATTATAAAATACAAATGACAGTACCAAATTGGCTCAATTTTCCAGTCCAGATACCACATGTGGTACTAAGTTCAATAAAGACAAAATGTATCGAATGTACTAGAAATATAAAACTGTCATTCATCCAATATGCTTCATACATTTCATCTTTGAATTTCTTATCATACGTTTACATGATATGAAATGAAGCCAATTTCACATTTATTCCATTTGACTAGAATGTGACCCTTTCTGAACCTCGAAGACCTCTGGGATTTTGTGACATTGAAAATTGTAGCATTGGCAGAAACATTTTATTCTTTTACTACAGCTCCTTCCTGGAGAGGTTATTAAACTCAGTGAGCATGCCTCTGTTAGATCTATGGACTAGGAGATCAGACACAGTCCTGTGCTCTTTGGAGTAAAGCATGAAAGGTGACTTTTCGCTCCCTTCTGAAGGAGGGTTCAGTCACCTACACACAACACCAGACCTCCTAACCCCTCCTTAACTGGTATCAGCAATTCTCTGCTCTTGTGTTGTTATAATGGACTATGATGACATAAGGAGAGACTATCAGAATCAATCGGAGGACGACTTATTTTCAGAATGCCATGTCCCGATCTGTTCTGTGTTATATGGGCTAAAATAAAAATGGGAGAGGATTTCACTGACGGTTATTCATGTGTGGATCTATACCTTATCCTTCTCTAGAAAAATATTAAGTTTCTTTCAAGAATACAGTGGAAGAGGGGCACCTGAGTGCCTCATACCGTTAAGCTTCTGACTTTAGCTCAGGTCATGATCTCACAGTTTGTGAGTTCAGGTCCAGTGTCGGGCTCTGTGCTGACAGCTCAGAGCCTGGAGCCTGCTTCGGATTCTGTGTCTCCCTCTCTGTCTGCCCCTCCCCCGTTCATGCTCTGTCTCGCTCTGTCTCTCAAAAATAAGTAAACGTTAAAAAAATTTAAAGAATACAACAGAAGAGAAAATACATGAAGACAGAACTAACTGGCATTTAAGTGTTTCTTTTTTTGTTTGAAAAGGCGTACATCAAGAAGTCAAAGTTCTGGGGCGCCTGGGTGGCGCAGTCGGTTGAGCGTCCGACTTCAGCCAGGTCACAATCTCGCGGTCCGTGAGTTCGAGCCCCGCGTCAGGCTCTGGGCTGATGGCTCAGAGCCTGGAGCCTGCTTCCGATTCTGTGTCTCCCTCTCTCTCTGCCCCTCCCCCGTTCATGCTCTGTCTCTCTCTGTCCCAAAAATAAATAAACGTTGAAAAAAAAAATTAAAAAAAAAAAAAAGAAGTCAAAGTTCTGGAGTGGTCATCAAGTTTCTCTGTTTTTAGAGGACAAATTCATCACTTTATCATTTCCTTCCACCTGATACCTTCTCTAGTTGAGGCCTGTCTTCAGAAATCAGTAATGCTGAATTTCTCTTCCTGACATGGCTCTGTAGCTCTCTCCTCTCAGTCCTGTCCAGGATGTAAGTCCTAGGTTCTGAGAGTAAGGACAGGTATTTGAAAACCTCTAGTCCAGTTTCCTCATTGTACCCATATGAGGAAACCTAGGCTTAAGAATGTTCAAGGGCATCTGGGTGGTTCAGTTGGTTAAGCATGTGACCCTTGATTTGGCCTCAGTCATGATCTCACGGTTTGTGAGATTGAGCCCCAGGTCGGGCTTCACGGTGAGCATGGAGACTGCTTTGGATTCTCTTTTGCGCTCTCTGCCCTCCTCGCCACTCGTTCTCTCTCTCTCTCAAAATAAGTAAGTAAACATTAAGAAAAAAGAATGTTCAAATGACTAGTCCAAGTTTACTCAGCCACCTAGTAACAAAGACAAAACCAGATATCACAGAACCTCTGTCCAATGTTCCCTGCATTTCTACCTACCCTATGTTATTTCTTTTGGTTCTCTAAATTTTCTGCATATTCAGTTTATTCCTTTTAGAGATCTGTAAGCATGAAGGGATACTCTCATAAGTCGTGAATCCCAGTAGATTCAACTCAAGCTTTATGTTTAACATGATCTCAGTGTTCTCAAGGACCTCATTCAGTTCAGTAGTTTGTTTGTTTTGTTTGCTTATGTCATCTTTGATTATTAGACATCCGTCCTCTGCTTGCATTATTACAATGTCAGAGAATGCTTGAATTTCTGAGATAGGCCACCCGATTACCAAGCGGTACTACTTCTGTAAATAACTCTGTATTATTTTGAGCAAATATGCCAACCTATAATTTCCATCAACTGGCCAAGGTTTTTTTTCCCAATAAAAAGAAAATGGCACACTTCCCTACCATTACAATAGAAGAGCAGATCTTTTCCCCTGAGTCTTGAATCTTTGAAATTTAATAAGGCACTTCCATCCCAGAGAGCATTCCAAAAGAAATCCCAAACCTAAGACATCTTTTCTGTTCCTATGAGATTGACAGTTGCCATGGGAATGGGGAGGGGGGTGCTGTCCTCAGGCACTCCATGATTTCATCCCAGTACAGCTCCTGCTGGGACGCAAGTGCCTGCTAAGATTTTTATGGAGGTCGATCAGCTGGGCCTAGCAGAGGAAGTGCTAGGTCCCTTTGCACCAGAGCAAGGGAACATGATTTATTTAGTGCTTATTGAGTGGCTCTAACATCCCTGCCTTGCCTCCCTCCCAGAAAAACACAGAAATTCTGATTTTATTATAACTCCAGTCACCGGATTTCAGTCAGAACTCTTGGGTGGATTTCAATAGTTTATAATTAAAAGAAGAGAGCAGTCCAATAAACCCTCGGCTGGTCAAGTACCCATCGGTCCAAGTGGATGCATCTAAAGTGCAGGTCATACTCCAAATGTTACGCTTTTGATTTTTCTGTGCTGTAAACATGAGAAAGCTGCTCAAACTGGCTTCAACAGGATCTTCAGAGTGACTCATCCAGTGTTGGGAATTTCAGCTGAGAATACAGTTAGTGCAGTAAGCTATTTTGCAAACTAATGAGAAACCTGACTCTGTCTTTAGAGGGAGACACCACCCAGAAGACAACTCAGCCATATTGTATACAAAGGGGAGACTGACAGCCTGAAACAGGCAGCCAGGAGCCACCTAATGCGAAATCCAAGGCTGGATTTTGTATTGACCTTGGAGTGGGGTAGGGAAGAACATTCCTTATAGTGAAAGCTCCATCTCCAGAGACTCTGGGCCACTCTAGGGAAGACTCAGACCCATCCATCATCATTATTTTGTCAGGAAATAGGAAAATTGAACCTATGTTAAGTCCTTAAATAGGCTTAGCAATACCTTTGCCAGTTTATAGGCAGAACATTAGCTTGCATCATCAAAGTCAATATTTTGCCTAGGTATGTTTTATTATATGGATGTGGTCAAGCAATAGACCATTTCAGGGTTTCTTGGGTGGCTCAGTCGGTTAAGTGTCCAACTTCAGCTCAGGTCATGGTCTCACAGTTCACGGGTTCAAGCCCTATGCCGGACTCTGTGCTGACAGCTCAGAGCCTGGAGCCTGTTTTGGATTCTGTGTCTCCTTGTCTCTCTGGCCGTCCCATTCATGCTCTGTCTCTCTCTGTCAAAAATAAATAAATGTTAGAAAAAAGAAAGAAAGAAATAGACCATTTCTAAGACACTTCTCAAATACATTCTTACATAAGAAAGCATCATCTTCCAGAGGGACAGTGCTTGGTAGCTCTAGTTAATTCCCTGGAAATTTCAGAGTGCCCAGTCAATAGTCATTATTCTTAAGTAATAGGGAAATTTGTCATTGTAGAAATTTGTCATTGTCAGAAATTTCCTGAAAACCAGTATATTACCAGCCAGTCTCTTACCATTAGGCTGCTGCAGGATGTCTGTGATGTGCATATCATATTATGAGTAAGGCTTTTTAAAGTTTATTAGGAATCATTTAAGATATAAAGAAAGATATATAATACAATGAACAAAAATACACTGAATTCTTAGTCTGTTATCCAATATAAGAAATAAAAAAATAATGCATAAAATTAAAGTCTGTCTGTATTACCCCCAATCTTATCTCCCCAGGCCTCTGAAAGTATCTCTGTCCTAAATTACATCCTTTTTATCCTCAAGCATTTCTTTGAGTAAAATTAGTATATACTATTAACTTGTATGTTTATAAACTTCATATAAATGATTTTTTGCTCATATTTTTCTATAATTTGCTTTTTCCACTCAACATCATATATAAAGATTCCTGCACATTGATAGATATAGTTTCAGTCCATTAGTTTTCATTTGTGATTAGTATTTCATTTATTCTTCCATTCTTTTATCAACAGATATGTTGGTGGATTTCATCTTTGTTAAATAATGTATACTTTCAACTTTATAAGACATTGTCAAATTGTTCATGATGGTGTTTATACTAATATATTCTCATATATACTCATACTCATATATTATACTCATACAATACATACTAATATATACTCATATACTCATATATGCATTCCAGTTTCCATCATTTCATATCTTTACTAACATCTGCTATTTGTCAACCTATTAAAGATATTGCCAGTCTGTTATTTCATTATGGTTTTAATACCCGCTTCTCTGATTTCAGGTGAGGGAGGTTAAGCATGTTTTTGATAAGGTTTATATCTTCTGTACCAAATTTGCTTTCCTTATGTCATTCTCCATTTCTTCAATTAAATACTGCTCTCTCTTTTACACACACACACACACACACACACACACACTCACACACCAGTACTTTCTACTGGTATGTATGTTCTACAAGGCAGAAACATAGGTGTATCCTCAATTCTTAACTTAAGGTCCAGCCGAAATAAGGTGCTTAATAAATATTTTGTGAATGAATGAATTTGTGTTTTTCAATTTTAAATTCAATGCAGGCCCTGATGATAGAAATTAACAACTACCTAGTCTATCTGACTATAGAGACTTTCTGCTGCTTATCCATTCTACACTCCAGGATGTGTCTGAAATACAACATTCATTATGTCACTTCCATGTTTAAAAGTCTTCCATGGGGGCGCCTGGGTGGCTCAGTCGGTTAAGCGTCTGACTTCGGCTCAGGTCATGATCTCGCGGTATGTGAGTTCGACCCCCGCGTCGGGCTCTGTGCTGACTGTTCAGAGCCTGGAGCCTGTTTCAGATTCTGTGTTTCCCTCTCTCTCTGCCCCTCCCCCCTTCATGCTCTGTCTCTCTCTGTCTCAAAAATAAATAAACGTTTAAAAAATTGTTTTTAAATAAAAAAAATAAAAAAATTAAAAAGTCTTCCATGGCTCGGTGTTGCTAAGCAGAACAGGGTCAAACTCTCATGCTGATAGTTAAGGCCTTTGCTCAAATGGAGCCCTTTGTCAGTTCTAATTTATTTCTCATTATGGCTCCAATCTGAGCCCTCTGTTCTAAGAAAGTTGGTCCCCTTGCTTCTTCTCATGAGACAACTTAGTGTTTATAAGGATATCCTTTCTAAAAATAACTTTATAAAGGTTACCTCCAGAATTTTGTGCATGTGGAAAATGCTGTACATTTTTACTAGCCTGTAGGAACTTTGAAGGGCCTAGTCTTTATCTTCCATACCTGGGACACAGTAGGAACAGCTGTTGGTTTTTAGGTGAATGGATTTTTTTTCTTGGTCTCCTGAGGTAAATCGAACACACAACATAAACCAAGAGCTCAACTCTAGCACAAAACTGATTAAATGAATGTCAAAACCTATCTAGGGATTAACATCACAATTTTCATGATGGAAACACACAATAGGTAGGTGCCAGGCACTGTGCTGGTTAATATTTCCTTGGACTCAAAGATAAATTTTGTCAGTTCTCTGTCCTGAAGGGACTTAAGAGTATAAAAGGGAAAACAAATATTAAATATTGTAATATCTACCTCTACCACTGCCTCCACTAGCAAAGTTGTGGGAAAACTTACCCTTCTTAGGCTAGAAAAGAACACATGATCTTCAAGATGGTACCTGGAAGTCATTCTCTCACCTTATAAGGGTCATCTATTTTATTTCAGAAAATGATAAGTTCCCTGTGAAATAAGACTCAGAAAGGACTAACTACTAATAGCTGAGAACATACCTTCCCTTCCTTCTTTTATTGACTGACTAAACCCTCAGAATACTTGTAAGGCAGGAAAGGCCACGGATATCAGAAGATTCATAAAGGTCTGAAGCCAGTGTAGGATCTAGAGTCCAATCTGTTTCTTCCTTTTCCTTTATTTTCTATTGGCATGTGCCCAACATAGCCTTCTTGCGCTTAAAAGCAGATAGTCTAAGATAAGGGAAAAAATAAAGTAGTGAGCAGAAAACTGAGGTTCTCATTTTGTTCTACCCACTAACACAAAGGAGAAATGAGGAAATTGCACTGCACACTCTCACAAGTATATCTAGCTTTAACCGCCTGTGTCTTGATTCTAAAGTCAGAAGTGTCTTTGGTGTGCGTTGTATTTATTGACAGATCCTATTTTCGGGGGCGCCTGGGTGGCGCAGTCGGTTAAGCGGCCGACTTCAGCCAGGTCACAATGTCGAAGTCCGTGAGTTCGAGCCCCGCATCGGGCTCTGGGCTGATGGCTCAGAGCCTGGAGCCTGTTTCCGATTCTGTGTCTCCCTCTCTCTCTGCCCCTCCCCTGTTCATGCTCTGTCTCTCTCTGTCCCAAAAATAAATAAAAAACGTTGAAAAAAAATTAAAAAAAAAGTTTCTACATGTTTATTTCAAGTTTTGAAGGTACAAGTTATTCTCAGAATTTAGATAGTAGCTGAAAGCACTGAAAACATAACTTTTAATAACCACCCTGAATAGTTGGTAGAATTTCAAAGTTTCTAATAATTTCAAAGTAAAACACTTGGGTTTTCCTCTAGCCTGTATTTTAAAACCAAGAACTCTCACCAAATGGCTGTTTGTGAGGTAAAATCCAAGGGGAGAATAAACATCCCCTTACTATAAAAATATCTTTCTATTTAGCCTACATTCTGTTCAAAATTCTGAACTATAAATCAAAATCTTAAATGTGGTTAAAATTGAAAAGACAAGAAATAACAAGAGTGTTGGCAAGGATGTGGAGAAAAAGGAACTTTCATCCACTGTTGGTGGAAATGAAAACTGGTATAATCACTGTAGAAAATAGTATGGAGTTTCCTCAAAAGACTAAAAATAGAAATACCATATGATCCAATAATTCTACTACTGGTATTTACTCAAAGACAACAAAAACACTAATTCAAAAAGATAGATGCACCCCTATGTTTATTGCAGCATTATTTACAATAACCAAGATAATGGAAGCAACCTAAGTGTTCATCAGTAGATGAAAGGATAAGGAAGACACACACACACACACACACACACACACACACACACAGGAATATTATGCAGCCATAAAAAAGGATGGCTCTTGCCATATGTGACAACATGGATGGGCATAGAGGGCATTATATTAAGTGAAATAAGTCAGACTGAGAAAGACAAATACCATGATTTCACTCATATGTGGAATAAAAAAAACACAACAAATGAGTAAATAAATAAAAAGCAGAGACCTATAAATATAGACAACAAACTGATTTTTGCCAGAGAGAGGGCAGGTGGGAGATAAGCAAAATGGGTGAAGGGGAATGGGATATACAGTTATGGAATACATTCCATATATTCCAATATGAATATATTCCAGTTATGGAATGAATAAGTCACAGGAATAAAAGGCGTAGCATAGAAAATACAGTCAGTGGTATCATAATAGCGTTGTATGGTGACAGATGGTAGCTACATTCATGGTGAGCATAACATAATATATACAGAAGTTGAATCATTATGTTGTATACCTGAAACTAGCGTAACATTGTGAGTCAACTATACTTAAGAAAATTTTTTTTGTAATTCAAATGATTCCTCTGAACAATTCCATTTATGTAATTTCTTTTCTATTTTTAAATTCTCTTTTGCTTATTTGGAGGGAAGTTGCATTCTTGCTAATTACATATTTCAATTAATGTTGTGACTAGATAAGACATGCCCATATTTACTGAATAAGAACATAATAAATACAAAATAAAAAGAAAGGTGCTGAATGTCCCTGATAAATGTTATCTGGAAGAAGAAATCTTAATTGTCCGTCATTATTGAAAATATTATTAAGTAATCTTAAAAGGCCCCAGACTCTGAGAGAATGAAACAGAGAAGTAATTACTTTTTATTCATAATGGGTATAAGAAGAAAGACCAGTTGTTTTCTGGAAAGCACCAGCATAGATAAGGTGTTAAGTATGTGTGAAGGTCACTAAGTGGTTTAAACACACAAAGATTTAACTCTTCTAAATAAAAGAGGGCGGGTATGGAGGCCTCCAGAAATCATCTGAAACCAAGGTACCTCTTGTGTCTGCTCTGCCACTGTAGGCTTCAGCTGTCAAGTTTACACCCCAGACTCTCAAGAGAAGAAAGAAGGAAGGGAAAAAAAGGCCCACGTCTACACTGGGCTGACTCCCTTTAAAGAGACTTCTCAGCTGTCCCACACCATAATTCTGCTTTCATCTCACTAGTCCGAACTCAGTGTCAAAGTCACCTCTAACTGCAAAAGAGGCTTGGAAATGCAGTGCTTCAGCTGGGTATGTTATGTTCGGCAATAAAACCGGGGTTCTGTTATTAAGGAGAGGGGGGATACTTGATCCTGGATAGGTGACTAGCAGTCACCTACTTTAGTAACCTAATGGGGATGTAACCCTCTGCTTTAGTAACCTAATGGGGATGTAAGCAAATGGAACATTAGGAAGGAGGAGGCAGTACATGAAATGGGACTATAGCGTTCATACATCACAAGTTTATGTGGTCTAAATACTATTGCTGGTGGGTCATTGAGACTTCTAGAGTTATCTATAGTACTATGATGAGTAACCACATGATAAGAAAAAGTCATCATTCCCTCTCTTGGTCTCAATTTATTTACCTAAAAAAAATGAAAGAATTTATTATATCAGTAGTTTTCAAACTTTGTCTCAGCAGCAGAATTCTTTTTTTCTCCCATTAGTTTATGCAGATTCCCAGGTAAGACTGATGAACAGGAAAACCTAGGCATCTGAAATGGGAGTCATGAGCTGGTCGCTCCATGGTCTTTCCTTTGTTCTCCACCATGGCCTCTGAGATACCCGAGAGCTGAAGTATGACAGTGTGAAATCCACTGGTCTTGCTTTTTGACTTGAACATTTCAGGGTTTGATGACTCAGACCAAAAAAGGGGTTTTGTCCATAAGCCTTCCTCTTTCCCTTCTGCTTCCTACTAACAAATAATCTGGGGAGAAAATTTCTGTTTTTATTTCTCATTTGGGAAGAAAGTAAGATTCTTATTTTTTATTTCTATTTGAAGAAAAAATAAAACAAATAAAATTCTTATTTTTTAATTTCTATTTTGGGGAGAAAACTCGGGAAGCCTTCTAATATCTGATGACTTTTTGCACAAAACTTAAAAATGTGGCCCTGTTCACAGGGCTTCTTTGGAATTCTTTACAAGTACAGATGTTCATGTCGTATGGCTCTCATACACTGATATTTATTAGACTAGATAAGTAGCTAAATTTGATGTGCATGTTGTTAGGGTTTTTTTTTTTTTTTTGCCCTAATAATGTTTCCCTCCATGAAGTGTTAACTTCTAAAGACCACAAAAGCATATTCCAGATAATCTATGTCCAATCACCCCTGATTTTCTATACATTTCTTAGTTAATGCTTGGATTCCCTCCAAAAGTGAATATTGAAAGGGGAAATTTGACTATATTCCATGCAGTCAATTTCATAAAGTCATGGAGAGGGAGAAGATGTTTTCCTACAGGAATTTTAGCGAAAGTGTTGGAGTTTAAATTTCATGTGTGGCTTTTCCTTTATGAGGATTAGCTGCTGTGCAAGTCTGAAAAAAATGCTAGGGAGAAGTAAAATTATAGATAGAGATAGTGTAAAACCAAGGGTGGCTTTGAATCACACTTAATAGGAATATAGAACTCTTTACACTTTCCAAGTTTTCCCCATTCCATTGAGACTCTTAAACTGAAATAATAATCTCTTTTCCCCTTTAAATAATTCTTGTCCTACTTTTAAGACTACTAGGGGAATAAAATAAAACACATGCAAAACTTAACATCAGCATTACTAAAACATATGTAACAGCATGTAGAAACTCCACAGACCTTGTAAAAACCCATTTAAGACCACAGAGAAAATCACCTAAAATACAGACCAAAATGTATTTGAATGGAGAGCATGGTTTGGAGGGCAGGAAACTTAGAATTTACTTTTAGCTTTTTCATTGCCCAAATCTCTGCCTACTGTGTAATCATTCTTATCTACCTAAACTGTCGTCTCACCCTTCATATAGTTGAGTGACAGTTTTCTCTTGTCTTCCAGAGATATTGGGAATGTTATGGTCATTTTCCTAATAGTCTTAGGTCAAATGAGGGAAGGTGGCTAAATAACCCAACCCATTACTGCTGTTGCAAAATCTAATAAAATACAAGACAGTATGGCTCTCATAGACTCGTGGACCTGGCATTAGACCTAAAGTCATTTACAAAACACACAAGTTTGTAATTATCTGCTATTCTCCCTGTGTTCATAGTTCTATGGCCAGATTCCCTTTGGTCGATCTAGATCATTTAATCTTCCCTTTACCCTTGACTACCAAGCATTATCTCCTTCATATTTAACCAGAAGTTTAAAAGCAAGAACTTATACATGTGACGGATTTCCTTCTATTCTAAAATCTAATGGATTCCCCTTGTGAGAGCTCAATGTGGTAGGAAATGAGGTGCTACAAATCAGTGGGCTTTAAGATTTCTCTTTTCAATGTTTAGGTCACTGGGGCCCTTTCTTTCTCTATTCTAATAGTTCCAAGCAGCCAAAGAGTCCCTAGTCCTTGACCTTAAACTTTGGGCTTGGATCCACAATCTTCGGAACTGGGAGTCAGCCCAAGTATAGCTCTTATCTGGCTGCAGCCCAAAAGTTTGGTAAAACTCCTAGATACAAAATATCCATAAACAAACAAAATTAACTAATACATTATTTTCGTGCCATTTGAATTTAAATCAGAGCAATTATTTTTAAAAAGGCACAAAAAAGTATTAAAGAATTTTCTAATTTGCAAAAAGATATTCTTTAGTAACGTGATGCTTCTTAGGGAAACCGGGTTAGGTCTTAGGGAAAATTTTGTATGACCTCCCATTAAATGAGGTTCTGCAATCACCCTTGACAACTCCACTATGTCAGGTTGTGGCCAGGGACAACCTCATGGTCATGCAACCTCTGCAGTCTCCCAGAACCCCATGTTTAGAAGGGCTCCATGCTTGGTTGAATGCCCTGGCATAGTCAGTCTTCTTGAAATTCTTTGAATTTGGGTTTTGTAAGTAAAGTTTGATGGACAATGAAGAGAGAAGAGACATACACCCCATTGTTTTTCTCACTGATTGTATATAGTGTTTGCCATGAGCACACAATTTCAGGGGACTCCCAATGCATGGGAATTCACTAATACTCAAAATGGGTTCAAGGCAAGCTTGTAATGTCTATGAATGAGTAAACAAGCATGCTGACAGCCCTAAGAAGCAACACTTTCTATTAGAATAAAAACTTGCTTTGAATTCAGGAGGATAAAAGGGCAGAAATTAGTGTCACCCTCAAAGACTTAAGGAATGCAGAGGCAGTAGTCCTCATCACGTCCTCATTGAATTGACCAGTTTGGTCCTTGTGAAAATAGGACAGAACATGGAAGATTATGATGGACTACATAAACTTTACCAATTGGCAGCCTCAATCACAGCCAATGTGTCAGGAGTAGGATTTTTACTAGAATAGACCTCTGAAGTTTGGCATACAGTTACTGATATAGCATATGCACTCTTTCATTGCCCATAAAAAAAAAAGGTCTTTTCATTCACCTAGAATAAACTGCAAAACAAATACATAGTCTTGTTTTAGGATTTTGCTAACTTTCCTCGCTCTGTCTTATTAAAATCATAAGGAACCTTGATAATCTTGACATTCTGCAGAGTATCATGCTGATCTCTTATGGTGATGACATCATGAAAATTAAATCTGGTGAATAGGAAGTGAAAAGAATTCTGGATAAGATCCGGTGGGATACAAGAGTGATAAAGAATGGGAAATACTCTGTACATATTTAGAGAGCTTCAAAATTTTTGGTAACCAATAGTCTAGGGCATTCTGGGATACACTCTCCAAGGTAAAAAAAAAAAAAAAAAAAAAAAAAGGAAAACAAGTTATTTCGCTTTATACTTCTTACTACTAAGAAATAAGCACAATACTTGATAAAACTCTTCATATATCAGAGAGAACATAGTGGGGAATATTGCTCAACACATTTGTAGACTGACTTGAAAATCTGCCAATTTGGGGTGGTGGCCAGAACAAGGGAGGCCTCTGCATCATGTTCTGGTTCTGACACACGGGTCCTGCTACTTGGATCATATGACCTGGCCTATCCAAAGTTGCTGTAAGTCTCCATAGCAGACCAGGATGAATTGTAGAATATATCCCAAGCATTAAAACTTGGGTTGCAATGCAGACTCCTTAGGTTCCAGAGTGAGGTCATGCCATTTGAGGAAGAGAAATATTCACTGTTTAAAAAACAGCTCTTCAGAGAATTGAATAAGGGAGATGGTGGAATAGGAAGCTCCAAACTTTGTTCTACCACAGAGATACTGACTTAGTAAAATACAGTACAGCAAGCCTTTATAAAACAGAGAAACCAATTAAAAAGTAATAGTTACAAAAATAATCACAAAACCAAGAATAGTTGTACTGAAACAAATGAGAAAAGCCATTGCATTTTATCCACAAGAGCTCTAATCCCAGTCAGTGCAGCATTGTGCAATGAGGAGAAAATGCTCAACCTGTAGCTTTTCCCATGGGAGGTGAGACAAGTGTGGACTGTATGTCTGAAGTTCTGGCTTTCCATGGGGCTGCCTGAGGGACTGGTTTCTGTCTCATCTGACTCAGAGCACCAATGGAGAACTGGCCTCGTTTGGAAGCCTGGGGGGTCACTGACAACTAAGGAGAGCTCAGCAGATTCCTGCAACACCAGGAGACCTGCAGTGCCACAGACAATTTTAAGATAGGTCATTTGAAATTATGGAGTCAGAGGAACAAAAAGAAAACAAGAATGCAAAGTAAAGAAAACCTAAGGGACTTTCAAATGAACCAATATAAGTATTATAGAAGTCTGTATAAAGAGGAGGAAGAAAAAAGGGTAATTTCTTATTTGAAGAAATAATGGCAACAGACTTCCCAATCTGAGGAAGGAAATAGACATCCAAATTCAAGAGACTTCAAAAAACTTGAACTAGGATAAATCTCAAGAGACACATACCAAGACATATTATGGTCAAATTGTTAAAAGTCAAAGACAAAGAGAGAATCTAGAAAGCAGCAAGAGAAAAGCAACTCATCACATACAAGCTCCCACAAGATTATCAATGGATTTCTTAGCAGAAACATTATAGGCAAGAAGGGAAGTGGATGACACATTTAAAGTGTTGAAAAAAAATTAACTACCAGCCAAGAATACAATATACAGCAAACTGTCTTTCAAAAATGAAGAAATAAAGGCCTTCTGGATAAAAGCTGAGGGAGTTCATACCACTGACCTGCCTTGCAAGTTGCTAAAGAAAGTCCTTTGGGTTGAAATGAAAGGATGCTAAACAAGAACACAAAAGCATGAAAAAACAGAAAGCTGTTTGGTAAGAATAAATGCATAGATAAATAGAATGGTGGTGCATAAGTCACTTTTAATTCTGGTAGTAAACTTTAAAAGATAAAAGCCTAAGGGTGACTATAACTATAAAACTAAGTGAGTACAAAATATAAAAAAATATAATCTATGACATCAATAACTTAAAGCAGGGGAGATTAAAGGAGTAAAATTTTGCACACGATTGCAATTAAGGCATTTTCAATTTAAAATGGATTAGTATTACTATAAGATGTTTTGTATAATCCTCACAGTAACCACATAGGAAATACACATAGAAGGTACACAAAAGAAAATGAGAAAGGAACCAAACCTAAAAAAAAAATCAACAAAATATGAAAGCAGCAGGAAAGGAAAAGAGGGATAAAATAACTAAAAGATGTACAGAAAGCAATGAACAAAATTGTAATAGTAAGTCCTTCCCTATCATTAATTACTTTAAATGTAAGTAGGTTAAATGTAAATGTAAATAGATTAAACTCCCCAACTGAAAGATAGAAAGTGACTGAATACATTTTAAAAGGACAAGACCCAACTAAATACTACGTGCAAGAGACTCATTTTAGACCTAAGGACACATATAGGCTGAAAGCAAAAGGATAAGAAATACATCTATGTGAATGTATCTGTATATGTATGTGAGAAAACATAGACTTTAAGTCAAAATCTTCATAAAGCCACAGAAGGATAAAAACATAAAAAGGTCAATTCACTAGGAATATCTAACAATTATAAATATATATGCATCTGACAGCAGAACATCCAAACATCTGAAGCAAACATCGCCAGAGTTGAAGGAAGAAATAGACAGTAACAATAATGGTGGAGGTTTCAATACCCCATTTTCTATTATGGACAGAATAACTAGATAGATCAATAAGGAAAGAGAGGATGTAAATAACACTATAGGCCAATGGGATATAACAGATATAAATAGAACGGTTCACTCAACATCAACAGAATACGTACTCTTCTCAAGTGTACATGGAACATACTCTAGGGTAGGTCACATGTTAGGCTACAAAGCATATCATAACAAATTTAGTAAAAGTGAAATCGTACAAAATTCCTTTTCTGATCACAGTGAAATGTAACTAGAAATCAATAGCAAATGGAAAACTGGAAAACTCAAGTACATGTGGAAATTAAACAGCATACTCTTAAGGAAAAAAGACTGGCTCATGAAGAAATAAAAGATATGAACAGGACCACAACTAGTGAGAAGATTGAATCAGTATTCAAAAACTTCCCGATGAAGAAGAGATGAGGACCAGATGCCTTCAGTGGAGAATTCTACCAAAATTTAAAAACATAACACCAATCCTTCTCAAACTCTTATAAAAAATTAAAGAGGAGAAAACACTTCCAAATTCATTTTATGAGGCCAAAATTACTCTAATACAAAAATTAAAACACTACAATAAAAAGGCTACAAACCAATATCCCTGATGAATATTGATACAAAAATCCACAACAAAATACTGGCAAACTGAATTCAACATCACATTAAAAGGATTGGGGCACCTGGATGGCTCAGTCAGTTAAGCGTCCAACTTCGGCTCAGTCATGATCTCACACTTTGTGAGCCCGAGCCTCATGTCGGGCTCTGTACTGACAGCTCAGAGCCTGGAGCCTGCTTCGATTCTATGTCTCCCTTGCTTGTGGTCCGTCTCTCTCTCTCTCTCAAAAATAAATAAACATAAAAAAATTTTTTTTAAAGGATTATGTACCATGACCAAATGGGATTTATTCCTGAAATGCAAGGATGGTTCAATATGTGAAAATCAATAAATGTAACACATCACATTAACAGAATGTAGGGGGGGAAATCAGATGATCATTTCAATTGCTGCATTAAAAGTATTTGACAAAATTAAACACTCTATCAACAAACTGGGAAGAAAGAAATTACCTCAACAAAATGAAAGCCACATGTGTAAAACCCATGTACAAATAGCCATTATATGGTCTATGTAGATAGAATGCATGGGATCAAGAACAAAAGAATTGGGGCAGGAGTAACTATTCTTACAATCACTTTCAGAGACCCCGTTGGGAAATTTATGCTTTCTGTCTCTACACCAGGCTCTGTTGGATTATATGTTCTATTCCTGGAATGGAAGGCTGATATCAGGGGACAGAGTGTAGGGTTCACTAACCCCAAGGCTACTGCTACTACTTAGTCATTTGGGGCTACTCATGCCGGTAGATATCTTAACTGGAGTATTTGACTACTATGAGGACATACTGTTGCTGCTGTACAATGCCATCAAGGAAAAGAAAGTCTGGCACTCAGGAGATTCACTGCGGGTGCCTGTTAGTACTCGACGCCCAGTCATAACCATGAATGGGTAGTTGCAGCAACTGAGCCTGGCAAAAATCTTAAAAATGGGGGGATTAGAAATCTCAGAAATGAGTTACCTTGCTGGCAACTGAAAGCAGCTGAAAGGACCTGGAAAACATGATAGAGGAAAAGGATGAATATTACTAATGAAATAGGCACTCGTTGAAGCCATAGGGACTGCAGGTGGCTCCACTTACCATCTTGCTATGTCTTTTTTTTCCTTAATCAACTTTGTGTGGCCACAACAGTGATGCATTCCTAACACGAGTGAACTCAACAAAGGACATGAGTAGATCCGAGAAGCACCAAGAATGATTGTAGCCGATGCCTTTGCTTCCTATCAGCTATCCTCTCAGGTCTCATTGTCCCCAGACACACCTGCAGGTTTGTACTTCAAACATAGCTTCTTTTTTTGCAAATCACTCTGACTGAGAGATATTTATGGCCGTCAGAACATGTTAAGCCCACTTTAGGACAGGCTGGGAGGATCTGGGGGTAAAAGTTATTTCTGCAGCTTCAACAAATGACAGACAGGAATTAGTAGACACATACCGAGGCTTTCTTGCTTTTGGGTAGGGCAGCTTTGAGAGATGGCTGTCCTCCAGCAGTCATCAGTGGGCCTGAGGACTAATTGCTCACAGTGGCCGATTGGTTATTAACATGTTCTATTGCCTTAATTGCTTTCCTTCTGGAATGGCCTCCCAAATAAGTGGACATCAAATCCAACTCATGGTCTGGTTCTGAAGGAATCCAGTTCACGGCAAGAGATTTTTAACCTAGGTTCACCTGAAGCCCCCATGAACTCTTAAACCCTATGCTATCCTGCAACGTCCCTTAAAATGTGGCCTATGGAATAATTGCCTTAGAATTACCTGGTGACAACTGTTTAAAATGAAGATTCCCATATAGTCAGTGATATTGTAATAGCATTGTACTGTGACAGATGGTAGTTACACTTGTGAGCATAACATAATATAGAGAGAACATGAGTCCCTATGTTGTCTACCTAAAACAAATGTCACGCTGTGTGTTAACTACATTCAGATAAAAAAAATTAAAAAGAAATAAATATGTAGTAGAAGGAAAAGAAAGAAACAAAGAAAGGTAGAAAGATTAAAATAAAATGAAATGAAATGAAATAAAATAAAATAAAATAAAATAAAATAAAATAAAACAAAACAAAAACAATATTCCCAGGCAGATGGGTGTTAAACACACTGTAGCTTGAAAATGATTTCAGTATTTTGAAGCCCAGTTAAAATTTCCAAGGCTAAGGAGAATTATCTTTCTACATATAATAATTATGTATCATTTCAAGTCACTTAGACTGTCCCTGAATGATTCTCTGCATTCTTCTTTTGTGTATGTATGTACGTTGCCTATGCTATATGCCTATGCGTATGATTACACTTTAGTATCTTATAGCATATCAAGAGTATTCTAAGAGCTAAAATAAGAAAATGTTCTAATCGTAGAAAAACAAAATCCAAGGAGCAGAAGAAATGTCTTGAGGCAATGGATTTTTGATCCTTCATTCTCTATCTACCAACAATTTCCCATGAGGTCCTGGAAAGGCCAGTTAACCTCTTAGTGCCTATGCTTCCTTATGTGTTAAATGGGACTCATAACCTTTATGATGTAAAGGCACTAAACAGATGAATTATTTAATATTATATGATCTATAATCTGCCACACAATATTATTTTGAAGATGCCCATGCATTATTGATTGCTGAATGCACTTACATTATTAGAGTATACAGTCTCACAAATTTCAGATATTATACACACTTTTTACTAGGTGGCTATAAGCTCCATGCTGTGAGGTATTTTTAGCTAAAGTGAATTAATCCTAGCTGACCCACACTGAAATGTTTTAAGGCTCTGTGAAAATGATAAACCTAATCTTCATAGTGGATGATAAATATTACGTATTTATCTGTAGGTCAATAAAACTTTGGCATTCAGGGATTTAATATCATGGTTTGTATTCTTTATTAACAACCTCAGAGGTTCATGTCACAGAGTAATCTGCAGTTCTATGGTGGCATAAATTTGAATTGTATACACAAAGAGCCTGATATGTGGAAGCCAGTCTCAATAGTGCCGAGGGGAGCTAGCTAGCTTCTCTTCACTTGTGCTCACCTTAGCCCTGTTCTCTTCTCTCAGATGCAGTAGCTGTTCTTAAGTGATAAAACCTTAGTATATTTGTGAAAAATGGCTCTTCTGGGAGAAATAAACCATTCCTAGTGCTGGTGATGAAACTGAAGAAGTCTAAGAAGTGCTTCTTCTTAGCCAGAGAAGAGAGATTTTTAATAACGTAAGGAATGGAATGTTGCACTTGGCAGATTTAAGTCCTTGATATGATGGAGTCCACCAAATGGGTATATGGAAACCAGAAAAATCACTTCATGAAATTATTTTAGCGAGCGTCCTCACCAAATCAAAATTTCACTCATTTGTGCATTTTTATTCTTTTTTGAAAATGGCTAATCTGAGCGTCAGAAAAGTTTTCAATTTTACTTTGTAGCATTTTATAGAAGTTATACGTTATGTTAGTGTCCTTTCTCATTTCTTTGATCAATTTTAGTAGTGTTTTAGTTAATTCTTCTGCATTTTGTAAGAGGAAATCACACAATTTCCAAATGAAGGGGTTACTGCCTACTTTTCGACATTTGAACCGTTAAACTTCTTATTTTGTTGTGCTGTATGAGCACTTCAGAAATAATGTTAAAAAACAGATATACTTGACATGTTCTATTGTTCTCAACTTGAATTGAAATATTTATGGAGTTTCCCGAAATGTATTTTATAGAACAATTGCCCTCCTTGAAGAAAGAAGTCTATGATAAATTAAACTTTAGAAACATGCCATACTCTGTCCCCATGTTAGAGAGTCAAAGAGTATATTCACCCATTTATTAAATGTGCTCAGAAGCTCTATAGTTTAATCTTCTATGGTTTAATTTTATTTAATCCTGGGATAAACAATCCTCCAGAAATTTAAAAAAAAAAACCAGGGAAATTTTTTAATGTCTTATCAAGCCAATAACTTTGATAACACATTAAAGGAAAAAAAAGTATTTAAAGCAGTATCAGTTTTTAATTTCATTCTTAATCAAGTTGGCTCATATGTCACCAATCAGTGTGAGAGCAGCAGTGTTAAGGAAAACCCCTGCTACAATGTCTCTAGTGGTCACTATAGAATGGACACTAAGCCCTCCAACCATTGAAATGAAGTCATGAGTGAAAGGTTTCCAGAGTGAACAATTTCCATGGGATGCCTGGCTGGCCCAGTTGGTAGAGCATGTGACTCTTAATCTCTGGGTAGTGAGTTCAAGCCCCACATTGGGTGTGGAGCCTACTTAAAAAAATGTTTCTTGCCAAAGTGGACAATTCCCATAAAAATAATATGAACAATTATTGCACTAAAGACTCTTGACCACTAAATTTTGTTGACTACTGAGACAAAATATACCTCTATTTCATTTTGCAGACTTACGGATTAGTCTAGCCGAAGAACCCTAAGCCAAAATGTATAAAATTTTTATCCATTTGCAAGTAGTTTTCCCGTTTGAACCATGATGTTTTCAATTCTTTGCTGGGTGATTGCATTATGCAACCCATGACCCTCCATTTCAGATTGTCTTGTTCATCAAAGCCACCTTGTCCATAAAGAATTGGCTACATCATAAACTTTATACAGACAAACATATGAAATACATTTATATAAATAAAAATCCCTTTTCTCTTTCATAACTTGTGTGTCCATATAAAAGTTAGTTTTATGAATGTTTAAAAATTCGCTGGTGCTGGTTGCTTCTATTTAGTTACATCTCTGTTCTTCGGTGAGATTTGCTTAAAGTATTCTTTTGCTTGTTTCTTGGTCAAATTTTGAGATCATACATTTTTTTTTTTACTATATTTTGAGACAGTCTATATATTTTGTTAATTATCCTTCAAAGATTTAAACACTTCACCATGTTAAGTCTACGCTGCAGTAATTTTGGATAACCTTAAATTTTTTCCTATTTCAGTCATATTTATTCGTATATTTAGGTTTTCTATATTCTCTGTAATCAATATTGGTAGTGTTAATTTTCCTTAAAAGTATCATTATTTCCAGATTTGGGAAGTCCAAGAAATATCTTTTACTCATGGCTATAATGAATAAAAACAGAAAGTACGCTGTACTACCTTCCCGCTCACCTTTTCCTCACATTGGGAAGGGAAAAAAAAACAGAAGAGAAGGATAGTGACAGTAGTAAGATCAAAGGTGCACCGAAAGAGACCTGCTGTGGGAGAATGGAATAGGAAAAGCTGCTTTATTATTCCTTTCCACAGACCTCGTATTAAAAGACGAGTTATTATATAAGAAAAGTGAAGGCGACTATTACAAGGCAAAGGATGTGCTGTCACAGGTTTAGGCAGGCCACTGTCAACCAAGTTTCTTCAACTATAAAAAAAGTATTTATGTTAACTATATTCAACTTTTTGTAAGAGAATTAGGTCAAATTAGGTCTACATTTCTCTGAAATACAACCCGATATAAATATAAACTAGTAGTATTATTTTATAAATTTCATATGTTCCAATCCTGACTCATTCTCCTCTAGCAAATTTCCGATTTTAAATTATAAAAGATCATTTTTTTTTCCCTGGGGCAGATGACCCAGAATGGTACAAGTTGATGACAGGTTCTGGCTGACCATAGGACTATCCAAAGAAAAAAGTGCTTACATGATCAGTTAATATATTCATGATTACTGAAAATGAGTTGTGATCACCAATATTGGTCTTCTGGAACAATTTTTAAATAAAATTCAGCAAATAATTGTAACTTCAGAACTACTACTGCCCTCCCTGAGTCAGTACTACGTGTAAAAAAAAAAAAAAGGAATATATATTTAAAAGATGTGATACCTTGACAAGAAATGTGTTCAAAAGAGAGAAAGATATTGGCCCGCAGCCCAACTACCGGTCTTCTGTTCATTAACATCGCTTTCTATGTACCCTTCTATCTAACCTGCCCAACTCCTGCCTCCATGACCTAGGCAATTTTTGGTTGGTTCTCTAGTCATGGCTGCTGGGAAAGTTATTTGATTTCTTTCCTATTTTTAACATCATTTCCCTCTTGTTTTACATTTTGCCTACTGTTTTGTTCACAGTGGCAACATCTCCCCAATAAAGAGGATTTATACTTCCTGAAAGCCGTCATTTAGACATTCCACAAATGTCTCTAACTTTCTCTTGCCTCTACTCCTGTGGGTGGCAAATAGTATTTTGGTCATTAAAAGCAAGAATTGAGAACCAAGGGGAAAAAAGTGTACTTAATTGAAGCCCAAGGTGTTAAGACCATGGAAATATCATTCCACAGCTCATTAAAACATCCATAGACATGAATTTCTCTAGAGGAAATTAACCAAATGAAATGTCCATGCTCCATGCTATCTGTAGGCATCAATTTGCATAGCTGCAGAGTGAGGAGGGGGAAGTGCCAGTGGTCCTGCAGACCTGTGGGTTAATCTGCATATCAGATGCCCCGAACTGGGGACATTACATTAAAAATGAACTCCACGAATTTCATGAGCTTATTTGGGAGTGTGTATATGACAAGGAGGACCCGCTCATGAATGTAAAGCATTTAGATAAGCAGAGGCAACAGACGCACAATAATGGCTGTGCTGTAGAGGTGCAAATCTAATTTTCTCATATCTTCCTCCCTCCCCACTGGGTAACCCGATTTCTTAAGATAAAATGACTGAGATGTTTCAGCAAAGACCAAGAAAATCGGGTGAACAACTGTAAATAATTGGCCTATGCTGTGAGGCACACAGAGTTACATGACACTTGGGAAACTAATAATATTTATTTACAAATTACCTTGAACACTGGATCCTTACATTCTTCCTATGCTAGGGGTATTGTTTTGATTACTTTTCCACTTTTCAGATGGAATAAACAACCCAGGCTCGGAGATAGATATTCAATGACTGGTCCTTTGCTTTATAGCTACTAAGCAAAGAACTGGGACCCAAACCCTGGTGGGTGACCTCCAAACACCACGCTTTCCCTGCCTTTGGCAGTTACCAACCTTGTGGGAAGGTACGACGCACCCACGTGAAATAACAGAGAATTAAGCAGAACACATAAGGGGGACACTGGGTGAGTGTCCTCCCTTTGCTGACAAACTGCAGCTGGTGGATCCAGATGGCATATTTGACTATTAGCAGCCGACGCTGAAGCAATCCTGAGACTAGCTTGAAAGGTTCTTCTTAACCTCATTTAGTGGGACACCCATATGAAAAATATTGTTACATATGTCTGTAAAACATGTATTGACTCAGTCTGCAAGCAATGCTTGGATTTGCCTTCCACTGTGGCTAACATATGAATCCAGTGTGACTAAAGACTCTTCAGGCCCCTTTGGTTCTGGCTGTTCTCTACCTCAAAAGGTAAACAAAATCTCCAAACTTTCCCTTTCTCACACATCACCTCATGTATTTTGAAAATTGTTATTGAAATGCTTGGAAGTGGGGCACCTGGGTGGCTCAGTCCGTTAAGGCTCCAACTCTTGATTTTGGTTCAGGTCATGATCTCTTGGTTAATGGGATCGAGACTCATGTTTGGCTCTGCATTGACAGTGTGGAGCCTGCTTGAGATTCTCCTCTCTGCCCGTTTCTCAATCTCTCTCTCTCTCTTTCTCCTCTTTCTCTCTCTCAAAATAAATAAATAAACATTAAAAAAAACACTTGAAAGTTAGAGCATTCAAAGGAATCCCCCACCCCCATGTTTGAGTGCTCTCTGAACTTGGGATTTAGACTCAGAGACTCTGACCATTTCTTATAACCATCATTGTTCCTTACTGAATTTTCCCAAAAGGTATAGATGGGAGTTAGTTCTAAAACATTCAGATCATCAGAAAGGATAAACAGATTTTCTGGGTGACTCCTTCAGCCTGTTACAAATTACTTTTTAGGAGAGGACATAAGGTTCTTCTCTCCCTTATAATAAATGCCAGCTATTGGATCATTGTTTCTAAACCATGATTAGAGCTGTCCTGAGAGCCTCATGCCAGGTTCCCTTGGCCTTCTACATTAGCATATAGTTGCATGGTTTCTTCGTTCCAGGAAAAAGCCCTGAGACAACTCGGCTGTCAAAAATATGTTTTTCCCTAAGTGGGAGGTCAATAGCATCTTCATATCCTCGGCCGAGAAGAAGAAATGAGATGCCAAGTGTGACACCCACTAATCATCTACCTTTCAGGGCTTGATTAGGTAATTTTCTTCTAGAATGAAGAAGCTGACAGAAATGCTTTCAAGATGGAACGAGGGCTTGTAAACCTGCCTGACTTATTATTTTCTGCCTGAAAGCAATAAACATCTGTTTTCTTGATAAAGTAACCAGGTTCATATTTGAGGAGAACACGGTTATAGTTGGCCTCCCAATTATTGATTCTTCTTGAGAACATTGCCCCGGGGGCTCTTTGCAGTGAAACACTGAACTTTACCCCAAGTCCTCCAGATTCCCTTACACAGTCTGTCAATAGCCCAAATTCCATGCCGTGAGACATTTTTTTTTCATACTATAAAATGTTGGCAAATCTGTTGAGCACGGAAAGTAGATACTAGCTGTTCACTTTGATTGAGGTATTGGAGCAGGCCAAAGCTTAGGGAAGAGACTCTCACATATAAATAAGTTTTACTCCTGAATAGCCAGAAGTCATTTCCTTGGACTTAGATAAGTAGAAAGGTCTAGAAAGAGATGGGATTGTCGTGTGTGTGTGTGTGTGTGTGTGTGCATGTGTATGTGTGTGTATTGTGTCTGAGTCTTACTATCACTTTTAGAATACGCAGAGTTGATTCTTGACTAACAAAAGTTTATTCTATTATTTACCATGTTATATGTGTAACAAAACAAACTATTCTTTTATTCATTCATTTATTCAACAAAGCTTTTTGAGTATATGTGGCAGACATTCTTTCAGGTACTTAAGAAAAGGTTAAGAAACAAAAGACAACAACCCCTCTCCTCCTGGAAACTTAGATTCTAGGCAATAAATAACAGCACAGTAAATAAGGAGACTGCACATTGGCGGGGGTGGGGGGCAGTATGAACAGAATAATGGAAATCAGAAAAGCCAGACAGAGGTAGTAAGTAGAAGATAGTTGGGATTTTTAGAAGAATGATCAGAATTGCAACGTACTGAGAAGGTGACATTTGAGCAAAGGTTTGATGGATGTGTGAGGGCTATCCATACGGGTCTTCAAGGAAGAACATTCTAGGGAGAAGAAAAAGCCAGTGCAGGGCTAGAAGGGCAAGAAGGCAAGAGCATGTGTGGGAAGTTCAAGCAGCATCAAGGAACTCAATATATCTGGAGAGAAGTGATCAAGCAAGGAAGTAGCAGGATTTAATGTCAGAGAAGTAAGACTGAGAGGCAGAAAGAAGCAGACTTTTTTGACTGTAGTAAGAACTTTGGCTTATACTCTGAATGAAATAAAGTCTTTTACAGGATATTAAACAATGGAGCCATATGAACTGACTTGCATTTTAGAAGAATCACTCTAGGGGAACCTGGGTGGCTCAGTCAGTTGAGCATCTGACTTCAGCTCAGGTCTCGATCTCACGGTTTGTGGGTTCAAGCCCCGTGTCAGGCTCTGTGCTGACAGATCCTGGAGTCTACTTCAGATTCTGTGTCTCCCTCTCTCTCTGCCTCTCCCACTCATACTCACTCTTTCTCTCTCTCTCTCTCTCTCAACAATATATAACATTAAACATTTTTTAAAGAATCGCTCCATTTGCTTTGCTAAAAGAGACTGTGGATGTCGGGAAGCAAGTATGGAATCAAGGAGGTGTTTCAGGAGATTATTGCAACAGTCCAAGCAAGAGGCTCAGGAAAGTGTGATAGTGGTAGTGAGACGTGTAGAGCTCTGAATACATTTTGAAGAATCAACAGGATTTCATGTTATGTTGGATGTGAGATGTGAAAGAAAAGAGTCAAGGATGACATCAAGATTTTTGGCTTGAGCAACTGGAAGGATGGCAATGTATCAACTGAGATGGGGAAAATTGTGGATGAAATAAACTTGGGGGGAAATACCATAATTTCAGTCTTGACATGTTATGTTTGAAATGCCTATTAGATATCCTAATGGAGATGGTACATAGCAGCTATATTTATACATGTGGATTTCAGATGGAAGATCAAGTGGAGGCATAACTTTGGTATAATTGTTTTTATTGTTTTAGGTTTTTTTTTATTTTTTTTTAACGTTTATTTATTTTTGAGACACAGAGAGACAGCAGAGCATGAACAGGGGAGGGGCAGAGAGAGAGGGAGACACAGAATCTGAAACAGGCTCCAGGCTCTGAGCAGTCAGGACAGAGCCCGACGCGGGGCTTGAACCCACGGACCGTGAGATCATGACCTGAGCCGAAGTCGGACGCTTAACCAACCGAGCCACTCAGGCACCCCAGTATAATTGTTTTTAATGTTTATTTTAGAGACAGACAGTGCATGTGAGCAAGCCGGAGAGGGGCAGAGAGGATCCCAAACAGACTCTGTGATGCCCACAGAGAGCCCTATGCAGGGCTTGAATTCACAAACAGAGAGATCATGACCTGAGCCAAAGGCCAACGCTTAATCTACTGAGCCACCCTGGCCCCCCGATTTGGTATAATTTTTAGGTATGTATGGTAATTAAAATCATACTGCTGGAGGACATCACCAAAAGAATAAATGTGGACGGAGAACAAAAGACTGAGCCCTGGAGCATGCAAAAGAGGTCAGAGATAAGAAGAGGAACCAGTAAAGAAGAAAAAACAAGACAGCATGGTGTTCTAACCTGTAGCAAGAAGGCGAGAGTTACTAAATGTACAGGAATGTGTAATTAGTAAGGTAGAGACTGAAATAGACCACTGGATTTAGCAATGTAAGTCTCATTGGTGACCTTGAATAGGCTGTGTAAGAATGAGAATATGGCTGGTGACAACAGATGTGGAGAGCCTGTGTAATTTCTTTGTAAATAAGTACAAAAATTGGGGGGGAATGGAATCAAAATAAGTTTTTTGTTTCCTAAGAGAAATAATGATGTTTACATGCCATGCTGATGGAAAAATCCAGGACAGAGGGGGTGGGGTGGGAAATGATGCAATGAAGAAGAGAGGATTCCTAAAGGAGTCCCTGGGGTAAATGAAAGTCGTTGAGATGTGGTGCACAGGATGGATTAGTTTGGATGGGAGCATAGGTCTTCCATCTGTGGTTATAGGTAGACAGACAGAGTAGGTGGGGGCAGATGTGGATTAGTGGGGAGAGGTAGTCATGTGAGTCTTTTGAATGCCTCTGTTTTCTGAGTGAAGTAAGAAGCAAGGTTATCAGGTCAACATTATAAGGAGAGGGGAGAAATTTTTGAAGGTTTGAAGAAAGGAGAAGGTGACATATAGTTGTTTATACCTTTGATGCTTAAAGTGAGGTCCTCGGGCCAATAGTCTTGGCATCTTAACAGGATCCCAAAGCGTTTCACATGCACATTAAAATTTGAGAAACTCTGGTCTTGACAGTCATAGTGGAAAAAGCGTGAGCTTTTGGTCCAAATAAACTGAATTCTAACTCTGCCATTTAGAAATCAGGGTGATTTTCAGAATGTTACTTAACCTCCGTGTATAGGTTTCCTCGTCTGTAAATTGGGGAGAACTATTAATATTAGTCTAGTAGAAATAAAGGGGGTTGTGTTAGTAGTTGTAATAACAATCAGTAACATTCACTGAGTGCTTTATCTGTTGAAGTCTTGGCAGGAAACAGAATTCACTCACATGGTTTCAATAAGCGGTTCTCAACTCTGGCTTCATTACCTGCAGAGGTCTTAAACAACACGAGCGCCCAGGCCCCAACCCAGGCCTGTTACATCAATCTCTGGGGATAGGGGCCCAGGCATTTGTAGTTTTCAAAAGCTCCCTTGGTGATGATAATGTGCAGTAAGAGCCGAGAACCACTGCTTTAAGTGAGTAGATTTTAATGAAGGGACTACTTACAGAGATTTGGGCAGAGTTAAGGAAACAAAAATGGGATGTTCACGCACTCAGGGAGCAGAAACAGAGGGAAGACATTAACCTTTCTGGGCTGCAGAGACAAGGGGAGCAAACGGGGTCACTGCAGCAGCGAAGGAAGGGCCACCAGGTGGAGTTTCATAATGGAGGGACTGGGTTACTGCCAGAGAAGTGAGCAGAGGAGGGCAGGAAGGAAATTCTCCATTCTCTCTCTCTCTTCCTACCTTCTGCTTTCTGGACACTTCCTCCCATTGGCTGGCCCCAAACTGAAGCTGGCAGGCAAGGGAACCTGTGTGATGTCGTCCTTTCTTTCCTGGAAAGGGACCAGGAGGAAGAAGGTGGGAGAATGAGTAGTGGGAGGCAGGGGGTTGCCAGGGGTCAAATGGAGAATAATCACCCCAAGCACTT
The DNA here is from genome assembly GCF_016509475.1 of Prionailurus bengalensis. NCBI lineage: Eukaryota > Metazoa > Chordata > Mammalia > Carnivora > Felidae > Prionailurus > Prionailurus bengalensis. The sequence continues at coordinate 30,642,751 of NC_057344.1, read as the reverse complement.
ACTATGGACCAGCTCTCTTCCAAGTGCTTCACATGTATTAACATTTTAGTAAGTGGCTTCATTCTTTTTTCATTAGAATTCAGTACTTTTTTATTGAACAAGGGATATGTTCCAGGTCAATTAATTATGGGAGACAGTTAAATATTTCAAAGTTTTCATGCACACTATCACCAGAAGAGTGCTTTGAATTATTCTTCAGTAGTAAGGCTGAAGCCCAGAGCTCAGCAGGCACATTCTCTAGGCCCCTAGTAGATTCTTGGTAATCACTTGGTTATAGAAATAAAATCTGGATAATGAAACAACTTGCTTTTGTCCTAATGACCCAGCTTTCTAATTTGTCTTAGGAAAACATGATAGAGAAAGACACAGAGGGCCCCCAAGCTGCAGATCCTGCCAGAATTCTAAGGCGTTTTACGTGAACTACATGAAGAAGTCGACAAGACCGACGATATTTATAAGTGTTCTCTGTTGTAAGATATATTTTGATATAATTAACAACAGTTCTGAGAAAACAGGCAGGACGTTTGAGGAAACAGGCAGGAGAGGACAACTGGCTGGAAAGAGGCAGATAAAGAGTTCCATCTGGCAAAGATGGAGCACCAAAGATAATCTGGGTCACATTTTGGAGCTATTGATTAAAAGGTAACCAACAAATACTAACGGATTTCCCACTCAGAAGAGGGAGATTTACTTATTTTGGCCCAGAGGCTAAAGTCCAGGCTATAGGTGGCTCTCCGTGGACTCCTCTGGAACATTGTGGATGGGAAAATAAGCAGTACTCGTGGAGGTAATGAGTCAGGCAAGGCTCATCTTGGGCAACAACCACTTTCCTCTGCAGTGACCCCATTTCGCTTGTGGATCAAAAAGACGTAGCCAGGAAAAGTGAGGACTGGGACTGGGCACCCGGGGTGGGGCCGAGCTGAGCCATCGATCAGAAGGAACACAAGTACAACCCACACAGGGCAGTTCTGCAGCATTTGCTCTCCAGCCTTTTGCTTCCTCTGACTGCATTCATCATCGCCTTACCAGGGGTTAGATCAATCTATTGCCTTTAAAACTTGTGGTAAAGCATCTCTTTTGAAGAATGTGCTCCGAGGGAGAGATCATACTTCTTTAAAACAACCTTCTGTCGGTCTGTTTGTCCAATGCAGGCTTCCCAGATGCCTCATTAGAATTTCATTCCAAGAGCTGGCTTTCAGACCACATTGAGCAAATCCTCTTAAAGGTGTTAGTTGGCATATCATCTTGTTAGAGGTTTCTAGAGAAGAGAAAAGTCTACTAAATTCAGAGACATTCTTTCCTAATATTGGAATTCAAGCACCGTGACAAGTCTATGAGAGAGAGAAATTGTTCTCGAAGCCTGCCATACCCAAAACGGTTTAGACTGCTTTCACATTCCGATACTCGACTAAAGAGTTAATGAAGACTGTGTCTTAGCACCGGTGGTATTTATTTAACGTGCACTGTAATCCCAGCTGACACTTCCTAATGAGTTTATTGCTGCTGTGGAGTTAAAGCTCCCCCACTCAATAAGCATAAACTTGAGTGTCAAAAATGAAACATAGTCGGCCCTGGTGCTTAAATGGCCTGTATCGATCCTCCGGCAGTCTAACTGCTGTAGTCTGGTGCCAGTTCTCTAATTTGTGCCCTGAAGTGTGCAGCCACACTTGATTTAGATGTCAGAATGAGGCAGCACTCAGTTTGAGAAATCAGCTGAAACATTCTTAAAAAAATTGGTCTGGATAGCTTCACCTTGCATTGTAAAGATCATTGCTCTCGTGTAAACAAGGGGCTAAATAATATTATTCCCATAGACTTTTTTGAGGGTGTTTTATCAAAGGAAATGTCCTCAGAGTCAAAGCTTGCTGTGTTTTGTGCTTTATCTGTACAGAAAATTCCATTTAGAGAAATTTAATGCCAAAGCTGTAAGATCTGCATTCCTAGAGAATGACTATTTAGGGCATTGTCTTTGAATATGAAGTAAACACACACTGAGAATGTTTGTATGAGGTTCTTTCAATGGCCAAGATATGCTCACTATTCCTAGGAGTCAAAAGGACTCAGACAACTTAAAGATGTGTGGCATCTGCAAAACACCACTATGTTCATAGCTATATTCTTGTCTCAGAGAAATCATCTGCCATTTCCAATGACATCAAAGACGGTGGTTGAAGAGCTAACAGCAGGAAGGTCAGCCAAATTTCTACTTAACACTGGCAAAACACGAGAGAAGCTCATGATCTCCTTCAAAGTTCAAATGAAAAATCCAAACGCTTAGAATTATAATCTCGACTTTAGAAGAGACTTATAGAGCAACTACTTGTTATGACAAAAGAAATACGTGCCCCGCAAAAAAACTGAAGTTAACTTGTCCAAGGTAAAGAGCTTGCCAAGAGGTAAGGAAAGGACTCGAATTCAAGTCCTGGTCCCCAAACTTTGTCTAGTAGGTCGACTTTTTACTAGAATGGTGTGCATTTTACTTTAATCACATAACTTCCAGGGAAAGGGTCTTCACTTTCTTTTTGTTGAAGTTTGATATTGTTACAGAGATAACCTCGATGTTCTGAAAAAGTCATTAGCAAAGTGTTCTTCAGATTTCCTGTTCTTAGAAAGCATGCTTTCCTAAGTTTTTCAGTCTACAGGTTTCCTTCAGTTTTCTTGACACGAGATATTTTGATAACTGTTCTTTACCCTAAAATATTTGATCATATACAGTGTCATATAAATGCACAGTGTCAGTTTTAATCCACCCTCTCGGCAGTCAGCAAACTTGTAACCAGAAAACCAGAAGCTACAACCGCTCTGGTGATCAATAGTACAGGTTTTTTGAAATAGAACAACTGAGTATTAGAAATGGATTTCTTTGGTTAAAGTAATGACTAATCACCTAGCATAATAGGTGCCAGAAATAAGTTCTCCATGACGAAATGAATGGTTTTCAAGCTTCATGGTTAGGCTAAAATAGTTTAGGGACACTCCACATTTGCATAAAAAGGGTACAGGAATATTGCAGATTCTTTAAATTTACCCTTGAAAGGGCACCTGAGCCTGTATTCTCAAGTTGTCCTGCATCCAGACGAGTCAGTTATAAGCCTGATGAATCTCGCTTCAGAATTCTTTCATCAGCCACAAGTAAATTGGTCATTCAGGGTGTGGTCACAGCATCTAAAAGGAGAGAGGATATCTAGGAGGACCGAAGGTCCTGGTTTGCTTGGGACTGAGAAGTTTCCTGGACTGATGAGTTCCATGCTGCCTGGACCGAGGACAATCCTGAGCAAGCTGGGACCATTGGTACCTTACTCTGCGGTTCTGTGAATTGCTAGGTTGCCTGTTTGCTAGTAAATGATGATCTGTGTGTGAGAATTTGGTCTGACACTTGTTTTAATTTTACAAATTACCTGATAAGTTCGTTGAGGGAAACCTTATATTTATAACACCTATTCCTCACTGTTGATGCAACCAGTATATTTTTTAAAAACCTAGTGGTTTTGTGGCCGAGTTGACCTAGGGGCATATGCAACAGATTGAGAGGGGTGGAGAACACGTTTGACGTCATACTGGTCTGGATATTTGTGTACCTATAAAGTCATATAAATGAAACCCTACACACTCAAACACAAACAAACAAAATGCAAAAACATACATATACATAACCTGTAAAAAAGAGGCAAAAATTATCTTATGATCTTGTGGTTAGCAGCCATCAAAACCTTAACTCTTTATATTATATTGTATTTATAAAAAGTTTTATATTCTAAAAAGTTTATATTATAAATTTATATTATAAAAAGTCTGTATATGGAGGGAAACTTCAAGGGTCACACCAAGCAAGATCTTGAGAATTGTTCGAAATGACTGAAAACCCCTTCACCCAGGTGTACATTTATGAGACTACACTTACCATGATGAGCACTTATTAATGTAGAGAATAATCTATAGATTCTATCGAATCACTGTAATGTACACCTGAAACTAATATATCATTGCATGTCAACTATACTGGCTTTAAAATTAAATGTGAAAAATAAAAAAATGACTGAAACAAAGATAGTAATATACAGTTTGGTTTCTTAGAACATGAAGAATCTCCCTTTTTATATTTAACGTAAGGAAAAAAATACAATTTGCCTTGCCTTTTCCCTTGCGTAGTGATTATTTGCGTGGTGCTGAAACTTCCAAAAGAATTACAGAGAAAGGCAAAAGCAATGCTAAGAGAGTACATTTTCAAAGAAGAATGCTTCTTCTGAGGTGTCACGGCTGAGCCTTGGAGAACTTGTCATTTTGTAGCGTGGACAGTGTAGGTCCTAACGCACAAGCATCGCTTGCCAGTAACCTAACTGAATGTCTGCACTGCATTTTAACCCAGCGTGGCCTGACGTGGTCACTCTCAGATGGAGTGAAGCTATTCCCAGTGGTCTGCAGGGTCCTTTTGTTTGCCTGGATCTTCCATTATTTTATGAGCACGGTATTGAGCATGGAATGCAACCGCCCACTGAAATGGCAGGCCTTTTGTCTCAACACAGTGTTTTCAAAATTATTACAGAGAAGAGATTATGCTAAAGGTTTCACAGACACCGAAAGGCAGCACAGCGGCAGCTATACTCTACTTGCAAATTAAAATCCGAGCTGTGAATTTCAACAAATTAGATGAATTTGGCTAATTGTATCTGCAGTTCATTACTGATGAGTCACGAACTTAACATATTTCTGGCATTTTCAGACTCTGGGGTATCTTTTTAACAGGTACCTGCTGGGGCCAGACTATATTTCCAGACCATTTTGCTAAGCAGGTCATGAAAAGTCCTGGAAGGCCATCCTTCTCATCATGGGCTTTTTGTCCAGCTACACTATGAAAAGCAAAATTAACACTCAGGCCACTAATCTGATCTTTTCCTCCCCCCCCCCCTTTTAGGGTTCTATGATACATCCCATACCACCATTCCTGGCCTAACCACAAAGTCATCATCTGGGTTACTCACATGATCATCTCATTTCTTCAATTCATTTAGGCCTTTTAGACTGAAGGATGAGAGGATTTTGTGAGAGTTTCAGATTCAGCCTCATAGGACTTATCACCTCAGAAAAAGCAAGTGGGATGAGAGTAAAATCAATCATTATCGGTCAGTGATTGAGTTGGAAAGTTTATTTCAAGGGAGAGAATAGCTGGGCTGTTGGAGGTTTCTCACTCAAGGAACAGGAGTTTTTCTATGCTTTTAGTATGGGTTTCTAGTGGCAAATCAGGGAAATAGCCTTGGGTTCTGTGGGACAATCTGGTGGAGATCTGAAGTGACAAGCACGGGAATGGAGGAGAGGAAAATGGCTCCACCTCATACTGTCTCCCTCCTTCCTGATTTCCAGCAACAAGATGGAGCTAAAACCACCCATTGCTACTTGTTCACAACATATTATCTACTCCTCCATATGCACTCCTCAAGAGATTTCTTCACCCCTTATCGGCTTCCTGGGGGGTGCATTTTAGCCAGATTTCACTGGATTTCAACGGATAGGCGGTGGGACGTTTCATTCTATAAGACCTGTTTGGAGCTTCTCATCTTACATGTGGCCCTGTTCAGCTTTGGATTTAGCAAGAAAAACATGAGCCACCCAGCACACATTTCAGAAAGATCACCTTGTTAGGTTCACAACTTACTAACACATACCAGGCAGAAAAATGAATTCCCCACCAACCAAATGACTGCTCTTCATTAACTGGGTCAGTCAACTCTAGAGAGCTTAGGTAAATTAAGAACTATATACACATATATTATAAAGTGGAAGTTCTGAAGTCTAATTTAATAACACTCAAATATCTTTTTTTTTTTTAAAGTAATCTCTACACCCAACGTGCAGCTCAAACGTACAGCCTCGAGATCAAGGGTGCATGCTCTCTGACCGAGTCAGCCAGGTGCCCCTCAAGTATCTTTTTGAATGAGCAGAACTGGATAGTTCAGAGGTTACTCTAACTTTGAGCATGCATTCTCCTCTGACCTTGGCAAGGAGTGCTTTCCCTGGGCGATTTTCAAATATTAACAGGGCGCAAATTATAGTGGACTCAACCATGCATCAGCAAGACTTCCAGCTTTGAACACCAGGGTGCTGCACACAGCACGTGAGGCTTCAGATCAGCCCTGCTGCCTCGGTGGTGGCCTCACTTGGCCGGGAGTACAGAAAACCTTGACTCAGTGTTTGTTCTACGATCTGACTCATTGTAACATGTTGATTGTCCCAAACAGGAACTAGAGACACAGTGTCCCATCTCCATCCCGGAGGTCAGGTGGGGCCAGCTCCCGCCTGACGCATCCCATGGGCTGAGCTTTTAGCTGTAAACTGCTGTGGATGGTCTGGCTTCTCTCAGAGATTGTGAGATAGAAGGGGCCACCACATTTTTTTCAGAGGTTTCAAAGGTTACTCAGTCTACTTTATAGACTCCCCCAAAGATGGATATGATGACACACAAATTGTTCCTTCACAGTTTGAGCAATCATGAAATACGCCCCATAATTCCTCACCATTTCTGAGCTCTGGGCCAGTCCAAATAATAAAAGCCATCTTTCTCAGTGACTGCCTTTCTCTGCTAGTTGTGAGGGACAAAAGACAGGGCACCACACTGACTGTGCGAAAACGTAAGCCACGTCTACCATGCTATTGATACTTTTTCTCTTCAAAAGCAGCGATGTCCCGTGAAAGGTAAGTAGCCAATTTATTTCATGCTCTGTCCTTCATTCTTAAAAATCCCACGGATGGGCATTAATTCATACTCTGCTATGGTTTGAATGTTACTTTAAAAAAAAAAGATATTAGAAATAAAAATAGGGCTGTCTTCCAGACTCCCATCCCATTTAAATAAAATTCAATGTGCGTTGGTAGATTGGTTAGATAGATTGGTTTGGGATTTATTATTCATTATTAAAAAGGGTTTCTTTTCAAGAGAGTCTCTAAATAAGAATTTTATGTATCCAGCTCCACTATTGTAACTTTTCAAAGGTTCCACTTAAAAAAAAAATTCAGTGTCTATCCAGCATTTAAGAAAAAATGTCTATTATTTATGTTGTGATCCAACTGGAATGACATTTCTGTGAATTGAATGTCTCAACCAAGCAGCGGTACAAACAGAATAAAGCAGGCGTAAACTCCTTCTTAATTTCTGAATTCTCTGCTCTTAGGTTGAGTGTGACTTTCCCACTATCAGGGAAGAAGACTGATAAACATTAAAGAATTAATGGATTGGCAAGCGATGCAACAGAGGCCAATGGAACAGTGATCAAATGGAGGAAAAAGAAAAAAAAAATCTCTTTTTCAGTGTGTCTGATAAGTGCTCAGGAATCCTGAATATAAGGCTGGGCACACTGATGCCAGAACAATATAGATTAACTCAAGGGAGTTAAAAGAACAGGAACGTATATGATTAGAAAGTAAGGAGAGTGATTTATGGGCAAAGACCCACAGAACTAAATACTGTCCACATAGGTTACTTGAGCAGGAAGCCAAGCTTGGAAGTGACAGCTCAGTAATTGAAGAACACAGGAGGGAGAAGAATCTTTTAAGGGGGTAGAAAAAAAGGTTAAGTAGGGGCAGTGGAATGGAATAAAAGGCCCTTGTTTATATATTTAAAAGACCCTCCGAGACAACCTTCTGAATTCCAAATTAGCTGAGTCATCATAGGGGTCCCTCAAACTTGAAAAGATCAAAATGCCGAGCCATAAACCCCCGAAATGATTGTGTTTGCAGCTCAGAGAGGAAAAAGCAGAGAATAAAAATTCTGGTTAAATGTTGGAAATCTTTCCACTTCCAGATGGTGAGAAATATTAGATCATGAAGGAGGTCCCTGAGGGAATTGACAGAAATCACCGCGCAGCTCTTAAAAATCAGACTGCCCAAAGCAACAGAAAATGCAGCGGGGGAGAGGGCCTGTGTTAACAGAGATGAAAACAGACTCAGTTATATGCATTGTCTCTCCCCTCTCCAAACTGCTAGTCCTCCTTGTCACTGTTGGTGGCACCGACACCTCTCCAGGTACCAGCTTCCTTCTCACTGGTCAGCCAGTGGCCAGTTCTAATTTCTTTTGTCAGTTTCGTCCTTCCTGTGTACCTTTTTCACATCACCCATTGCCCCTTACAGCGACGACTCATAAGAATCCTGAATTCTACCTTTGTCCCTAGTACCTCACCTTTCTACCCATTTTTCATACCAACATCAGATTTATTCTCCTAAGGCACAACTTTGATTACGTCACTTCCTTGTTCAAAAAACCCTTATTCCTATTAGAACTATTCCAGCTAATAAATCGTAAAGGTATGTTAGAGTACCACCATTTTGCAATCCTTAATGAAATAATGTATTTAGCATTGATCAACTTAAAATCATTAGATAAAGAGCTAAAAGGTAGCTTAATAATGAGAGTTTCAAGCAGACATCTGAACCCACTGATCGGTTTTATCAGGACAAAAAAAAAAAAAAGGGACAAAGCACATCCTGATGGAAGAACACAATTTAACTTTGAAGAATTCTTGCCAATAAATCCAAACTGAATTTAATCAAATATCTAGCTATAATTAATAGTTTATAGAAAATCGAGGGGAACTATATTAAACAAAATCCAGAATATGGAAAAATTTAAAGGATCAATGACTCAGTTTCTTCAACAAATAAAAGGGAAAAGAAAAAGAAAAAAAGAAATAGAAGATGAATCTATAGATTCAATGAGACTAGAGATGTATCAACCAAATGTAATGTGTGGACCTGGTTTAAATTCTGATCCAAATAAACTATGTATAAGACATAGTTGAAGCCCCATTAGTGACCTTTAAAGGCTGCTGGATACTTGATGATACAGTACCTGGAAAATTATAGGGGCAGAGGTAGGATTCAGTAATGTTAATGTGTGTGTGTGTGTGTGTGTGTGTGTGTTTAAAGAATTATTTTTTTCAGATACACACTGAGATATGACATATGAAGAACAATGAAATATCATGTATAAGATTTCCTTCAAAATAATCAAGAGGGTAGGGGAAAGTGGGTGTGGATTTAGGTGAAAGAATATTGTCATGATAATTTCCAAAGCTCAGTGATGGTACATAGATATCATTATACTATCTTTTCCACATTGTATATGTTTGAAATATTCCACAATTGGGGCACCTGGGTGGCACAGTCGGTTAAGCGTCTGACTTCAGCCAGGTCACGATCTCGCGGTCCGTGAGTTTGAGCCCTGCGTCGGGCTCTGGGCTGATGGCTCAGAGACTGGAGCCTGTTTCCGATTCTGTGTCTCCCTCTCTCTCTGCCCCTCCCTGGTTCATGCTCTGTCTCTCTCTGTCCCAAAAATAAATAAACGTTGAAAAAAAAAATTTAAAACACAGCAAAAAAAAAAAAAAAAAAAAAAAAGAAATATTCCACAATAAAAAGCTTTTTAAAAAAGTCAACTGGGGGCGCCTGGGTGGCTCAGTCGGTTAGGCGGCTGACTTCGGCTCAGGTCATGATCTCACGGTCCGTGAGTTCGAGCCCCGCGTCGGGCTCTGTGCTGACAGCTCAGAGCCTGGAACCTGTTTCAGATTCTGTGTCTCCCTCTCTCTGACCCTCTCCCGTTCATGCTCTGTCTCTCTCTGTCTCAAAAATAAATAAACGTTAAAAAAAAAAAATTTAAAAAGTCAACTGACCAGGGCACCTGGGTGCCTCAGTTGGTTAAGCATCTGACTCTTGGTTTCTGCCCAGATAATGATCTCTTGGTTCATGGGTTCAAACCCCGTGTTAGGCTCCATTCTAACAGCACAGAGCCTGCTTGGGATTCTCTCTCTGCCCCTCCCTGGCTTCTGTGTTCTCTCTCTCTCTCAAAATAAATAAAAATAAACTTAAAAAAGAGTCAACCAACAAAGCTATTTAGTACAACGATTTTGCCACACCAAGATATCCAAGGGGTCTCACTGCCAGAGCCAAGTAAAACGCATTCCTGGAGAAGTGAGCTGTTTAAGCATGGAAATTGGATCTTTATTTTCCATTTTTGCTCCTTCCAGGGGGCAATAGATTTTTGAACTTGCTGACTTTCTAGGTTTTCTCCCCATTTTCTATTAATTTCATGGTTTGGTTTTTTTTCTCTACCACACACACAGCTCACAAGTTATTCAATATTTGGCGGCAGCCATGATTGGGAATTTGGTTTTATGATCTGGCCATTTGGTGATCTCTGTTGAATGGATGATATAGATCTTTTTGCTGTTACATGAGAAACAACATAGACTCCAATCTTAGTCACTTGTTTGTCTGTTTGTGAGTTCAAACCAATTAAGAATTTTGTGGCCACTGAGGAAGAGAAAAACTCCAGACAGTGAATTTTTGTGTTTCAGTGTTGACGTTGACCTATACCTGAAATGAGAAACACTCTGTGTGTGTGTATGTCTGTAATTCAGGAAGACTTTTAATTCTTGTTGTTGGTATGAAACTTTTTTCTACCTCTAAAGGGTTGAATAAATTAGGTTATAATGTATCTTGAATTAAAGGAGCTCTGTTTATATTGATTCATAGAGACAATATTTCTAAAATACCCAGAAAATGAGGAAATTGATCTTATAAATTTAAAATATGCTGGAATTTTAAGAAAAAAATTCTTACAGAAAACACCAGCTCAAAAATATTTTTATATAAGAATTACACGTTAACACAATTAAAATGAATCCTTGGTTTAATAATTCAGGTTTAAGAAAGAAAACCATTCACCTATATAGCTTTCCCCCAAATTTTATCAGCATAAAATACAAGAGACTATTTTGTTTTTGTAAGATTAAAGTGTGTTTTCTGTTAATCTGATAGTTCTAAATATTTTATATTGGACTATTTATCAAGAAAAAGCTAATATTACTCCTACATAATACTTAAGACTATAAAAATGTTACTTTGTGTTCAATTAATTTGAGTCTTTATTCTGAAATTTTCATATCATCAGGAATCATATTTATAGTGTATTAGCTTGAACATAATATCCAAAACTCTTAGATAACATAAAACTTTAGACTGATATTAAATTAATTAATGAATAATCACTGGTCACCCAGATAATTTTAAGTAGGTCTACATTTTATCTCATTTTTAATTAATTTTATTTTGAGAGAGGGAGAGAAAAAAAGCGTGAGTGGGGGGAGAAAGAGGAAGAGAGAGAGATTCCTAAGCTGGCTCCACACTGTCAGCGCAGAGCCCGATGTGGGGCTCAAACCCACAAACCACGAGACCACAACCTGAGCCGAAATCAAGAGTTGGACGCTTAACCGACTGAGCCACCCGGGCGCTTCTAGTATGTCTACATTTTAAAGGGCAGATATTGGGGCGCCTGGGTGGCTCAGTCGGTTAAGCGTCCAACTTCAGCTCAGGTCACGATCTTGCCGGGTCATGATCTCCCGGTCCGTGAGCTCGAGCCCCGCATCGGGCTCTGGGCTGATGGCTCGGAGCCTGCTTCCGTTTCTGCGTCTCCCTCTCTCTCTGCCCCTCCCCCGTTCATGCTCTGTCTCTCTCTGTCTCAAAAATAAATACGACCTTAAAAAAATTTTTTTAAAGTGCAGATATTAGACATAATTGTAAGTGTATATACTTTGCTTCTGTGTTTGTGCGATGTGGAATTCCTATATCTTTGGGTCACATTAAAAAATATGTTTAGTTTTTCCACCGTAGGACCAGGTAGAAGGGAAGTATTGGCTGTGAAATGTGTGTTATGTGTATTCATGAGCTTTGCTAGTTCGCCAAAATGCTTATATATGACAGACAGCTCTTATTTACCCTCTGTAGGCAAAGTAATGGACTGTGTTTCTGTTTATCAAGATAAAGAGTTTTGGGGCACCCGGGTGGCTCAGTCTATTAAACCTCGGATTCTTGATTTCAGCTCAGGTCATGATCTCACAGTTGTGGGATTGAGCCTTATGCAGAGCCTGCCTGGACTTCTCTTTCTTCCTCTCTTCTCCTCCCCGCTTGTGCACTCACTCTCACACTCTCTCGAAGTAATTAACATTAAGTATATATATATATATTTATATATTTAAGAATATATATTTATTACTTAAATATATATTTATTTATATAGTTATATTTATTATATTAATATATAAATGTATATTAATATATAAATACATATTATTTATATATTTAAGTCTATATTTAAGAAAAAACCCTCCATATATATACTTATATATACTTACACACACACACACACACACACACACACACATACACACATATATACTTTTTTCCTTAAGTTACCTGGTTATTCCAGAATTCAAAACCTGAAGAGGATGGTAAAAGACAAATATTACATGGATGCAGAAAGGTGTAGAAAGCTTACAGAGAAGATACTTTTATTTCCCTTGCTTTGTAATACCTGAGTCTGAAAAGAGGAAATAAAATGTCCTAAAATTTTTATGAAAGTTGCGTTGGTATTGATGGGTTTATCCACAAGAAAATTTTTCTGGGTATTCTTTACTGTCAAGTATATTTATGAAAAGTTATAATTTGATTTTCTGTCTGTTAAAAAGATAAACTTGTCTTAGAGCTCTTAACAAAAAGTTATTCTTTACTTTTTGTGTGAACTGCCCAGAAGACATAGACTCCGTATCTTGCCAGATAGTCTCCTTTGAACATATTTTGATAAAAATTATTATAAGATGAGCTGTATTTAAGTTTTCTACTCTTGTCTAGCTTTCATATTTACATATATTTGAACAGTGACCCAGTATCGCCAAGCCGAATACTCATTAAACAGTAAAGAATGTGGGTGCCTGGGTGCTCAGTCGGTTAAGCATCTGACTCTTGATTTCAGTTCAGGTCATGATCTCACAGTTTTGTGAGTTCAAGCCCTGCGTGATGCTCTGCACATTGCACGGAGCCCACACAGGATTGTCCCTCTCTCCCTCTCCCTCTGCCCCTGTCCCACTCATGCTCCCTCTGTCTCTCTCAAAATAAATAAATAAACTTTAAAAAATAGAAAAGAATAAATAAAAATAAGAAAAAGTGATTAATTAGTAAATATAAGGAGAAAAGCAACAAAAGCGGGAGGTGTCATTTTCTCTCTCTCCCATTTAGATATGAAGCTATAATTAGTAGCTTTGGGAAAGACATATTATAAAGAAAAATAATTATTACATATAAAGAGAACCTACCTGTGTTTTGAAACAGCTTAAAAACAATAATAAGCAATGATACTATACATTTCTTTAGTCAATACATATGTGAAAGCATCTTTTTCAAACGTTTAGCCATGCCCAAATACTTATGGAGAGTCAAGGGAAAGGTGAATACATACTTACCCCTAAGTACTGTCATCAACATTATATGGCATTAACATAATATCAACAACTTCTGCAGACTAGTCTGTTGCACTGAGTTTCCTGATGCAAATTTCTTTGCAGAAAAATAAAGAAATGAAAAAGAACCCAACATTTTCAGGGTGATTAAATCACGCTTATACCAAATCCGTCAAGCTAGTTAGACGGAATATGGTAGGTCAATGTCATGGCCACTATTAAAAACATTTGTTTTGACAAACACAAGGATTTTCACAATAACTTATTACGTATTTGCCATGCAAGGCTCCTGTAATCATGCACAAAGAATAAACCAGGGTTTTTTGAGACTTTGAAGATTCTCTTCAACCACTCAATTTTATAGAAAAGAAAAATGAGGGACAAAGGTATTAGGTGACTTACCTAAGGCTACATAGCTAGTTTTGAATAAACTTCAGTGCACTGTTCTTTTTATCTAGTCAAACATAGAAGTGGGAGCTATGCAAGATTTTGGAGACTTAGTCCAACATTTTTTTTTTCTCTTTAGAAATTAAAATGACATCATAGACAAAATGGCATGAATAGCAATCATCTTTACTCTCATACTTCAGAATTAGCAATATTTTTTTCATATGTGCTTCTAAGTCTATTTATCTTTTTTTTTCAATATATGAAGTTTATTGTCAAATTGGTTTCCATACAACACCCAGTGCTCATCCCAATTTATCTTTAATACAATTAAACTTACTCAAAGAAAGACCTTGTTAAATATCACCCCAAGGGATTCTTGCTTCCCCTTCTCCCAGGAGTAACCAGTGCTGGGCTTGAGATATAAATTTCTAGTCCGGTACTGTCTGCTAGAAATATAATGTGAGCCACATATGTAATTTTATTATTATTTTAATGTTTATTTATTTTTGAGGGAGAGAGACAGAGTGTGAGTGGGGGAGGGGCAGAGAGAGAGAGGGAAACACAGAATCCGAAGCAGGCTCCAGGCTCTGAGCGGTCAGCACAGAGCCCGATGTGGGGCTCAAACTCACAAACTGCAAGATCATGACCTAAGCCTAGGTCAGATGCTTAACTGACTGAGCCACCCAGGCACCCCCACAAATGTAATTTTAAATGTCTACAGGTCAAATTTTAAAAAGAAAAAAAAATACAAAAAAGTGGAATGAATTTTAATAATATATCTTAAATTATTACCCAATATATCCCAAATATCATTTCAATAGGAAATCAACATAAAACAATTTTAATGTGCTATTTTTACTTCCTTTTTTAAAAATAAGTCTTCAAGGGGTTCCTGGGTGGCCCAGTTAGTTAAGTGTCTGACTTCAGCTCAGGTCATGATCTCACAGTTCCCGAGTTTGAGCCCCACATAGCGCTCTGTGTTGACAGCTCGGAGCCTGGAACCTGCTTCGAATTCTGTGTCTCCCTCTCTCTCTCTCTCTCTTTGCCCCTCCCCTGCTCACTCTCTCTCTCTCTCTCTCTCTCTCTCTCTTTCTCTCTCTCATAAATAAACATTAAAGAAAATTAAAAATTAGATAAAATAAGTCTTCAAAACCAGTATGCAGTTTATAGGTATAACACATCTCCATTCAGATTAGTGGAATTCCAAGTGCTTGCTTGCCATATGTGGCTAGTGGCTAGGAATTGGCCGGCCCAGCTCCCATCTATTTTAAAAATGGTTTCTCAGTTATATGTATATATTTACACTCACTATACATAGTATTATTTCTGAATTGTGAGTTTACATTTATGTAAGTAATACGCTGCTGGTGTCATTCTCTTCTTTATTTAACATTATAAATTTAAGATCTATTTGTGATGATGTATGTAAATCAAATTAAGATATCTAAACTGCCATGCTGTATCCCATGCGAATACAAAACATTTTAGATATTCATTACCCCACTGACACACATTTAGGTTGTTTTCAACCTTTTATTCCTTTGGATAAATACACGGTGAACATCACTGTGCGTGTTTGTTTACAACCTTCTAATTTTGCTGACTAGGAGAGAGATGTGGAAGGAAATTCAATAACGTTCCCACTGTCACAAAGGGAGATGACCATGTGTTTCTGACCTGAGGGAAATTACAGGATGAGATTTTCATCAGGAGGTATTATAATCAAAATCACTTGAGTGTTGTTTCCAAATCACATAGCTCTGCCCCCTCACACCCATCCTAATCCCTAAACCCCCATACCAGTTTAGATCTACCCGAAGATGAGGTGGTGATAGTATTGAACTTTATCTGAGCCCTGGGGTTGGACAGTCAAGCAATCTCCCTATTCCTTTATATTCTGGGAAGTGGCTAACCACAAAGGACCATGCTGCCTTTGCATATTCCAAGATAAGAACGTCCTGACCTCATGAATCCCATAAGACCTACTGTCCATCTCTCCTCCTGACTCCTTCACTCACTCACCTCTATGAAACCCCACATTTCCTCACAGATTTTCTCTCCAGAACATCTTTGAAATGTTCCTCATTACTGACAGTTATCCCTATTGCAATAGCTTGAAAAAAAATCATGTCTTTAGTTTTGTAGTACATTTGTTTTTCACAGTTTGGGTGCCATGTCCTTGGATAGTCATGCACCCGGCTTTTATATCCTCGTTTGCTTCACCCAGAACAAGAGGCCAGTGAGTCTGACTGATGCCTTCTTCTGCACTCCTGTCCATTGGCAGTGTGGCAAGAATTTGACTTCAATTCCTTTTGAGTATTAGGTGATTTCTGGTTCTGGCTTCTTTGGTTTCATGTTTTGACCATTTGGTGATCTCTGTAAACAGATCAATGGTTTATAGAGATCCCTCTCTGGGGTGAGAGACAACAAATAATCTGGCTTGTTAGTCTTTTCTTTGTCTACCTGTCTATATAGAGCTCAAATAAATTAAAGATTCATACCCACTGTGAAGAAAACAGCTCGTTGATATGAACCAGTGAGTTTTGTAATTATGTGTTTATGCTTGACTCATGGCTGAAATTTTAGAATTGAAGCTACAAAGTCTCTCTATGCCTGTAGGATTATGCATCTGTAATTCAGAAAGGCTTTTATCTTTCATTGTGTGATATGTAATATTTCTCTACCTAAAGATGGTATTACTAAATCAGATTATAAATAAAATTTCTTAAAGGAGCTCGATTCTGATGGCTTAGCAATAAGTTAGCACTTATGTACATTGAATATTCCTAATATTTCCAGAAACTAAGGAAATTGAGTCTCAAATACTTTAATGCTAGAATTAAAAATTATCTTTATAGGGGCGCCTGGGTGGCTCAGTTGGTTAAGCACCCGACTTTGGCTCAGGTCATGATCTTACGGTTTGTGGGTATGAGCCCCGCGTCGGGCTCTGTGCTGAGCCTGCTTCCGATTCTGTGTCTCTCTCGTTCTCTGCCCCTCCCCCACTCGCACTTTGTCTCTCTCTCAAAAATAAATAAACATTTAAAAAATTATCTTTATAGAAACCAACTTGGATATGCTTTAGGAATTGAAGTTCACATAATTTAGATAAAGCTTTGGCAAACAAGACTGGTTTAATATTTTTGGTTTAATAAAAACAGCATGTCTTCTCTGATTAGGGTTAAGAATAATACGTACATAGATTTTTGTTCCACTTGGAAGTGTCCTACATGAACTCACACAGGTTTACTGATTGATTAAGCCAGTACCAGTAATATTTAAGATCGTTAATGTTTAAAATATGAAAAATTGTACATTTGTGTTTAACCAAATAAAGTCATTGTAATAACAAACTTTATTTTAATAGTCATTGTGTTTTAGAGTATGTCAGCAGGAAGATAATTTCCAAGATCTTTAGGAAGCCCAAAAGCTTAGATTTATACTAAATTGAGTTAACTAATAGATATTAATTGAATGCCTAGATCATTTCAAAGATGGAACACTGAAACATTAACATGTAAGCATAATTTTAAGTGTATATACTTTTTGTCTTTTATTTCATGTGTTACAGAGGGAAAGAGGAGCTATGCATTTGAGTCTGCCAATGACCATGTTCATTTTGAGCAATTGTATTATAAGGATGTGTATGGCTATGAGAAGCTGTGGAATGTATATTCATGAGCTCAGCTCATCTGCTGAAAAGTATTGGTGTGTGACACACAGTTCACAGTTCTCTGCCTCCTAGTTTTCTCTGTGAAATGCAAGTTACTGAGGGTAAATAATATGTGAGTGAGACTCTAACAGGAGTGGAAGCAGCAGAAACGTACACCTTTGTGTGCAAGGTGGGCAGGACACGTTTCTGTGAAAGAAAAAGAGAGTGATTTTGTTCTAAGGCAAAATGACAGAATGGATGTAGAAAGTTCACGGAAAGGAAATTTTATTCACCTTGGTCAACGCTAGCTAAGGTTTAATGGGCTTATTTATAAGATTTTCAAAGAAGAGCTTATGTTTACATTTGTCTGCTTTACTAAAAGATTGTAAAAGGCTTTTTTTTTTTAAAACTGGGTAATCTGATAGAATGAAGGGGAGTGGTCTTCTTTGTGAGCAGTAAATGGGGACTGATAACGTTGAACTTTAGTCCTCCACTCCTTTGTGTTCTGGGAAATGGCTAACCACAAATGACTACCATGCTTTCCCTTATTCCAAGATAAGAATGGTCTCCACCCTCTTCTCCAGTCTAGTAAGACTCACTGTCTGTCCTTCCTTCCTCCTGACTCTTTTGTTTACCTGTAAACCCCAGGTTTTCTTCCTCTATTTTGAGATAATCTTTATTAGTGAATGGTCTCACTCATGCAATAGTCTGAATAAAACCATCTCCTTAATCATCCAGGGCATTCTGCCTTTCACAGGGCTATAATCTTTAAATTAAGTGACCTTGGCAAATTAATAAATGTAACAAGCAATGCATATAAGAAATACGAGGTGACAAAATGATCTATTTTATGGTGACTTTTATGGAAATGAGCCTTGGAAAAAGATTTGAAAGAGAGGAGGGGAAGAGGAAGTTTAGCCTATTGATGGTAGCCACAAAAAAACCCTAATTCTCCTCTGTGTGCACCACCCCCAGGGGAGGTCAGAAACAGTTAGAAACAAAGAAATTATTACTGGATTTCTCATACCAAATCAGACATTTTGGAAAATAGCTGGAAGAGTAGCCATCAATGCAAGTCCTTCTACTGTAGGAGCTAGAATTTTTTAATAGAGCTTTATTAAGCTCCAAAGGGCAGGAAAGACTGACAGCAGACCCTTTAAGGCATGAACTACAGAAAAAGGAATTACGAGTAATGACCAAAGAGCAGTGTCCTACTCCCAAGTTACAAAGATTCATCCAAAGGTTCATTCTTCATGGGAAGAAAGAATCAGAGGGTCAGGAATAATTGGTTGGTACCTTAGAATGAATTCACAGTTAAAGATGGATTTCTGTACACATTGGTAGAAACCCGACATTCTAGAAGAGAAAACACATTGCCTGGTCTCCCAGGGTGTAGCCTGAGGAACCGACGGCCTCAGAGAAGAGCTGAGGGAGTCCAGTGGAAGCTGAGGGAGGTATCTGGGAGTGAGGACATCGATGTGAGCACCCCAACGTGGGGTGGAAAAATTAGTGATGCTGCTAAGAATTCCCCAGTCCCCAAAGAAGAGCACAGAATTATCTTTTATGTTGGGTTGAGGTGATGAGAATGCCATCTGGGGTCCAGGCCAGGGTCTCAGATAACTACAGCAGATGTAACAGGGTCAGAAATTCATTACCAAGACCACATGAGACACGCTACATCTCAGAGATGGTCAAAGAGGACAGTGTAGCAGGTGGGCCAGACAGCCTCATCTGATCCCAGGACAATAAGTCAGAATAAGTCAACCATCTTGAAATGTACATAACATCCAGGGAAAGACAGTAAAGTAGAGTAGTTTCTGGATTGAGTCAACAGATGCAAAAGATGCAGTTTTTAACTGGAAGTGAATTAATGAGTTTGAATTCGTATCCTGTAGGTTTTGCCTACCTAATAGCAATGGGTACTTACCAGCTACATTAAGTTCAGTTTAAAAAAAAAATCACATCTTTGCACACCTGCATTTATGAATGTGAAATGTTATTACCTACTGTGAATTATAGATGAGTGAAACTAGCAAGAAATAGGAAAGAGAGATTGTATTCGATCGAAATAAGATTATTCACAGCATAGGAATGACTATCAGAATTTTCTGGAATATGATCCCAGGCAAAGGTCAAGGACAAAGGAATTTGATTTTAAAAAACAGCATGATACAAGGTTCATAGAACTCTTCTCTAAGAGAGAAAGCATAGAAGAAAAAGATGGTGCATTCTCCACATCCCTAGTGAAGAACATTTCTCCTTCTCTGACTCTAGGATCAGCAGACAAACCTCTGTATATGATGTGCCTTCCTGAGTAGATGATAAATAACTAAAAGGGTTATCCAAGTGTAGTGTTGGCATTTTCCACATAGTGTATCTCAACAGTCTCCACATGCGGACATCTGTAGTTCCACAAATACGAGTGTATTTGTAGGGAAAATGTGACAGACTCTTTGAAATTCAGTATAATCCTTGAAAGTCCAGGCTGTCCAGTTACTAAACTCGCACAGATAACAGATCACAGCTCTCTGGCCAAGTACTCCTCCCTTTGAACATAAATAAGAGAGCAATCTGGCTTACAGACTGTCCCCTGGATTCTTGGTCTTCATGAATTAGTTTACTGAAATTTATCAACCTACGATTTTTGAGTAAGTTGGAAAATAGACTGATTTTGTTTTGTTTTGCTTTAGACTATGTGAAACACACACACACACACACACACACACACGGTGCCCTGTATACGGTGATGGTTTCACCTCAAGCTCCTTGTGTTCTCTGGATCTTTTCTTTCATTACACCCGCTCTTGGAAAAATCCTTCACGCCGGAGTAAACTGCTAACGGTTTGAAAAGCATATCTCTTAGTGAAGGAGCAACTCTTAACAATATGAAAATCTGTGACTGAATAAATAAATTCTAATAACATTGCAGCCTGCATCCAAGTGGATGAGAGAATATCTGGGGACTACAACTCTTACAGGGCCCACCTGAAATCATACTACCTAATTGGTAACCTCATCTATGGATAACCTGGCCCTGATGGGACCAACAAACATTTGTCTGGTTAGGAATCAGAGTTGAGTTTTTGGGGAATGAAGATGAAAGGGTAGTACATTTGATGGAAGTTTGGAAATATATACCATAGGGTATACTAAATAGTCAACTGGTATTCATGATCATTTCCTAAACAGAAACAGAACTTTAAGGAATAGCGTTTTATCCAAAAAGCAGGGTAAGTTGGAAGGAACAGGGGTTGAAAGCAGACAACCTAATTGTAGCACGTTTCTAATGGTACATCTCTAAAAATCGGTTCGTTGACTCCCCAGGAGTCAAGTTTCTCAATGCAGGCAAGACTGGGTCTTCTTAACACAAAACTCTGTTTCTGTGTTCTCTTGCCTAATGATGGCTTGGCTACAAGTAGACAAGCTTCCGTGAGATTCTTGATGCAAACAACTTGCATCTTATTGAAAGATGAAGACAATTTCGCTGCTTCAGCAGCAACTCTGGCTGAACATGAGACAATACAGCAACAACCCTGGTCCTTTCCCAGCAGGACAAAACCAAATAGACCAAGTCCACTGGCCTCCTGGCAGGAGTCTCCTGGATTAGGGAGACTCTCCTAGATTCAGGGGCCGGACCCATCCTACGATCAGAACAGGACGCTAGCACCCACATCACTTTCACTCAGAGGCTTCTTCTCTTCTTTTTCTTCTTTCTCCTTTTAAATCACGTCAGGAGGCCTGTTCCATTAAAATACACTCAATCTGGGCCACCTCTGACAGAGATATATAGGCCCCTCATGCAGGCTGATAATTTCACATCCCAAGAAGGCTAATACACTTGCCCCTTCAAACTTGTATTCTTGGATCCTTTGTTCACATATTTTAGAAGAGAGGTTGAGAGGAGCCTGGGGGAAGGACTAAGAAGGATCCTAGCAGCAGGCAACTATGCTCAGACTCTTCTCCTTATTCTAGTCCTAGACAGTTACACACACCCTCAGCAAAAGCCCTTACTGTTCTCTGGGCCAACCTCCTATTAAGAAGCTAAATGAACATTTTATGTTTCTGAACCATAACCCTAGGGGTGAGGGAGTCTCAAAAACGTCTTAGAAAAGTGGGTATCATCTAACATCTAGAGTTTCTCCATAAGAGATAAAGGCTCTGGCACTTTCGAGCTGTGTGACTTTGGACAATTATTTCACGTCTCCGTGCCTCAATTCCCAAATCTGTAAAATGGCAATAATAATGCTGTCTATAATCAGAGGGTTATTTTGAGATTTAGAGAAGTTAATACACTTAATACATTTAGAACAGTGCCTGGCACAGATGGAGCTACAAACGAGCATTTTCTATTCTTAGTAGACTAGGAAGCAGAATTTAGGTAATTGCAATTTTCCCAATCTCCTTTCATTTTCAGAAATGTTCAGTCACTCAAGTAATGTTTGTTGCTTCACATAAATTAGCATTTTGGACATCTGCTTGGTTGGCCCATTCCTTAGTCGGGCTCTGAGTCCATAAAAGATAACCATGCCAAAGTGTGATATAAGAAAAAAAAAGTAGTTAATTAAATTGGGCAGAAGGTGCACTCTTCTGAAAGCAGGGAACACTAAGATGGACACACAAAGCCTTTCGTGGGTACAGGAAGAATCAGGACAATATCACTGGCAGTGGCAGGGTGAGGTGGAGGTCAAGGGTTGGGGGCCGTTAAGAGAAAACATACCCAGTATCTGAAGGAAATACAATCACTATCTTGAAGAGATATCTGCACCCAGTATTATTCACAATAGCCAAGACATGGAAACAACCTAAGTGTCCATTGACAGATGAATGGATAAAGCATAGTATAGATACATGTGGAATGTCATTCAGCCATAAAAAAAGAAAAAAGAAAAAAAGAAGAAGAAGGAAATCCTACCATTTGCAACAACATGGATGGACCTCAGGGTATTTCTAAGTGAAATAAGTCAGACGGAGAAAGACAAATACTGTATTATCTCACTTATATGTGGAATCTTAAAAAAAAAAAAAAAAAAAAAAAGGCCAAACTCAGAAACAAAGAGTGGAATGGTGGTTGCCACGGGCTGATGGGAGGGGAAAGGGGTGAGATGCTAAGAAAGTGGTTAGTAAATGTTTCTACTACAGAAACTGGTAGCTACGTGATGGATGATAAACGGATGTGTTAACTAATTTTATTGTGGTCATTTCACAATATATATGTGTATCAAATTACCACCTGTATGCTTTAAACTTACACAGTGTTCTAAGTCAACTATATCTGAATGAACTTGGGGGTAGGGAAGAAAATATAACCCAAACCTACATATTCAAATACTGACTTAACATTGTATCTCTTAAGGGGCTATATACATTTTTCAGTGATGCTGCTATATTTAAAAACATATTTGGAAGCTGGAAACTTCCAGAAAGCCAAATTAGAAGATATACATGAAAATAAATTATTGCTTTGCTTTTTACCCCAACCTCTGCGGGGCAGGGGTTTTTTCCCACTGTAGTCACTAGATGTGGTTCTGGAAGGTTCTTGGCTATTTCTAAAAAGAAACTTAGAAGTACAAATTTCTATTTTTCTACCACTGAGACTGTCCAAAACTCAGTTCTGAAAGTGACACTAGCATTCGAATAAGATATTTAACTTGTATTTTGGATAGTAATATGGGATTTCTACAGTTTTTGTTAAGTAAAGAGACTGTTACTTTGTAGTCCCTTTATCCCTTTATCTATCTTGTGTATTATTAAATCACTGTATTTCCTAGGTAAATCAAACTCAATGCCTCATGATCCTGCCCCTCCCAAATTAATGAAATAAAATTAGCCATGTATTTATTCCACAACAGCAGTGTAAGTTTTAATGAGAATATTTGTAAAGTAATTCCGAGTTCTTACTCTGTGAATGCAAACCATCGGTATTAAAGTCAGCAAATAAAACAGCTGCCTGTGACAAAGACAGTCAAGGTAAGGGTTCTAAACAACTGCTCCAGTACAGTGTTTAAGGAGCTGTTTCCATTCTCTCTCTGGTAGCGGCTCATTTAGCCCTTGTACCACATCCTTTGGCGGGAGTAGAAACGCACTACTCTGGAAATGCTACCCGCGCTATGGGGAAGTCATTTGTAACTGCTAAATGACTTGCATCCTGGTAGGACTGAGATGTATGGGAATTGCATTCGCCCACGCATTTCCACCAGGCATTCTGCTCAGGAGACTCTAATGTATTTATCATTACAGTTTCACCCCCGAAGAGGTGCTTAACTAGGTTTGCCTTCAGATTCTAGCTGGTCGGAGGATATGGAAACCCAGCAGGCAAGGCAAATATATTGAGATGGCAGGCCTCAGGAGAATTATTACACGGAAAACCCACAGCTTCCCATGCCCGACGCCAAGGCTAACTTGGAAAGTGTCAAGAACGTGCCGGAGCCTACAGGCTGCCGCGCGAGCATCTGGTTGACCTCTGGAATGGTGAAACACTGGCCAGAGAGAGAGTAGCAGGCTGCACAGAACCGATACTTGGTTCCCTTTAGACACCGGACATAAAAAGTGCCATCAACCAGTTCTATCAGTAAAATCATGTGAGCTCTCCCTTTTATTTTCTTAAGAAAATCAAAAGTTTTCAATACCCAAACCTTTCAACATAAAGCCTTATTTTTTGTCAGATTAATAGCCTCAGTCCAGCTCTCTCCTGCTAGCAAATGAGGAAGACCATAACAGAGTATAGGAGAATGTGAGCCTTCTTCACTCAATTAGCAGCTGTGACCGAGCCCTTATTGGGCCTCAGACACCACAACAGTGCTGGAGAGATAAAGTGAGTTAAGACATGAATGCAGCCCTTGAAGGGCTTACTGTGTGAACAGAGGCAGATAAATAACAACCCCACCTGTAAGGAGGGCTGTACACAACAGAAAGAACAGTCTCTAGGTTGGAGGATAATAACCGACTACACGGGAGAGTTAATCTCCATCAAATAATTTACATCTGAGATGGCTCAAAGGTTGAGAATTCACTATAAAGAATCAGGGGAAGAAGAGTCTAGAATAGCATTCTCTGGGGTTGAAAGCACAGAAGCACCTGGCATATTGGCAAGTGTCATAGGTTGAACTGTGTCCCCCCCCGCCCCACATTCACATGTTGAAGTCTTAACCCCCAGCACCACAGAATGTGACCTTAATTGGTAGACATTCTAATAGGATAGACATTATAAAATGGGGCTATTTGGACAAAACAGTCATCACCCGGGGAGAACGCCACGTGGAGATGAAGGCAGAGATCGGGGAGTCGCAGCAGGAACCAAGGCAGACCAAGGATTGCCAGCAACCACAGAAGCTCGGGGAGGCCTGGGTCAGATTCTCCCTCCCGGCCCTCAGGCTTGTGACCGCCCTAACGGGACCTAGGTCTCGACTTCCAGCCCCCAGGACTGTGAGACGATACATTTGTGCTGTGTTGTGGTACTTTGTGAAGACAACATTAGGAAACGAACACAGGTGGAGTGGTAAGATGTTCTGTTTGGGCGCCTGTGCAGGTGTGACGTGCAGAATAAGGACCATAGGGAACGAAGCTGCAAAGGAGACGAGGTCCTTACCCAGGGTCTTTGACGTCAAACTGAACAAGTCCCTCTCAGATTTGTTGATGAAAGGGAGCAGCAGTTTTTAATGAAGGAATAAAACTCGGGGGAAGGGAAGAAGCTGGAGGCTTAAACGGGTGGCAGAAACCATAGGAAAGAGTCCTGGACCCAGAGCCATGAGCCCAGGCACAAGAACAGGAGGTTGTGAGACCCTTGACATTTTAGGTAAAATTTCGTGTGGTTGTGCATCATCACAGCCTATTAGCTAAGGGCACAAATCTCGAAGTCAGGCGTCAGTTCCAAATCCCCGTTCTAACACATATTAGCACAAGGCTATCATTAAATTATTTCTCTTCCCTAAGGCTCACTTTCCTCAACTAGAAAAGGGGGGTGACCTTATACTATATGCTGGTTATGAGAATGTAATGGTACATTGTACAGAAAGTACTTAGTACCATGACATAGGATAAGTGCTCTTTCATAAATGTCTCTTATTATTGTTTCCTTATTTTCCTTTTCCATGTGTGGGTGATGCGTCAACACTGAATTCAACGAGATCGTTGTCACATTAAAGTTCTGATGCCTTCAAAGTCCACCAGTTAATGGAAAGTATGGTAAACAAAGTTAAGGCTTCAAATTCTACATCCATATTAAAATTGGTTTAATAGGTAAAATTAATGATCTTTCTTTATTATGAACACACAGCTAATCTCAATGAACGGACTATTTTAAAATTGAACGTTACTAATAATTCTATCAAACTAATGGTTACCGGAGGGGAGGTGGATGTGCTGGGGTATGGGTGAAATAGGTGATGGGGGGGATTAAGGAGTGCACTTGTGATGAGCACTGAGTGATAAAAAGAAGAGAGAGAGGATATACAGGGGCACCTGGGTGGCTCAGTCAGATAAGCATCTGACTTTGGCTCAGGTCATGATCTCACTTTTCATAATATCAAGCCCCACATCGGGCTCTCTGCTGTCAGCACAAAGTCCACTTCAGATCCTCTGTCCCTCTCTCTCTCTCTCTCTCTCTTTCTCTGTCCCTTCCCTGCTCACATATGCTCTCTCCTCTCTTTCTCTCTCAAAAATAAACATTAAAAAAAGAATATGCTAAAATAATTCAGGGGAAAAAAAATAACAATTCTGTCTCCAGTGGAGATAAGTGACAAATATAATTAAGTTCTGGTTAACTGAGCAAAGTTCTTTGATTCTTTGGGGCCAAAGTGACCAATAAAAACTGTTTGAGAAACAATCATATGCATGTTCAATAAGCAAACATGTATGTGTGTGTGTGTGTGTGTGTGTTAACTCAACATTATCCAGTATAGTTGATTGACCGCTGAGATACAAGTCTGTTTCAAAAGAATGACCTATGGCAGCTAACATTCAAATTCACACTAACAGATTGCAATGGATTTATGTCCCAAGACTTGATCTCTAAATTTCCCACAATTTTAAAGTGGTTTTTAATTGAAGATGAGTCAGAGTCATGTTATATAATTTTAGTCCCAGATTATGGTTCTGATTATATCATAAATTTGGGGGCATCTGTTAGTGAGGATAAGATCCTCCTCATCTCTTTAATACAAAAGCTTTTTATATTCCTCATTGTGGGAGAGAGAAAAGCTACTATTTCTTTTATTGAGTATCTGACCCAAGATCATATATTCCTTGGAGTCAGACTTAAGCCAGACAAAGCTTTTATCTCTCTATGACATCTCACTGTCTTTCCAACTATGTATTAATAACATGAAGATAAGAACAAAGAGAAGTAGAATTACTATTTCTTGAGTACCTACTAAGTACTAGACACTTTGGCATGGATTTTCTCATTTCATTATCAGTTATTACCTGCATTTTTCAAAATTTACTCATTTAATATGGGATAGAGCCAGGGTTACTATCCAAGTGTTCTGACTCTCAATTCACTGTTCTTTCTACCACACAAAAGAAGACTGCCTTCCCAACTCCCCCAAAATATCCAAGTTTAGTTTTCTCTCTTCTGACATAATCTCGTAAATTGTACTTTATTGTTTTAGATTGGGTTCTCCTCAATGCAGACCTCATATCAAGAACTGAAGTGCACAGGGGCACCTGGGTGGCTCAGTTTAGCGTCCAACTTCAGCTCAGGTCATGATCTTGCGGTTCACATGTTGGAGACCCGCGTCGGGCTCTGTGCTGACAGCTCAGAGCCTGGAGCCTGCTTCGGGTTCTGTGTCTTTCCCTCTCTCTGCCCCTCCCCTGCTCACACACACACACTCTCTCTCAAAAATTAATAACCATTAAAAAAATTAAAAAAAAAGATTTGAAGTGCATTGTTTCTTCGGGAGGTACTTCTAGGCAGGATCCTCAGGGAAGTAGGGAATAAAATAGAAAAGGCAAGGAAAGCAATATAAGGCACATTGATGAGTGCACTACCACTGGAGGCAACTGGGGTTCATTCCATGGGAGTTTGTGGGAGACTGCATCAAGCACATCTGAGCCGGGGTGACCTACTGGGGTGTCTACCCACTAACTCCTGTGAGTGAATAGTTGAAAGCTGTTCCTCGAAGCCTTAACTCCCCGGCTCTCATAGTCGAGTGGCCACAGAAAGCTCTCAGGCAAAAAGCTGAACATGCTTGCCTGCTGAAATCCTGGGAGAATAGTGAGTCCCACAAAGATATGGGGGGTGGGGGCAAAGATGCACTGTGTTTGCTACAATTATTGTCTTCATTTTATATGTGTGGTAACTGAGGACCAGAGAAGCTAAGTGTCTTGCCCCTCGTACTCAAGGATAATGAAGTGACTAATCGGCAGTATCACTTGTCCCCAAGGAATGTGTTTCTAATGCTTAGAAAGGATGAACATGGGGCACCTGGGTGGCTCAGTCGGTTAAGCGGCCGACTTCGGCTCAGGTCATGATCTTGCGGTCTGTGAGTTCGAGCCCCGCGTCGGGCTCTGGGCTGACAGCTCAGAGCCTGGAGCCTGTTTCAGATTCTGTGTCTCCCTCTCTCTGACCCTCCCCGTTCATGCTCTGTCTCTCTCTGTCTCAAAAATTAAAAAAATAAAAAAATAAAAAAGGATGAACATATTAACTTCTCTAGGCTGTTTCCCTGTTAACACAGTCACGGCTCCCAGTGGAGCTGGAGATAAGTTATTTTCACCTTGTCACATTGTTTTCCTTTCAGTTATTAGCTTTCAGCTCATCGCCTCTCCCTAACTTGTGAAGTAGTCCATGCGGTCTTCTGCCTTCTTACGGGATCACCCCCCACCCTGGCCCAATTTTAACTTAGTCTCCTCTGTAAACACTATCTCCAAGTGAGGTCACCTTCTGAGGTGCTAAAAGGTATAACATCAGTATATCAATTTGGAGGTGATATAATTCAGCCCATAACAGGACATCCAGGAAGAAGTAAATTAGACCCATAGAACATAGATCATTTATGTTAGGTTTAGGAACAAGCATTTTTGTTTTTGGGTTTTTGGCATTTAAAATAATTGTCATCCTTTCAAAAATTTGACATTTTGAAATTCTGCAAGATTAGTCTTATAAGTAAAATGCAAAAACATATAACTGAGTCATTGATTTTAGATTTGGGATTTTAAGTTGGATGGTATGAGTTTTTGGCTAAGTTTGTAAATAATAGTAGAATGTTTTAGGGGCGCCTGGGTGGCGCAGTCGGTTAAGCGACCGACTTCAGCCAGGTCACGATCTCGCGGTCTGTGAGTTCGAGCCCCGCGTCGGGCTCTGGGCTGATGGCTCAGAGCCTGGAGCCTGTTTCCGACTCTGTGTCTCCCTCTCTCTCTGCCCCTCCCCCGTTCATGCTCTGTCTCTCTCTGTCCCAAAAATAAATAAACGTTGAAAAAAAAAAAATTAAAAAATAGTAGAATGTTTTAAAGAACTTAGATTCTTTATATTTTTAAAGTATAATTTAATAGATTTACAACGTCAAAGTATATGGGAAAGTTTTGCTTGCTGAACATTTATTTAAAATATGTGAAAATAGAATCTATTATGTTACATTTATAAATGAAGTTTAAAACATTTTATGAGAGTTTAGCCAAGTTTGTAAATGGGACGGAATATTTAGGAGAGTGTAAAAATATTAATCAAAGTTTCCTTGGAAGTGATTATTAAATGTTAAGAGATTTATAACTATAACACCATTTTTAGGTCGAATTTAAAAAGCTTAAAGGAAAGCTAAATTTTTCAATTTGTCCCCTTAATAAATTGAACATTAATTTTAAAAAAAGCAGCCACCAATAGCATTTCTCGTGCAGCAGTCTGCCCTCAAGAATGCAAAAGTCTCATTTCAATACTAAGAATACCATGTGAAAAAGAGCTACATTTTTAACTTAAAGTTCAATTTTTCTCCTATTACAAAAGCAACACACACACATCATAGAGATGTTCGAACCATCGAGGCCCCTTTTTAAAGATTTGAAGATATCAATGAAAAGATAATAAAATAAAAATTATATAATCCATGAGATAATTACAGCAAACATCCTTGTAGGGAGCATCTGCAGACGTCAGTGTTCTCAGTGTGTGGTTTCCAGACCAGGGCAGCCACCACACCTGGGAATGAGTGGCAAGACCAACCCCCGCCCCTCTCCCCTGCCCCTCTGCGCCCCCCTTCTTCACTCCACCTTCCAGACACACTGAATAAGATGCTGGGGGGGGGGGGGGGGAGCAGCAATCTGGCTAAAACAGTCCCTCCAGGTGATTCTATTGTATGCTAAACTTTGAGAGCCACTGACACACGTCAGAATTGTTTCCACAGGGTAAGTACCTATGAGCGATAGTGTTTGCTCAAAAAGGATTTTGTGCTTTTTGGTTTATTGTTATTATCATCGTTAATACTTTCACTGAACCATAGACCTTGTTTAGATGGCACCAGTTTTTCCACTAATGTTCTTTTCTGCGCCAGGATCCAATACAAGGTCCCAGATTACATTTAGTCATCCTGTCTCCTTTGTCGCCTCGGGTCTGTGACAATTTTTTAGGCTTTCCTTGTTTTGCAAGACCTTGATATTTTTAAAGGATATTTATGAAGTATTTTGTTGAGTGTGCCTCATCTGGGGTTTTCTCATGATTATTAGATTGGGGTTATGAGTTTCAGGAAACAATACCAGAGAGGTGAGGTACCCTTTTCATTCCAGTCTATCAGAGGGTATGTGATATCCTCGTGATTTACCACTGGTGATGTTAACCTTGACCACTTGGTTAGAATGGTGTCAGCCAGATTTCTCTGTTGTAAAGTTACTATTTTTCCTTTTCATATTTCATGCTTTGTAAGCAAATCACCGAGTCCAGTCAGCACTCAAGGGAAGGTACGTTAAGGGCTACCTCCCAAAGGGGATAGGACCTCCATAAATTCTTTGGCATTGTTCAAAGATTTCCTCTCCCCCACTGATTGATTGGCTGATTGATTTACATCAGTATGGATTCGCGGACACTTGTTTTATTCTTTGGGTTATAATTCAATGCAGCATTTATTTATTTCTTGCTCATAGTATTCTAGCTTTGGCCAACTCTTTCAGATTGGTTCCTATGTTTTTGCAGCTTTATTGAGGTATAATTCACCAGTAAAATTGTAATATATTTAGCATGTACAACATGATGATTTGATATACATATACACAGTGAAAGATTTCTACCAAGTTAATTAACACATCTATCAGCTCGCATAGTAGCTTTTTGGGGGGAAGGCGGTGAAGACACTTAAGATTTACTCTCTTAGCGAATTTCAATTATATAATACAATATCACCAGCTATAGTCACCATGCCATAAATAAGATCCTCAGACCTTATTCAACTTAAAACTGAAAGTCTTTTATCAACCTTCTCCCATTTCCCCACCCTCTAGCCCCTGGCAACCACCAATTTACTGTTTCTGTGAATTTGACTTTTTTTTTTAAGGTTCTACATGTAGTATTTACCTTCTCTGTCTGGATCCTATGTTTTTTGTTTATCATTCCTTACCTTTGGCACTACAAGATGGCTCATGGTTCTTATTTTATATTTCCCATGCCCAGCCCTATAATAATCATTTCTCTAAGGAGCCTTGATTCCTTTAACTGGAGAATTGTATTCAGTAACCAAGATCTGTGCCCTCGGTGTGCTTCTTGCCACGAGGGTATTACTAACCTTAGACTTTCTCATGGGCAGAGCTAGTCAATCCATATACTTTTAAGGATTCCAATATATATTGCAACATTTTCCTTTTTTATCTAGCTTGCATCGTACCACTAATGTATGATAGAGCAAGTTTTCCCGTATGTTTGTCAACAAGGATCATTATGATTTATTTTATTGTAACTTTACCAATGTGATAAATTCTAAAAAAAATCGTATACCTGTGCAATTTTTATTACTGTGTCAAGTAAATATTTTCCATATATCCACTAGGCATTTTACTTTCTCCTTTCCTAAGTTCTCTCCTTGTGGCATGTGCTCATTCATTTTTCTACTACTGCTCACTTACTAACTACAGTAAAAGAAAGTGTTTAAACATACACTCTTCAGATATTAAGGTAACAGAAAATGAACATACTAATAGCCATGTCTAGCAAACCTCATGGCTTAATTATATTTGCGAATGAAAGAAAAGCTATTTGGTTATCTCTTTGACCTGAAACTCACCTGGAGAGACAATCGTTGGAAGAAATTCCAGAGTACTATAAAATATTGATACATTTCAGGTTGACCTCCCTTTGCACTGGTAGCTGACAGAAACCACTAACATCCTAGGAGTTTGTGTGAAGCATGGAGTGATTTTAAGTTCTTCTGTGCTCTGGGAGAGAAAGTCGAGATTTCGTTGTGCATATGGCCTGATTTATGAGGAATGGCAAGCTGCAAAAACTCTCTCCTCTGGACCTCCACAGGGCACATGAATTTTGCTGTATCTGCAAAGGAATATCAAGATGAAGTTTACAGTTTAAAAGTGTGGTAGAGAGGGTTATACTCAGGACATTTCATTTATATTATAGTTGCTTCAGTATAAGATAGTCAAGGGCAGCTGTACCACTTAACAAGTGCTTGGAAAAAGAAGATAATGGGCATTTGAGGCACAAGAGTGGGTTCATTGCCTAGAATAGTATCATAAAGCCCTCAAGCCCTCAAAAATCTGGTAATACCTCCTCTCGTTTAGTTCATCCACCATTCTTTGCTCCAATCACACGGAGGTAATTGCTATCCTTTGACCATGCCAGGCAAAACCAAGGGCATTTGCACACATTATTTTCTTCTGCCCAGACCATTCTTTCTCCACGTATCCACACGGCTCCCACCCGTTGCTCAGACGTTACCTTCTCAATAAGAACACCCTGACCATAGTGTTGACATGACAATCCCTCACTCTCCAATCTCTTTGTTAAGATAATGCTAGCAGCTATAACAGATAAAACCCTACCTCTCAATGGTTTACGACAATAAAAGTTTTATTCACTCAAAAGTCCAAATGGTAGATTGGTGGGACAGATGGTGGCACTTTCCCACACAACCATTCAGCGACTCATACTGAAGGAGTCTCTTCCTATCATTATCATGTCGATTCCAAGCATGTCCCTGAATCAATAAAGAAAGAGGTAGTCAAGGCAAGAGACTTTCACGTGTCAAGAGAGAACTTACTCAACATCATCCTACCCCCATTTCATTGGCCCAAACTCAGTCACATGATTATATGTAACTAGCAGAGAGACTGAGAGATGTGGTCTAGCTATGTGCACAGGAGGAAAAGCAAAAAGTTAGTTTAACAACTAACCAGTCTCTTCCACACACATAGTAGGCACTTATTAAATATCTGTTGACAATGAACACATCAACGCTGTGATTAATCCATTCAAGTTAAGAGGGATTTTGAGGGATTCAATGAATGATAAACATGGTTTCTTTCTTTTTTTTTTTTAATGTTTATTTATTTTTGAGAGAGAGGGAGACAGAGCA
The DNA here is from genome assembly GCF_016509475.1 of Prionailurus bengalensis. NCBI lineage: Eukaryota > Metazoa > Chordata > Mammalia > Carnivora > Felidae > Prionailurus > Prionailurus bengalensis. The sequence continues at coordinate 30,609,941 of NC_057344.1, read as the reverse complement.
CAAGCAGGGGTGGGGCAGAGAGAGAGGGAGACACAGAAACCGAAGCAGGCTCCAGGCTCTGAGCTGCCAGCACAGCCTGGTACGGGGTTTGAACCCACAAACCGTGAGATCATGACCTGAGCAGAAGTCCAGCTCTCAACCGGCTGAACAACCCTTGCGCCCCAAACATGGTTTCTGATGGTTTCAAGGTTTTCTACTTAAGCGAGGAAATATGCACTCATTTAAAAAATGATCATACAAAGCAACAGGTAAGAAACAAACAGCAGTTACAATCAAGACTTCAGTAATGCAGTGGAAGGATCCAGCCTTTAGTACTAAAATGGTCATGAGGAGTTTTGCAGGAGGTAGGACTCTCTCAAGTTGGGTCTTTAAAGAAGGGTAATGATTTTAGTGAGTGGAGAGAAAGGAAAGAATAAATCAGGTAAGGAGAAAGAACAAGGATGGAGAACAAGGATGAAGGTAGGCTTACTTACGTATTTCAGGTGGGGAAGTATATCAGTTAAGATAGGCTGCATTATCTTATAATAAATCACCACCAATATTTCAGAGCTTTAGAATAACAAAAGCTTATTTCTGGCTCATTTTACACGTCATCGAAAGTCACGTGGGATCTCCGTTGTACTTGCCAGTGTCTGCTTGGGGGCCCAGGTTGATAGATTAGCCACTATTGAGAACACTGTCAGTAACTGTGGCTAAAGGAAACACAACGCTCTGGAGAGTCCTACCTTACGAGTTAACTGCGGTGCTCGAAAGTGACATATATCACCTCCACTTAAACTCACCGGCTGGGATAATCACATGGCATATTCCCAAATGAGAAGAATTTGAATAACTGGCAAACAACATTGACGACCATCACGAAGGGCAGCGGAGAATGAAGTCAGATCAGAGGTACCAGCATTGCCTTCAGTCTGCATCAGCACCACACTTAGAAATTAATTCACACTGCAAAATCCTGACAGACTCCAAAACTCACCTCTTTAACCCGGATCGCTTTTAAATTCCCCATCTGTTGATCTGACTCCCGACCACCAACCAGCCTCCACTCAGATATTTATGATTGTTTCATTTATCAATCTGTGATTCAACAAACATTTGAGCCGACCCATCAGGTGAGGTGCTGGGGACACAGTGGGGAACAAAGCAGTGATAGTCCCTGGCTCGACTGGATGGAGAAGCTGCAGGAGCCTGTGGGCAAAAACTGCACTGATGAAACCAAATCAAACCAAACCAAGAATCATCAGAGGCACGGTCTCATTGCTTGCCTGCGCGTGGTGGCCACAGGAGATGAAACGTCTATCGGGCTTGCAAGTGTCGTACTTTATTTCTTCCACGTTCGCGAAGGCTCTGAGCCTGACGCTAGGCACACGATAACAGCCGTTCCCTCCAATCTGCAGTTTGGGTGTCTCCTTCGGAGATTTCAGTTACCCACGGTCAACCATGGTCCCGGAGCAGATGCACCTACTCCTGACGAGTCATTAGGCCGTCACAACATCCATGGTCACCTCACGCTACGTCAGAGCGCCAAGGGCACTCACCTCGCTGGTCTTAGCACGTGGGCATTTTATCATCTCACAGAATCATAAGAAGAAATGTGAGTTTGCTAATAAAACATTTTTTTTGAGACAGAGAAAGACCAAATTCATATATTTGTATTCAGTATATTGTTATAATTGTTTTATGTTATTACTTATGGTTGTTAATCTCTTACTGTGCCTAATTTAAACGTGTATTGATTTATTTTGAGAGAGAGAGAGAGAGCCTAAGCGGGCGAGGGGCAGAGGGGAGGGGCGGAGGGAGAGGAAGAGCGAGAATCCCAAGCAGGCTCCACCTTGCCACACAGAGCCTGACATGGGGCCCGATCCCGTGAACCTTGAGATCCTGACCTCATGAGTCGAAATCAAGAATTGGACACTCAACCGACTGAGCCACCCGGGTGCCCCTTACTGTGCCTAATTTAGAAATTAAGCTTTGTCATGGGTATGTGAGTAGAGGAGAAAACCGTATATATAGGACTCTACTATCTGCAGTTTCGGGCATCCACTGGGGGTCTCAGAAGACATCCTCTGTGGACAAGGGGGAGCTACGCTAGAGGCCGTATTGCTGTTCCCTTTTGCACTCATTTCTTCTCTTGCCTCTCCTTCCCTTAATCTCCCCCTCTCTTGTTCTCCTTACTGGAAGTGATGGAAGCACCTCAAATGAAATTCTTTTCTGTGAAAAGTACTAACCATATTCATAAAAGACAAAAGCTGGCCAAGAATATTGTTTCAGCCTTTTCGTTTCTTAAGTAAGCAGAGCGATGAATTTGCCTGGAAAGGAAAGTGCCAAAGATAAATTTTGTGGATAATAAAAGTCCTGAACAACGGCAGGTGGATCGATTTGAGTTCTGCCAAACACAGGTCTCCTGCTGAACCTGCCCTCATTCTACAACTCAGTTCAGGAGTGAGCCATTTATGCAGTATTTGAAAAGTGCCTTAAAAAAATCATGACTGGGGGGGCGCCTGGGTGGCGCGGTCGGTTAAGCGTCCGACTTCAGCCAGGTCACGATCTCGTGGTCCGTGAGTTTGAGCCCCGCGTCGGGCTCTGGGCTGATGGCTCAGAGCCTGGAGCCTGTTTCCGATTCTGTGTCTCCCTCTCTCTCTGCCCCTCCCCCGTTCATGCTCTGTCTCCCTCTGTCCCAAAAATAAATAAACGTTGAAAAAAAAATTTTTTTTTTTAAAAATCATGACTGGGATTTAGAAAGCAAGCTTGTATGGAAAGAAAAAGAACTTGAGCCTTATCTCCTTTATGAAAACAAAATGCTAGGTCTAGCTTTTTTCAAAATTTAGTGAGAAATCTGGACCAGGCACACAGCATGCAATAAATACTATTTACTGCTCTGAATTTATTTATGTTCTTATTTCTTTTTTTTTCCCATAAGAAATATTCTGACCTCTTCCTTAATACTGTCTACACACACACACACACACACACGCACACACATAAACACTTTCAAATGGCTTTTTGGAATATTTGAAAAGGAACTAAGATGTAATTATGAAAAACATTATGTAATTGATAAGTAGTATATGGCAATAAAGTCTTTTCAAGTCTAATCATATAAAATTTACATTTAAAATTTTAGCCCCAGAGGTTTAGAAAATGGCAAACTGAATTTCATAATTTTCCAAGATTCAAATTCGTTTCCAAGTAATGCTATGAATCAGCAACCTTAAGACTATCGTGCTAGATTACTAGAATACATATACATGTTTGATATATAAGCATTAATATTGCCCTAATATTAAGGTACAAATTCTCTTCTATAAGAAGCTAAACAAAGAAAAACAATAATTCTAAAGAAGATAAAAATACACAACTCCCTAACTGACGTCAATTTTGCCTGGCTTATCCCACATGGCCACATTTGAAAATGTAAATCAGAGCATACATAAACAAATGGACAATCAGGCACAAATCAACCCTTTTGGTCAGGTTTCAGGAAGAAATGGTAACTTAGGTTGTTCAGGGGATATGCGTATATCCCTGAAAAACCTGCAGCAATATCATCTGAAATACCCTCCCTCATAAGGAGAGAGTTTTGCTTTCTCTTGTTCATGCTAGTTATCTCAGCTTGCTTTCTTTCCATAAAGGTTTTCTGAGCACTGACGATTGGAGGTGGGATAGGTCTATGAGCTGGCATTTTTGGAAGGAAGTGCAGTGGGAGAAAAGATGGACAAGGGCAAGCCTGTAATGAGAGATCACGAACCCTAGGCTGAATACAGAGGCGGGAGAAGAAAGGAAGAACTCAGTGAGGGAAAATGACAGGACAAGGCATTGGAGAGGATTTGGTGAGGTCCCGGGACTGGGGAAGTGAGGGCCCATTAGAAAGTTAGGAGAAAGGGCACAGGTTGTATTCAGAAGTAAGTATCAATGAAGAGTTCAAGAGGTAATGAGAGCTGGTCTGTGGCCCCGAGCACACACAACAAGGCAAAGGGGAAGAGAGGATTGTTGCCAGTGAAGGGGTTGAAGAACCCTGAGGACAGGATGTTCGATCTGTGTCATCTGCATAGTTGTTAAAAAAAACAAAAACAAGAGTTGCTCTGGGGACACAACTGCACCTGTGGACCACTTGTGGCGTTACTCAATGGACAAGGACGACGTGTTTGGGCAGTGGAAGCAATGAACATGGGAAACAAACCCGGAGCCAGCAGCCACTGCTTCTGAACACTGCCTCGGGCACGCTGCAGACCGTAGTAGAACATAACACGTACTGAGGACTTGCCACAGCGAGACACTGTGCTAAGAGCTTTACATTCACGTTCTTACTATTCTTGACAACAGAACGCCACTATCTTCTCCAATTTTACAGAACAGGAAAGGGGGTGACTTTGCTCAAAGAGACATGATTCAATTGGTGGAGCCCATTTGGAACCCAGGCAACCTCTTCCAGCTTCCATGGTCCTAACCAGTGAGCAATATGGCCATTCTGTTTGGAACCCCATCTAGGTGAGGCTAATGACCCTGGGTGGGACGACTGTCGTAAGAAATCACAACGGCCTAAACACTTGGTCAAGACTGGTGGATTTCAGAGGAAGGTCCTTATTATGACAGACAGGTGGAGGGAAGGAAAGACCTATTTCCCATACCCCCAGACAGACACCTTTGTTAGCCCTGTGAGAATGCCCTGATGGGAAAGAACAGCAGTTTGACCAAGGAGATTCTGCAGTGGCGGTGTGTTTGCGGAGCTGGCCATTCTGGGACTGGGCATCATGCAGTCCCCACAGCCCATAAAGAAAGGAATAGATGTGGCGAGGAGAATTCCCCAAGCCTCGATAATATGCTGGAGTCTAAACTAGTTCTGCCTCTTGAAGGAGATGATATTTGCTGCCCTAGGCTATTTCTAAAAGGCTGTGAAAACTGCTGAGAACCCTAACTCTAAAGTATAAGGGAAAACTTTGGAAAGAGCATAAATAGGAACTCTATAACCACTTCATCCCTAGTCAATAGATTCACTCGGGAAAATGCTTTGTTTGTTGTCAAGTCAAAAATAAAAGTAAATTTCAGCCGGTGGCCAGTGCAAAATCCTCCTGTTTCTTAGGTCCCAATGAAGCCAAGTTGGTTTCTGGAACAGAGCCTGCGAGAAACCCCAGGAGAAGAAACCCAGAGACTCTCTTCATGAACCCTGTTCCCTTTGCCAGAGCAAGTGTCAGCTCCCAAACCAGAGGCAAACCAGGAGCATGACAGTGTGAGCGAAGCTCTGGGAAGATAAGGTGGGCGGGAGATACTGTATATGCAAAGGATGCCCCCAAATCAGGAAAGAACCAGTTTACAGTATCGTTAACAAGAATATTATTAAAGTCTATGCAAAGCTTAGAGTAGAGGGGCACCTGGGTGGCTCAGTCAGTAAGCGTCCGACTTAGGCTCAGGTCATGATCTCGCAGTTCGTGAGTTCAAGCCCCGCGTTGGGCTCTGTGCTGACGGCTCAGAGCCTGGAGCCTGCTTCGGATTCTGTGTCTCCCCCTCTCTCTCTTCTCCTCCCCCACTTACACTCTGTCTCTCTCTCAGGAGTAAATAAACATTAAAAAAAAAAAAAGCTTAGAGTAGAAGAAGCCAAGGCCAAAAGTTGGAGGTGAGTAGAGATATGGAGAGCACGTTCTAAAAATAAGGATGTGTTGCCTGGGAAAAGGAGGACATAGCACACAGAAATCAAATCAACCGTGTAAGGTGTACTTGTTTAGAGGGCCTGAGAGCGTGTTACCAGACTGACTGGTTTCTAGTCACCACTTTTTACATGCTCCTGCACCTATATCCTATTTGATGCTCATATTTTCCCGCCCAAAATTCACATCCGCTATAAATGAGTAAAAAATTATAGTTGAGCAAAAAGAAAAGAAAAACAACAACGATAATTAGCTCCATGGAAATATTAGTATATTCATCTCTGATATATTCATCCAGGTTTTTTTTTCAAATATACAGCTATGCTTTCAAAAACTGATCATATTATACATAATGGACTATACATTGCTTTTCTCCCTTGGCATTATATTGTGCCACATCATCCAGGAAAAGATAATTCTTATGTTACAACCATTCCAAAGCATAGAAATTGATGGACAAGTTCCCAACTATAGGCTAGTGTCACTAACCAACACTCTGATACATGATACTAAAATATTTGCAAATTAAATCTAATAATATACCATGACAAGTAGGATTTACTGAAGAATATAAGAAGGTTACAACACTGGAAAATTAATCCATATAACTCACTAGATCAAAATACTAATGGAAGGGAAAGTGATAGATGTCACCCATTCCTGGTTAAAAAAAAAAAAAAAATTAAAGCCACTAGTCACTAGGAACAGAAAGAAAATCCTATAACCTGAATGGGTAACATATAAAACATTGCATTTAGTGGGAAAATATTAGAAACGTTCACAGTAAATTAGAGAGAGAGAGAAAGCTATCTTATATCAGTTCTATACTTGAACATTTGCTTACTTTCTTTAAGATTCTAACTAATGCAAAACATACAGGAAATAAGGGGAATGAATATTCAAAAAGAAGAGATGAAATTGTCACAATTTGCTGAGAACATCATCTGTCTTGGACATATATGAGAAGAATCACTCCCCGCTTGCAAGAAAAAAGATTAGAAGAGATAAAATATTTCAATAATAAAGTAGCGTTTATATAAGCTCAGCCTACAAAATCAATTGTTTTCCTAAACACTGTCAATCATCTTAAAACAAAATGAAAAAATCATAGCTAAAATAGAACTACCTAGTAATAAATATAATTCTGAAAGTATAAGATGTCGATGAAAAAAACATTTTTTGAAATATAAGACTTAAGCGATTTAAAAGATATAACATGCTCTTGAATTGGAAAACTCATTGCAAAGATCCTTCTTCTTTTGAAATTAAACTATAAAGTTAATATTTAATGAGGGTAACATTTTAAAATATATAATATGCTTTTTTTATTCATCCAAAGACCTCCATTAAGCTTGGGAAAAATTAGAATTTTAAAAAATTTTTTAATGTTTTTATTTATTTTTGAGACAGAGACAGAGCATGAGCAGGGGAGGGGCAGAGAGAAAGGGAGACACAGAATCCAAAGCTGGTTCCAGGCTCCAAGCTGTCAGCACAGAGCCCGACACAGGGCTTGAACTCACAAACCGCAAGATCATGACCTGAGCTGAAGTCAGACACTCAACCTCCTGAGCCACCCAGGCGCCCCGGGAAAAATTAGAATTTTAAAGCAGAAATTCAACATGAAATAAAGAAGCAATACCCAGATTTTGCCTTCAAAAATACAATTAAAACAATATTTTTAACAATTATTTATTATTGAGAGACAGAGACAGAGCATGATCAGGGGAGGGGCAGAGAGAGGGAGAGACATAGAATCTGAAGCAGGCTCCAGTCTCCGAGCTGTAAGCACAGAGCCTGACGCGGGGCTTGAACTCACAGACTGCGAGATCATGACCTGAGCCGAAGTTAGATGATTTACCAACTGAGCTACTACCCAGGCGCCCCCAAAAATGTAATTTTTGATTCCACAGCAAAGCAATTGTCTTGAAAGCCAAGGTTTGTTGAGTGAGGAAAACAGTCTCTATGCTTTAAAATCTGTCCTTTACATTTCAAGAGCTAAATCTGAGTGACCTAGATCACAGGGTTTCCTATTATCGTAGTGTAGGCAGAATGCAGTATGCCAGCCACATAAGGAAAGTTCCCAAAAGATGGAAAGAAAGCATAGGGTGTTCCTCCTCGGGAGGAAGAAGAAAGATTTGGCAGAGAAGTATCTAACACAGAGATGCTGTCTGGACTCCTAAAAGGACATAAACATCATAATATTATCAAAAAGTAAAACGAGGGGTGCCTGGGTGGCTCAGTCAGTTAAGCATCTGACTCTTGACTTTGGCTCAGGTCATGACCTCACCATTCAGGAGTTCAAGTCTCACATCGGGCTCTGTGCTGAGAGCACAGAGTCTGCTTGGGATTCTCTTTCTCCCTCTCTCTCTCTGCCCCTCCCCTGCTCATGCTCTCTCCCTCTCTCTCTCTCTCTCTCTCTCACTAAATAAATAAACTTTAAAAAGAAATAAAAAGAGGGGCGCCTGGGTGGCGCAGTCGGTTAAGCGTCCGACTTCAGCCAGGTCACGATCTCGCGGTCCGTGAGTTCGAGCCCCACGTCAGGCTCTGGGCTGATGGCTCGGAGCCTGGAGCCTGTTTCCGATTCTGTGTCTCCCTCTCTCTCTGCCCCTCCCCCGTTCATGCTCTGTCTCTCTCTGTCCCAAAAATAAATAAACGTTGAAAAAAAAATTTAAAAAAAAGAAATAAAAAGAAATAAAAAGAAAAAATAAAGGAAAAAACTGACATGTGTAAGAAAGTGAGTAAAATATACTCTAATATATAATACATAGACTTTAAAAGAATGAGAAAAATAAGTCGATCATTACAATCACGTTCAGCTCAAAAAGTATACCATGAACTATTTCTGTGCCAATAAAAATATGTCTACAACACCATTTCTTATGGCTGCATATATTACATTGTATAAACATGCATACATACTTTTCTATTGCTAGATAGTTTATCTCGTATTATAACTTTTAGGTCATAATATACAATTTTAGACATAACTCTTCGTACACTTTCTGATGTTGTGTAACAATTTCCTCAGGATAAACTGATAGACCTAGAATTATCGAGACAAAGTGCGGGTGAAATATCAAGGATTTTGATCTGTATTAACAGGTGACTCTCCAAAGTGGTTCTACCAGCCATGTGGTCAGCTTTGGGGCTGGTGTTTCAACCAAGGAGAGGAAACATAGGTAAACTCGATTGGAATAATAACCGGAAAAATTGCACCAAAAGAGGTGAGGACAGATCCAGAACCTTCCTGATCGATTCAGCTGGTAGGTTTTCTTCATAAAGTTTGTTTTTTTTTTTCGTAAAATGTACTTAATCATAGTTGCTGTAGTATATCAATAAGCCTGCTTTCATTTTCCAGATTAAACGATGTTTTCCCAGAGTTAGCCTAGCATAATGCAAGGTAAGTAGACATAGAACACTAAGTTGAGGTAAGAGTTGTGGATTCATATCCAAGCCCTGTTTTGTACCTGTATGAATTTGGGTCAGTCACTTGATTTCTCTTACTCTTCATTTTTTTAATTTTTATTAAAAAAAAATTTTTAGTGTTTATTTATTTTTGAGAGAGAGAGAGAGAGAGAGAGAGCACGAGCAGGGGAGGGGCAGAGAGAGAGGGAGGCACAGAATCAGAAGCAGGCTCCAGGCTCTGAGCTGTCAGCACAGAGCCCGATGTGGGGCTCCAACTCATGAGCCTTCGAGCTGTGAGATCATGACCTGAGCCCAAGTCGGCCGCTTAACTGACTGAGGCACCCTTCTTACTCTTCATTTTAAAAATATAAAATAAGAATAATATCTTTGGTTGTTGTAGAGGTAAAATCGTGCATGTGAAAGGACCTGGTATGGGTCTGACACGAAAGGCATTCGAGTTTTATTTCATTTTCCTTCCTAGAGAGCAAAAAGAAAAGTAATTTTTATTCAAATGAAATTAATTACTTTGTTTGTTGGACACTACACATGAGGGAAAATGTGTTGGCAAAAACCCAAGATGGCGCTTGAATTCTGGAGGCACTTTCCAAAGATACGACTTGTCTGTCACTAACTCTCTATACTATCTTGAGCAAATAGCCAGTTCTTCCAAGGATGCATTGTTCTTACCCATAATGAGGAAAAATATGTTCTGAATCAAAAGGTCTAGCCCTAAGTCTTATTTTGTATGTATGGGAAAATGTATGGACATTTTTTCCCCCATAGATAAAGTCCAAGGCTGTCAACAGAATTTCAAAGAGACCTGTGATGCAGCAATAGTGATATTCTAGAATCTAGATGGTTTCTAAAATTTCGTATATATCTAATGCTCTCATTCTGATCAAACTCACAACTGACTCTCCTTTTGGTTCAATATTATTCATTAATATGCTATGAAGCAGTGTAATGCTTTCATGGTGATTTTCCAGCCAGAATTTGTAGATTCTTTCTTGGCCTCGGTGCCTTCCTGCAGTTTTCCCACAACCATTGGGAAAATGGTATGGTCCCGCCATTGCTATACCACAGGTGCTGATTACCAGAGTTGTTGGTTTCCTAGACTTCTTATATTCCTCTTCCTTCTTGGTTCAAGTTTTTAAGAAAATGCTCTCTCTCTAGGCCAATTCACCAGAGAACAAATTTAATTAATAGGTGGCAACATATTGCAACTCTCCCTGCCAAGATACATGATTAAGAAGCCTGGAGGCTTCCAGATCTTTTAATTGTTTTTATTTCAAGCTTCTTGAAATACACAAGATCATATTGAGAACAATGTCAGATTATCACGTCAGCATAATAAATATGAATATTTGTGAATATTAAAAAGTAAACTGAAGAAAAAATACTAGATGTAAATGATAGCATTAGTAAGCAATGTATTCATTTGCAATGAAAATTATAGTGTTAGATGATTGCATTGTGGGGCTCAGAGAAGTAAAATATTTATTCTGTTAATATTTATCGAGAGTCAACAACATGCTTTGCAAGGGGATGTAAAGGATAGAATGTTGAACTTGAATTCTCCCTCTAGGAAAATAATCTATCAGGACATGCAAGAATATAATATATGTATGCAAATGACTATAATGCAATTATAATACAAGTGTTGTGTTCCAACTCAATATGGATAAACTGCCAAAGTTGTCAATGATCAGAAAGCTTTATTATTTTTTAATTTTATTTTTATGTTTTGAGAGAGAGAGAGAGACTTAGTGAGACCAGGGGAGGAGCAGAGGGAGAGACAAAATCTCAAGCAGGCTCCAGGCTCAGCACAGAGCCCAACACAGGGCTGGATCTCACCACCATGCAATTATGACCTGAGCTGAAATCAAGAGTTGGCGGCTTAACCAAACGAGCCACCCAGGTGCCCCAGAAAGAAAACTTTAAAATGGAGGAAAGAAAGGGGTGCCCGGGTGGCTCAGTCAGTTGGGCGAGTGACTTGGGCTCAGGTCATGATCTCACGGTTGGTAGGTTCGAGCCCTATATCAGGCTCTGTGCTGGCAGCTTGGAGCCTAGAGCCTGCCTCAGATTCTGTGTCTCCCTCTCTCTCTGCCCTTCCTGAGCTCATGCTCTGCTCTGTCTTTCTCTCTCAAAAATAAATAAACATTAAAAAAAAATTTTTTTTAATGGAGGAAAGAAAGATCTCATACAAAAGTCAGCCATTGAGGTGAATTTTGATTCATAGGTTGTGTTTGGACACATGAAACATTGGTATAGACATTCAGACAGAGGCAACGGCATGGACAAAGCCAAGAGAGAAATCTGAGGGATTTGAGAACTCTTCAGGACTTGCATTTACTTAAGCTCTCAGTAATATTTCTTAATTACCTGAAGGTAGCATACGTAAATAGAAGTAGTAAGAAGCAAGATAAGAGAGCAAGTCTGTAACTAAACTGGGGAGGACCTTGAATGAAAGAGTAAAGTTTTTATTTCATCCATAGGCTCTGAGGAAACATGATGGTTTTTTAAGTGAGGAAGTGATATGATCTGAGTTTACATTGGGAAGATTAATTTTTGGCAACCTATATTGTGAAACTAGCTGAGGAAACAAGAGACTAAACAAAGATAATGATGTCAGTAATCCAAAGAGGGACAGAGAAGGGAGAGAAACTATGACACACAAATCAGTCATTTTTTTTTAATGATTGTATTTTTTCCTGATTTGATTTGATTATTTTATTATATGAACTATGAGCACCCAGTGCTCATCCCAACAGGTGCCCTCCTCAATGCCCATCACCCACCCTCCCCTCCCTCCCACCCCCCCCCCATCAACCCTCAGTGTATTCTCAGTTCTTTGGAGAGTGTTATACTCAGTCATTTTTAAAAACAATTTAACAGTATGGAGGAGCTAGAGGAAGAGGGGAGAAGATGTGCCAGACTTGAGTCTAAAGATCTAGAGGGATACTGGAGCTACAGAAACAGAACACTCAAAATCAGTGAAGAGAATAGGAAAGGATTTGGATGAAAAGCTATAGAAACTGATGGATGGAAACGAAAAAGACAAAAAGAAAATACACAGAGGCTCAACAACCTATGTGACAATAATCACCAGGCAAGCATATGTATCACTGGGGCCCAAAAAGAGATGGAGAATGAAAAAAATATTTGAAGAATGGCCAAGAAATTTTAAACTTTTTGGAAAACTATAAACCGACGGCTCCAAAAAGTTCAGCAAACCCCAAGAAAGATAACCATATCAATATTCAAATTTTTAGAAACAGGAGTTAAAAATGAAATATTCACAGAAGACAGAGGAAAGAAGAGACTTTACAAGAAGAAATAATAAAACGGGACAAAAAAGGGAAATTTGCAGACTACTCATCAGAAATAATACAAGCCAGAGAAATGGAAGAACATTTTTAAAGCACTGGAAGAACAAAGTTACCCATCTAGCACTGTATAGCCTCCCCAAATGAAGGTGAAATATAACATCGAGCATAGTAAATCCCTAAGTCTGGAGGCCAAGTGTGGACGCTAATGTCCGATGAGGGCATAGAGAGGGGTACATGAATGGTGGGTGTGCTGCACACAAAGAAAACCAAAACCAAAACAATTGATTAAAGGAACAATGGCTGACAAAGAATTAAGTTTAGCCCAGATGAGAATCTCAGTCAGAAAGAGATGGTTCTCAAGAGTAAGAATAATGCCATCATAAGGGTGAAGGTCAGTCACTGAGGAAAGGAAATCCTGGTGTTTTTAAGGCACAATGCAGAAGGCTCCAGGGTTATTGACAGGTGTTTTTCCTTAAGATTATCTAATTCAGTCACTTTAAATAACAGGAGATACAGGGTCTTTTCCTTTTTGAGAAGGTCTAATAAATTGAATTTATAAACATTTAGAAAATTATTTTTAAATTTATGAAATTTGGTATGGGTTGGCCGAAGGCCTGATACCATCTTGGGCTGGTCACAGGGAGTCATATTTGCTTCCTGTATTACTTTCTTCAGTTGACAATTGTGTTTTTTTTTTAATGCTCCGTGTTTATTTTCGAAAACTTGAACAGCTCTTGAACCCTCAGGTTATGACTGGAGAACATAAATTCTGGTGGGCAAAGGTCCTCATCTTTCTTTCTAGTAGAGACGTTTCCAAAAGTCTCTCAAGGCAGTCTTTTCTTTTTTTTTAATTTTAATTTTTTAATTTATTTTTATTGTAGAGAGAGAGGGCATGAGTGGGGAAGAGGGGCAGAGGGAGAGAGAGAGAGAGAGAGAGAGAGAGAGAGAGTCCCAAGCAGGCTCCACACTCAGCACAGAGCCTGATATGGGACTCAATCCCACAACTGTGAGATCATGACCTGAGCCAAAATCAAGAGTCAGATGCTCAACTGACTGAGCCACCAAGACCTCCCTCAAGGCAGCCTTTTCTAAACAGGGTGGAGGCAGCCTTGTAAGCTGTTGTCCCACGGTAACTTCTTGTGTTCCTTCTGCTTAGCCAAGCAGAGAAAAGGGCGTGGCCTCAGCTACCAAGAATTTCCATTTGTTCTTCCAGGCATCTGTGAGGACACCACTGGACCTCAGCTGATGGAGTCCACTGCAGTCGTGACTCCAGAACCATCTGCAGCTTCCACCTGAGAGCATCCTTTCTGCCCTCAAATCACTCCCTTTCCTTCTCACATCTGAAAATCTCACCATAATACATAATTCTTCCCTTTTCCTTAACTAACCTCAAATGCTGCCAATGATTTTTCTGAGACATCTCTTGAATCTGTCATGTTTTTCTATCTCTGTGGCCACAGCTAGTTGTCTTAATCCTGCCTTCTCTTTATAAAACCCATCTTCCCCTCTTGCTACCTCAGTGATTGTAGTCTAAAACTTGGTGCTCCTACCTAAATAAATATATTTTCTCCAGGATAAATTCCAGGACCTTTTACATGGTATTCTAGGTCCTTAGCACGTGGCCAAATCCAGTTTCCATCTTGTCTTTAGTAATCTTTACCTGACCTTGTCCACACACCTCAACATGAACAAGCTCCAGACAAGTAAATCATAAATTTTAGTTGACAAAATACTGAATTTCGCTGCATTACGGATGTCCTTACAAAGGGAATGAGGTGGCAACGACTACCCAAGGGACAGGGATTTTTCACAAGATGACTGTGTATATCCTACGGTTCTCTCACTGGTAGGAGACAAATGAACTTCTCGGGGAAAGATGGAGGCAGCTTTTCCATCAGCTCATGCTTATCATGGATTCCTTAGGAGGAGAGTCATAGTTCAAAGAAATGGAATTCCTCAGTTCCATCTTCAGTTCACGGAGAGAAAAAGAATGGAAAGTGGCTTTTTCTCCCCAATCCAAAGAAAGCTTGAAGAAATAGGGACAACTTGATCCAGAGGGAGGTGCTAAAAGAATAGGCTTGTGGCAAAGCCTTCAAAGCAAGAAAGAATGCAAGAGAACAAACAAGAAGGCCCAATGTGAGCCTGGGAAAGCAAAGGGGCAGCTGCTCCAGTGAGGGCAGTAGGCTCATGCCCTCATACGGGCTTCTCCAGGATTTCATCTCTAGCCATTGATGGGCAGAGAATGAAGAAGGAACAATAGCGGAGTTGGTGAGAAACGAGGTGAAGGAATAGCAGTTCCATCCTGAAGACAAACAGAAGCAGGCCTGGTTGCAGAAAGGGAAGAGCCCCCTTCTCCAAGGGATTTGGGAAGGCCCACTTGACGGAGGCCAGATGGAAATACAGTAAAAGGGCAGTCTCCAGAGGGGGATGAAGACGCTCTTGGGTCTGCGAGAGGAGGGCAGTGAGGAAATCTCTACCTACTCACCTCGAAGCGTGACGTTTGTTACGCTCCCCCTCAAACATTCAGGTCGGACCCCTGCAGCTGTGCTGTGGACAGTCTGTATGATGAGCTGCGTGGGGCAGCAAGAGGAGAGATGGTGTCTAAGACTAAGAATGCACATCTGCCCCTGGAGATGACTCTTCTTGATAATTCCTGAAAGGCAAGATGAAAAGTTAGAGACCAGTGACAACAGGAAACTTTAGCTTCCCTAAATATAGAAAGTTCTAGCAATCCTGGGCCTTTGCTTCTGCCCTGGGCTCTTTCCCCATTTACATTACTGCATTGGCCTCCACAGGCACTTGATATTATCTCAGCACAGCAGAGAAATGTGACATACAGATGGGCTGGATTCACAGGAGAAAACGTCACAGAATGGGTGGGTTTGAGCTAGAACCTGGTGGAGGGAGACAGAGGAGGATATGTGTGTCTGGCTGAAACCCCACAGGCTGAATCAAAGGCCTCAACAGTATAGGATCCTTTCTCTTGGACTATGACTAACAGGTTACCAGAAGGATCCCTAGCCAGCTCAGCGTCACTGAGCCCTTAAGAGAACTCCCCTGATCTGTTAGGATGGAGCAAGTCACTGCTGTTCCAGCAGGAGAGAGTATATAGTGAAATTAGTAGAAAAAGACAGTTTGGAGAAGAGGCAGTGGGCCAGGTGTCCTGATTTCTATCCCTAGTTATTTTATTGATTTTCTATGTGATTGGGTAATTTTCTGATACTCTGTACCTTCACTTTTTTATCAGTAAAAATTAAGGGCTTGGACTAGGCAACCTCCTAATTTCTTTAGGCTCAAAAGACCCATGACTCTGAGAAAGGTATCTATGCCTGAGCATCTCTACTCTGTTGGACGCTAGAGGGCGTGGTGTTTGGTTTGGGAGCTGAGGGCATCACACGATTACTCAATGAATATTTATGGAGCACCGCCCGTGTGTAGCAGGTGCTAGCTTATGGACTGGAGATATAGTGGTAAACATCCCCAGCTTCACTGAGCTTAGATTCTAGTGGCGGGGGACAGAATATAAATAAGACAGAGATATAGTAGATTAAATTGTGATAAATGCCTATGTGTGATGGTGTCTGGAATTGAAAGAAGGCTGTGTGTAATACATGGAGAGCAGAAGACTGAGGCAAAGATTGTGCACACCTTGGAACAGAAGAAGAGTAAAATTTTCCTTTCTGTCCACCTTCTGTCCTAACTTCTACATTCCTGACAATGGGCACACTTTTATCATACACAGCTCATGTGCCCTAATGTGACCAGGGACCATGGCAAAAATCACCTTGATCAGACAGCCACATTGATCAGATGAGCCACTGTTGATGGCAAACTCCTTTTATTTACCCTGGGTTAGTATTTCCTCCAGTTTTGTTTTTCCTTTTCGTATTTTTGGCCTGGGATTCTAAATTTACCGAACATCATTCAGTCGTTCTTTTTTACCACCTAGATTTTTTTTTTTTATTAACTAGTTCACAGATTTTTTTCCTTTAAACTGGGTAGATGTCAAAGTTTAAAACTCTGTTTTGCAGGTCCATTTTCTAGGCTAATCTCGTTAGTAGGTCTAGATAAGGCGTAATATTTGTGTCAGAGAAAGGAAGTCAGCATGCGCCAGTATCTTAAGAAAATTACATTTTCTGAAAGCAAGTTGGCCTCTATCTAATCGCTGTAAGACACCTTTTTTTTTTTCTAGACAACCAAACACAAATTGGCTGATCCCTTGAAAAAAATAACTCAAGGGTCAGAGAAGGAGGTTAGAGTTTAAGTAAAATAAAACAACCTGAAAAACAGTCACCCAAGTTACCAGTAATCGGAATAGAAAGGAAGTATATGAACATATCCAGATTCAAATGGTAGAACTAAATATTTCGAAATGCATAACTTCTTGGGTAAAACTCAGAGCTCACATTCCAAGTCAAAATTGCAGTGTGCACGTGATGGCTCCTTGTGGAGTCGATGGGGGAACGGAAGATGGGGGACCCGAGAAGGACCCACAACTTCACCGCAGTGAACCTCGTGCCACAGAGTATGAAGAGCAAAGTCATCAGATAAGGTTGTGATGCTTGGCTCTGGGTTTCCCTGTGTTGCTTTGAAAGATGCCTGCTGGCTGAGTCAGAGTGGAGAGTGATAGCTGGCAACTTGACGGGGTCGGGGGCAACGCAAGCCAAGACAAAGAAGACGAAGCAAGAACAGACTCTAGAACAGATGTGAGCTGCTGGAAGGGCCCCACGTGATCCAGCAGGGTCCTGACAGCCCTTTCATTAAGCTGCACTGCATGGGGTAGAGAAAAGAGGGTTTGGGTCTGCAGCCTATGTCACTGCGTGTGTTACACTGAAAATGTGTGAGCATTTATACTAACGCCAATGAATTGTAGTGATTGTAGCCATCGCACTACTAAAAGCGAATACTTACGTTGTGCCCAGTCTATTTTTGAGTCACTGTTCTGATTACATATGCATCTACTCCCCACAGCCACCCCATGAGTTTGGCACAGCTTTTAACCCCGTGCTGCAGATGAGTAAACGTGAGACACAGAGGAGTTCAGTGACTTACACAAGGGCGCATGAGATTCACAGCTGGAGCAGAAAACAGGATTGTAGGAATGTCTAACCTCTGCCTTCCAGACGGTTTACTCAACTTCCGCTCATTGGGGGACATGGGATGGGGGGTGTTGAAGCTGTGTAACTGAGCTGATGCCCAGAACACTTCTCGTCACACACCCTTGTCCTCACGCACCCTAACGTCACCTGCAGTCTCTAGGGTCAAATGGTTCCATCAGGATGAGAAGTACCCCAGCCTGGCAGCCTGGAGAGAGAGTGCAGAAGGGTGTGCTGAACAGGAGAGATGAAGTAGAGCGGACGCCAATAGGGACAGAGGGAAAACCAGGGCTGGTGGGTGTCAGAGAAACACCACTGAGTCGGTGTCTCATGTGCCAGGAGAAGAATTACTGAGACCATGTATTTGTGAGTCCCGACTCAGGACACGTGGCTTGAAACAGAGTCTGAACATGGACCAGAATATTTGGAACCGGTACTATCCGCCAAATTCACTGACGTGCCAGGTGCTGAGACTCTTTCCAAGTCACTTGCTGAATGTCTGACGGCATCCAGCTGAGGAGCAGGGTCACCCGGTTAAGGTGCGTGTACGCATGTGTCCTTGCAGAACCTCGCGCTCCAAAGAGCTCTGCAGTCACCAAGACAAACAACCAACACTGGTTGAGAACAGCTGGACAGACCAGAACACGGCCTGTTACACAGAGGTCTTTGGTTTGATATCATACACTATTTGACATCATACCTTTAGTTGTCCCTGCTGTATCTCTCTCTATAGTTAATAGAGAAAACAAAGTCCCAAACCCAAAAATCTTGCCTCATATTCATGCCACACATCTCTGGCATTAGGGAACCTTCTGAGGGTTCCTCAATTCATTACAACAGAACAATAATCCTCACCTCCTTCCCTCCCCTACAACTGCCCGAGGCTTCCGCAAGCTGATTTCTGGATAGCTTTGTCTTCCGATAATAGGAGACACTTCAAAAGAAATGTCCCCCTCTGACGTGGAGAAGAGCCAGGAGAAATTCCCCTCAGAACACCTCCCATAAATGCTTCCATTTCCTGAAACAGGAACAGGAGGCCACAAAAATGAACTCGGATGAGACACTCTGGTGGCACTTGTCATAATGCATTATAACCGTTTATTGGCGATTTTCTGGTTTGCCCATAAGGGGCTCTGTTTTAGCCAGCATTTCACAGAGTAGCAAGCACACAATAGACACTCTCTAAATATTTATCGAAAGGGATGAGGGAATTCACTGCTTCTGACTTGAAAAAGGCACTCTGAGCTCAGGTGATACACACACACACACACACACACACACACAGGTACAAAACCAAAATAAAAATTTTGCTTCCTTGATCATTAAGAAAATCAGTTCAGAAAAGGAGTAATTCCCAGAATTGTCATAGTATTTCTTTCTGTAATCATTTCCCCCTCCTTGCCATAAAAAAAAAACCCACAAAATCTAGCTTACCGCTTTTTAAATTTTCTTTTACTGTCAATAAAATACTCCTTCCAGGAAACTTGCAGTGTGACTCTTCTTCCCTGGGGATAGTGAACTTTCAATGGGTGCTTGCCCTTGCAAGGCAAGGCACTGTTCTCCATTCAATAGAGGAGAAACTGGGTCTACGAGCCTACCACAACAGCCTGCTACAGATACTAAGTGGCAAGGTTGCGATTCAAACCCCAAGAGCTTGCTTTGACCATTACAAATGATCATTTCACCAGGGTCATAACCTCGCCTTGTTTAAAAAATGTTTCGATGTTTATTTATTTTTGAGAGAGAGAGAGAGAGGTGGGGAGGGGCAGAGAGACAGGGGGACAGAGGATCCAAAGTGGGCTCTGAGCTGGCAGCCCGATGCGGGGCTGGAACTCGCAAACCATGAGATCGTGACCTGAGCCGAAGTCTGGCGCTTAACTGACTGAGCCACCCAGGCACCCCCATAACCTTGCCTTTTTTTCATCTCAGAGGAAAATTGAGCCAGGATCCTTAGGACACTGGGATGGGTGAGGGAGTGGAGGAGTAGTCGGGAGCAAGAACACGGTCTCAGAGGAAGTTAGCCTTCATAGGAGACGTAGCATACAGTGGACCTCAAGGGCTAGAGGCAACGGATCGTTTATGGACGTGCCAAGCCGTCCTTTTACGAAAAGCGAATTGGAAACCTAGCCAGAAGGATAATGACATTGGGATCATTTGCTCCTGCTGAGTAGAAGACACAGAGCAGCCCCGAGCTCCAAACCTAGTGACTATCAACACGGACACAGTGAGTGGGGCACTGGGCTGTGTGCGGCTGGAGGGCTTAGAAACACAGGAACTAATATCAGAAACCAGAAAAGCTCCTTTAGGAGGGTGGGGGCACGTGAGAAAAATCCTCCGTGAGGCAGAAGAAGTAGCCAAACAAATTGCAAAGGTGCTGAGACATACAACCCTCAGCCCTTCTTACAAACCATGGCTTGTGGGGGCAGTTGGGTCTCCTGTGGGCAACAGAGTCTGCTTTGGTGGGTTTGGCCCAATTGCCGTTGGACAGGGACAAGGGTGGATCTAGGCCTAGTTTAACTTTTGGGGTACCAAGTGTTGGTCTCTGAAAGGTCCCCCCCAAGGCCTGCCACAGCATCAAGAAGTCCATTGGAATCATGGTGGGTTTAGACATAGGATTAAGAAAAACCCTGTGGCTTTGCAAACTCCCCAGAGTAGAAACACGCTAAATTGTTTCCAGTGTGATAAGGAAGTTGCCAATCAGAAAGTAAGTTGCCACGGTGATTGGGCAAGACAGGCAGTTTGTGAAAGAAGACAGAAGATGTCTGAAGTATAGAGCACACAGCTGTGCCCAAGGTGGTAGGAGGCAGGAGAGAGAGAATGGAGTAGGAGGTGACACAATGCAAATCACTCTTTCTGTCAACAAATGTGACTGTCTGTGCCAAGCACTCTTCTGGGCATTGGATATATGCAATGAACAAAACAGGCAAACATTCTGCCCCTCGTGTAGCCGAAAACCAAGGGTATATTTTTCTGACTTGATCATTTCCCTTTGCCTAGACCAATGCCACGAGCAGGAAGTTCTTCACAGAGAGCACCAGTAAAAACAGTAAAATCGCAAAGAAACTTGGTCCTGCTTAAGCCAACAGTGGTCTATTAGCTGCTTATTATCCCTGTTTCACCAAAGAGGAAACGAACGTTAAAGTCCTGGGGAAGCTTATGCAGCTAGCAGGGACTGAGCTGGAATTACATCTGAGGAATGGGTGACTGGAGAAGCAGCCCAGGGTAGAGCACGGACTCTGGGGTCCACAGAACAAGAGCTGAGCTCTGGAGGTGCTGCTCAGTTGACCGTGATCAATTTACGTATTTTCTATTCTACTCAGTGTGCTGGTATGGGTGGTTGGGATGATAAAACCTACTTTAAAGGTTTAAGATAAAGCTAACATGAAAAGGGTGCCTGGATGGCTCAGTTGGTTAAGCATCTGACTTTGGGTCAGGTCATGATCTCGTGGTTCATGAGTTCAAGCCCCACCTCGGGGCTCTGCACTGATGGGGTGGAGCCTGCTTGGGATCCTCTCTCTCTCCCCCTCTCTCTGCCCCTTCCCTGCTTGCCCTCATGGGCTCTCTCTCTTTCAAAACAAACAAACATTAAAAAAAAGTTAACATGAAAAACTTGGGTGGAATACTTAGACCACATCCTGCCATGTAGTAGGTGTTCAGTGAATGAAAACTCTCATAACAACAACAAGTAATCCGTGTTCTTTTCCTTTTTGTTTTCTTTTGAGGAGGGGGAGGGGCAGAGGGAGAAAGAGAGAGAATCTCAAGTGGGCTCCACTTCCCACTGGTTTGGGTCATGGCCTGAGCTGAAATCAAGAGTCAGATGCTTACCTGACCGAGCCACCCAGGTGCCCCCATGTTCTTTTTCTTTTCCATTGCCTCACTCTTGTCTCCTGGATTGAAATCCACCAGAGGCTGCCAAGCCCCACCTCTATCCTGGCCATCTCCCTCTGTTCCTGTAAACTGTAGACCGGAAAGAGACACAAGGAAGCCCCAGCCATGGAGGCCCATCACTCCCATTCCACAGGCACAGGAATTGTACATCAGCTGGTCTGCTGTGCCTTTTCTGTAGGCTGTTTTTGAAAGGTTGTCCCTTTGAACACACAGAAGTCAGGAAATGCAAAATTAAGGTTCTCAGAGTAACCATAAGTCACTCACAATGCACATCGAGGCATAAATTTCACTGGAAGTACAACAACATAAAACATTGAGCACACCAGAGTGGGAGAAGTTAAGACTGTTGCTAAAGTCATAAATCTGAATTTCGTGACTTGGGTGCATTTTCACTGTCACCCATGATACTACATTAACATAGCATTCACACTAGCAACTGCAACATAATTCAGAGGCTGTTGGGCCTGTGACTGAGGTAGTTTTCTCTGTAGGGACCTCTTCTCAGACATTCATAAGGATTTCAAGAAAAAAAACCCTCTGAAGAAATATTAGTCCCTTGGGGAATGCAGCTAAATCTACCCAGCATGAAAGGATTTAGCTACATTTATTTTCTAGCCAGCTCTGGAAGCAAGCAACCTCTTTGCTTTCAAGTGCTACGTCCCTGAGAGAAGGTGGCTTACCCAATCTTTGCCATTATCTGAATCTTCCACTGGGTCTTGAGGGAATGTAGGCTGTAGATGTCCTGTCTCCTTGGCTGGGACAGGAAAGGTCAAATAAATGGGTGTCAAATGAATCGGTTTATGCAAGTTGGTAATGTGTGTATTCACAGTGGAAATTGAGCCAACATTCCTGCAAAATGTAGAAATCAGAGTGGGAACTTCAGGGTCCTCAGGGTTCACAGACTGTCAGAGAACCATAGGATTAAGGCACCTAGGACAAATCACCACCTCTGTTCTAGCTTTCCTCCTACCTGAGCCTCAGTCTTTTGTACAAGGAAGTCTAGTGGTAATTACGCTTTCTCTTCACAGAGGGAGGAGACCACCTGAACTCTTATGGTCCTGTCTGCTCTATGGTCAAATATTCTTTGATCATGAACCCTAATCCTGACACCCTTTCTGCACCGATGATATTCCAAGACAAGTATTTCCCCTAAAAGTTCATAATTATTTACATTGAGTGTCTCCTTGTCTCAGAGAAGGCATATGCTTTTTGCCCAAAGAGGCTGCCTATTTGTCCCTGGAAAGAAGCCTTTCCAAGGACAATTAGCAATGGAGACAGTCAACAGAGTGCTCACTGGATTCTCATTGTACAACCCCCCACCCTTGTCTTATTCTTCCTTCTTGGGTTATTTCAAGGTTTAAACAAACAAACAAACCAACAAGAAATGTATGTGAAGTGCCCGACACCTAGTAGGGGCTCAAGAAATGCCAGTTTAGTTTAGGTTACCTTTACCAGGTAATCGGTGCCCTCCCCACCTGGATGGAGCATTCCCTTGCATCCTCTTCTCTATCCTCCCCTCCCCATACAGAGTGGGGAGAGAGGACTGCCATGTTATACCCCAGGTTTCCTCTGCTCAGAGTGCAAGCTAATCCTTAGAGGACTTCCAGAATCCAACTCTGCACCAGTCCCTCTCGTTCCTCTTGGACATTTCCTCTTTCGTTTCAGTAACCAGAACACAAAATCCAGTCAAGACATACCTTTGGTCTTCCTTGCTCTGCTTCATCAGGAAAGCACCCTGGGCTTTTGCATTTCCTTCCATGGCTATCGTACATCTGTACTTCACAAGTAATAAAAAGATGTGACAAACGAATGCTGGTCTTCTCTCCACGTTGCACCTGTCTGAGGACTGGGGCTGCTAAGTACATCACAAAGTCAAGGAGAGTTCGATCTCTGATATTTCATTCATCACACATCTGCATATCACCAAGCTCTGCAACCCAACTTTGTGGTGTTTCTTTCATTCTCCCATCCTTCCCATTTGCACTGCTCTACCCTGAGACCAGTCACGAGAGACTTAGCCTTGGCCTTTCCCCAGTCTATTCCCGTTCAATGTTGTGACTCAAAATGCTCTTCTTAATTTTTTTTTTTTTTCATGATGCAATGCTTGATCAGAGGCTGGCGAGGCTTTATTTCCTCTCATGTCAAATCCTGACTCCTAATCAAGTTCTGCGAGGCTCTTCACTGGAGATAGTCTCCTCCCTAAAGACTGGGAACTCTTGAAGGTAGAGGCAAGAAGATCAAGGGGGCACTTAATAGTCATTTTCAAACACTTAGGTACTTCTTATGTGAATGAT